>NC_141370.1:18426822-19026822 GCF_963921425.1 Dryas octopetala | reverse complement strand
GCTGATCTCACTGGTATGCAACTTCGCATTTTCTAGCTTCTATATACATTATAATCTAAAAATCAGATGAAACGTTCTTTTTGGAGTATTTTTTTTTTCTTGTTTTTTGTTTTATTTCTCATTTTTGTACTATTAGGCGCTAAATTTTATATTTCTTGGCGGTCGTTCTTCGTCTGTGATTTGTTGAAAGTAATGTTTAGTAAAGTTCAAAGACCTTCTTCCTACTTTGAGTAAATTTTAAAAGATATTTGAAAATATTTTTCAGATTCTTAAAACATGGCAGCTGGAAAACTCAACATAAAAGTGAAATTTATAATTTCAATATTGGAATTTGGAACTACAATCAAAACCCATATCAGTAATTCATAACTATAAGGATTGGAATTTGGAACTATAAAAGTGAAGTGCTTATAAATAACCAGCACTAATCATTTGTTAGAATATCAGTTTCTCTCAGACTGTAAATCCCTTTTCTCGTCGGCCAGCGATCACCCATCATTGGCCACCTCCTCTGTCGTCCACCAGCTACCCTCTAGTAGTTGCTAGTTAATCACTCTCCCCTAGTTGCCGAATGAAGGTCACCGGCTGCCAGCCACCACTGTTGGTTTCCAACAACCATTCACCACTCACCAATTGCCCTCCACCGGTTTCCCTTTGCTGACCAGTGGTTGCTCTCTATCGATTGCATTCACTAGCTATGGTGGACTCCAATTTCCAAAATTTATTCATGGGCATATTCAACTCTAAATATTGTCCTCTATGTCTGGCATTTATTCATCATAAAATTTGCATTTCAGCCAGTTTATGCTATAATAATATTTTATGCTATAATAATATACCTATTAGATAGTGCTGCAGTCTGGTCATGGCTGGAGCCAATTGGTCAAGCTTGGTTGAGTTTGATTGGTTCTGCACTGCGGTTGCCTTGAGCTCAGATCTTTTTGTTCATAATCCATAAACTTTTTTTACAGTGCAGTTTTTGGTGCTATAAAAAATGTTGGTGGTTTCACATTACTTTAAATATTACATCAAACCTAGGGCTTCTTTGATATTTAGATAATTGGTAAGATAAGATACCATAAGATAGCATATGAACTTCACTTGTTTTTTCTCCTGTAAAGTGTTAAATAATTGGTATGGGATGGGATTAAACAATAGAATATGATGTCATTACCTAGTCTATGTTTGGTGCATGCCAGGATTGGATAAGATCTATTTTCTTTTTTGAGGTAGACGACATGTGCCCCCACCCATTTTGCCCCGTTTATTCTGTTTTAATAAATGAGAAGCAATCATGTGTCGCATTGAGTTTCAGTAATATCACTGATATTAAATATGGTTAGTTTTTTATGCATAAATCATCGTATTCATTTATGGCTGTACTTATTTGAGTAATTGTGTGTTTGATTGCACTTCAATTATTTCTAAACCTGTTCTTAAAATGGATATATTAAGCTCGGTGTGCTTTAGCAACCCTGAGAATTTGTGTAAATTAGAACTCAAGATTGTAATCCCGATATGCTTGTGGATCTTTTGAGGTTGCTACATGTCTCTAGGGTGGCAATGAGCCTTGATAAAATAGAGGTTCAGTACTTGGTATGCATAGTTGATTGCAATACATAATAGTGGTTACCATTGTATCAAGAAAGCCAAACATTGGCCTATGTGCTAGATGAAGAACAGGTCTCCAGTCCAACTATTGAATAGAGATTTTGTCTGCAAATGCTAGAATTTTGATTGCTCGCAGGTCTTATGATTCCCAAAAAGCTATGAGGGCAGGAGTCTGTAATGAATTAATACCAAACTGCTAACCAACGAGGGTTTGGTTGGAGTGGTCAGGCCCATGGTTTGCTCCCATGTGGTATGGGGTTCAAATCCCCTCAAGGTACCCTACCTAGCTATTTGCTAGAGTTTCCTGCCTCCTAAAGATTGTAGGGTTCGGCTGGAGGCCCCAGTCTCGCGTCCAGGACTGTGAAGCGGGTTTGGGGGATTTCTGGGTATCAAAAAAAAAAAAAAAAGCCAAACTGCTACAGATCATCCATGTCCTGAATATCTTGCAAGAGGAAACCTTTGCTTTTTACTCTCAAAGTAGACCACTTATTTATTTAACAGTGTGGATAATGCCTATGTGGAGAGGGATTTATCGATACATGCGCTATCTAATGTTTTGCTATGTGAAACCCATAATGAAAGGAAGTCCTAAAAATTATTGATGCATGAATCATGGTTGATTGTTTTGATTAACATCAGTTAGAAATCTGCATACTTACGTGCTATGTATCGAAAATGTACTGAAAGATCAAACTTTCAAAATAAACAACCAGTAGCACTTATCATTTTCGTAATTTCTCTCTTTTTAGGAAAGGATCATCGAAGAACTCGAGTGGCAAATGCTTATTTCTCTCTGTTTATGGCGGTTGGTAATGTTCTTGGCTTTGCAACTGGATCATTCAGTTACTGGTACAAGGTTTTCCCATTTACACTTACTTCTGCATGCAATATTAACTGTGCAAATCTCAAGTCTGCTTTCCTTCTCGACATTGCATTCATTGCAATTTCTACGTATCTAAGCATAACAGCAGCTCAGGAAATACCTCTGGGTTCAAGCGACAGAACCACACCCTTTGCTGAGGAAGGGCCAGAACAGTCAGGCCAGGCTGAAGAAGCCTTCCTCTGGGAGCTGTTTGGGACTTTTAGATATTTCTCAGGGTCTATATGGCTAATCCTACTTGTTACTGCTCTAAACTGGGTTGGTTGGTTTCCATTTCTTCTCTTTGATACTGATTGGATGGGTCGAGAGATTTATGGTGGCAAGCCAAATGAAGGGATGAATTATAGTACTGGAGTTAGAATGGGTGCTCTTGGTCTGATGTTGAACTCAGTTATTCTTGGTATAACTTCGGTGCTTATGGAGAAGCTTTGCAGGAAATGGGGGGCTGGTTTTGTGTGGGGGATTTCAAACTTTATCATGACTCTTTGCTTTCTTGCAATGCTTGTTATTACATTCGTGAACAATGGTATTGGCTTAATAGGCCATGATTTACCTCCAGATGGCATTGTGATAGCTGCACTGATTGTTTTTGCAATTCTTGGGGCTCCACTGGCGGTAAGTTTAATTTTCTCATAGAATGGAATGCATGCCTTCTATTTGGCAATGTTTGATTTGCCGTAAAAAGGCATAAAGGGTTAAAGTTTTATGGGTAGAAATGAGAAGGATATGGGAGGAACATGGGAAATGAGCCCTTTTAACAGGAGAGTATCCTTTTCCGTTGCTAGTATAAAATAACTTAAGGACAAAACATTGGAAGTATATTTACTCCAAATTTATGGTTTTTGGTGTGCAGAGCAATGGTGAATATTGGTTACATCGTACCAAACATATTAAAATGGCTATTTTACAAATATCGAGTATTTACTTCAAAACACTGAAGGCTTAATCTTCTATTCATTTGCACTCAAAATATGTGTTGGGCATTTCGAGTTGGGGATCTCCTCTGTAAAAATGGTGACATGGTCCATTACATATGAGCTTGTCTAATTTTTATTTTTAAAAATTTTGGGGCATTTGAAGTTTTTAGGGAGAGGCCTCTTTACTGCAGAATGATTATTGGAATGACTGTGAGAACTCAGTTTATGAACTGAATTTACATTACTGAAATATTTGTTGCAGATCACATACAGTGTTCCATATGCCTTGATTTCTTCTCGTATAGAGTCTTTGGGACTTGGCCAAGGTGAGCATTTCTTCAACGGATGTTGCTGCGGTTACGAAAGTTTCTTTCGATTTTTAGTTGTAGGATGACTTTTGCTGATTCTTGGTTTTTTACAGGGTTATCAATGGGTGTACTGAATCTGGCAATAGTAATCCCACAGGTATGGTTGCTCTTTTGCTTTTAGCAATGCATGCACATGTGCCTTTGTGAAACTAAATGAACATGAAACACATTACTGGTATGAGGGTTATTTAGTCAACCAATTATGAAGAAATACCCATACATACATACATACATACACACAGACATATATATATATATATATATCTAGACATATTCTCATGTTTGACCCTAGGTATTGCTGTAATTTGGTAGTGATCCCACTTTATGGTATTCCAAGTATGTTAGTTAACAATTAGGTACCAGAATTTGTTAATCAGCTGTGAGTTTGTCTACTTGTATCAGGAAGAGGAACATGAAGTGAGAATGAAAAGATAATGCAGTAAAAACTCAAGTAGTTCTAGGTGCCTGGCAGCAGGTGTCTCATATGTGCAACCTTTTAGGATAAGTTCCAGTAGACTATAAGGCCATCAGTTTCAGATTAAGTTATTATGTTATATGATTACAAGATAATTAAACTAGGAGGAACTCTGACCTTCTTAACTAGTTTGAACTCATCCACTTGGAGGCTTATACTGGACATGCATAACTAGTGAGATTTACCATATCATTTCTTTTTGGTCGAAGAATCATTGTATCTTTGACTAGTTTTGAAGTATATTTACATTTCTGTATGTCCTATTCTTCTTACTCCATTTCTCCCCTTGCAGCTTCTGTTAATGCTTGTAACATTTGAATCAGTTTTCCAAAATAAGATTCTATGTTATTTTTTTGTTATGCATGTGTATTTTGATATATTTTCATCCTCTCAAATACAACTTGCAACATGCTATTTTTTCCCCATGAATGAATTAATAAAATTTAAAATGATACGAAAAGATGATGGGATGGGACTATGATATATATTTAAGGTTTTTTTTTTTGTCCCAATTAAGTCCCGAAATTAATTTTTTGTGTCTAATAAGTACATAATAAAACTTCTAACGGAAGTGGTCATGTGCCTTGCACATGCCCACATTCTTAGGGGCAACTTTGTCCTTCCACCCCAACCCTTCCCTTTCTCTCTCTTCTATCTTGTCTCTCTCCTCACCTACCACATAAAATTTCCTTTTCTCCATCTACTAAAACCACCCTTATCTATCAACATCAAGAGGTTCCCCTTTCCATAGTCAATGTCTTTACCTTCAGAGGAAGAAAGAGACTTATTCCTTGCAGTACCAAGTCGCCCTCTTGGTGTCTTGTTTGGGACCACCCTTTTCTGCACCCAGTTCAGGAGCATGTGGTAACTTATTGACCTTGAAAGATGTTTTTTTGTCTTTGAGGCATATACTCGATTGAAGTCAGCAATAAGTTGTTCCTGGCCAAGCTAGAAAACTCAGGTAATGGCAAAACAGGTACACTGCTCTCTTATTAGGTTGGAGAGGGGGAAAATTGTTTTTCTTGTTGGTGGATATATATGCAGGCACGATGTTCCAAGGCCTTTCAAAATGCAAGAATGTAACTGATGTGGCATCCCATTGCACCTTAGACGCCTTCATTGGGAGCCACCTTTTGATTCTCTAAAAACTCCCCTAGTCCATTGTCATCACTGTCCATATAAGCAGAGTCTCCTCAATTGCTTCTGTCTCAAGCCCATCTCAGAAATTTCTTAGAAAAAGTTCCGCGTAGGAGGTTCAACGCCCTCTATCACCATTCGACTGTTCCTCTTAAAAAACTTGACAATATCTCCTCTGTGTCTCTCCCCCACTCACCCAAACAATCGCCAAGCTCACCCCTCTGTGTCTAGAAGTGGGAGTGCAAAAAATGGGTCTTATAGAGGGTTTGATGATGAGGCTGGTGAAGAGAGAGACAAGAGGGAGAGGAGAGAAAGAAGGGAGAGAAGGGAAGGGGGAGGGTTGGGGTGGAAGGACAAAAATGTCCCAAAGAATGTACTCTTGTGTAAGGCACATGACTGCTTCTGTTAATTATTCTAACAGAAATTTGATTATATACTTAATAGACACAAGAACTTAATTTAGGGATTAAATTGGGACAAATTAAAGTTCAGGTACTGAACTGAGAGACTAGGGTCAAAGTTTAGTTGGAAAAGATGTAACAATCCTATATTTAAAAAGTTTTAGGTGAAACTTTGTAGCCACATAAACATTTGTTATATAAGAATCCTTGTGGTTCATTTTAATTTCCACATAAAGTGAGTATCATCAAATATTTTAAAGTTTCTCAACATAAGTTATTTTGAAAGTTTGGTTGCATGAAATATAGATTACTGTCTTTTACCATTTTGGCATCTCTCACCCTATTTTTCCATTTTTTTTTTCTTTTTTGAATTCTTTTTTATATGAAATGGGACAGACCTAGTTTAAATGTAGTATTGATTTTCTGAATTTAGATTCGTTCTATGGAATAAGGTTTCTCATTTAATTTTAATGTTTTAAAAATTAGATGGGGGCATACTTTTCTTCTTAAAAATAGAAGTTCTTGACATTAGTTTCCAAAGTATACTCTAACATCGAATTTTAACTGATTATTATGTTGCAAAAGAGAAAGGAGTATAATTTTCAATTTTGCATGTCTTGTGGAAATCACAGATACATCTCACCTCAGAAGAATGAGTAATATTAGAGTTCTGCTGGAGTTTTTAGTTTAAAAATTGAATATTAAAAACTCCAGCCTTTTAAATCCCCCCCCCCCCCCCCCCCAAAAAAAAAAAAAGAGCATTTTGTATTATACTCTGCTGCACCTTTTTTTATTGAATATATGCACGAAATATCACTTTCAAACTGTGCACCTCTCCCTTTGTACTATTGTGTGAAACATTGTTGGAATGTTGTCTACTATCACATTAGGAAGCAAATAACTCTGTGAACTGACACCATTCATAGAAACAAGACACCTCTACCAGAAAAAAATAAATGGGTCGAATGAAGAAATCATAGTGCTATGGTGTAGCCGTGTAGGTACAGGTTGGTACGCTGTGCAAAGCATTAAAGCCTGAGCTAGCATTGTTAGAAAAGAATCTGCTTCTTGTATTTATTTTCCTTTATTCAATCAATAACTCAACTGTTTATCCTGTAGTGCAATATTAAGTCAGTACTACCTGATTGAACTCCCATGCACTTCTTTTTGAATAAAAAGTTGTTTGGTAATATGCCTCTGATAAGATTGCATTTATCATATTTTTAAAACCAATTTTGTTCATGAATATTTGGTTTTTGAGAACAGGTGATTGTATCCATAGGAAGTGGACCATGGGATCAACTATTTGGCGGTGGCAACGCTCCAGCTTTTGCTGTGGCAGCAGTTGCAGCCTTAGCCAGTGGGTTGGTGTCCATCTTGGCAATACCTCGTTCTAGTGCTCAGAAGCCCAGAGCTATCACATGAGGTATTTTGTTGTATCAATTTCCAGCACACAGTACAATCTCAATAGGTAGTGAGAATTTGTAAATAGCTATCGTGACTTGCTATTGATTAATACAGTCAATTGCTTGGGGTTGCTTTTGTCCTGGAAATTTTTGCTTTCCCTTTTTCCCTTTTAGATATTCAAATAATTGAAAGGCCTGGCAGCAACTATATGGAAGTTGAGCTCAATTTCTACGTGAAGTGCTTCCATTCAGCAAATTGTACATCAGAGTTTTTACAATATGTTTAACTCCTGTTTGAAATTGAGGACCGTCTCCTGCTGGACACTTGATGAAATCGCTAATGTCGGAATCATAAATTTACAATGGGAGATGTTAGACACTACCGTTTTTAGACGTGTGATGGGAAACAAGTTAGTCATAAAGCGTTGATTTTTCACAAACGCTGGCTACACAAATATGTTGATGTAATAGCTGCCACTAAGTGACTAGTGAGACAAGTTATCTACAATAAGTGGAGAATTTCTTCAATGAAATCTGTCACATCTGCTGGATTGTGGCAACTTGCCATGGAAAAGCAGGTGAAGCCTCAGCTGTAGATTCCAAAATTTCTCCAAGGCTAGTTCCCTACCAACCAATATATGTTCTGCAGTTTGGGAATTATTCTTTTTAGGCAAAGTTGATTGTGCGATGGTGGTTTAATTATGAGGTATTGGAATCGCATGCGTTTTGTGCATGAATTTGTTGTATGAATATAGTGAAATGTGCTTGTTGTGGCCAACAGTGAATATGTGAATTGTACTGATTAAAACCTTGATGGAGACATGCCTTATTATTCTCTGATGAGTTTATCTTGAAAGCTCGGTTCATTTTGTGAGGGGTTTATGTTTATTCTGTTCCTTCTTTTTTTTTTTATCTACTATTTTATTATTCATTTTACATTTCTTTTCTTGTTTGTACCTGGACCTTGGAATAAATTCTTGCGTTCATTCTTTTATCAGTATCTATAATGTCTGTATCCTTTTAGTGCTCCCATGCAATGTTTGCTACCGAAGCCTCCGAGAAATATTTAAAAAAAGAATTGTTTTTTTGGTACCGTCCAATTTCGCTATAATGTTCTAATCGTAAATGAAGGCATGGCAGTGCAAAAGTGGGGAAGAAAAGGAGAGAATTCTGTTTCCAGAGTAGCATATTATACGATTGAGGTACGTTCTTGTCAAATATGGCTGCAGAGTTTGATGGGAACATAGTGGCTTTGCACGTATAAAACTAACCATACACTTGACACAAGTAAGCCCTTTTCACTATTGTGATTACTGGCATTTCTTTCTGCTGTTTAAATTGTTCTGAAATTAAGCATCAACCTTTTCCAGAAAAGGTAGGGAAAAAAGCTTGGTGAGACTGTGAGAGGGATAGAATCTGTGAATTTGTTCTTTTTTTAAGGGGAATATTATCTTTATTAACGTCAAATTCCAACAGGGTCTAGTCATTTCAAATCCTGTTTCCAAAACTTGCATTGTGTATTGTGTATAACAAGTTGGTGCAAAATTGATTTTTCTTTTTGATGACAGTACAAGTGCATATAATCAACATGTGATTCTCAAACTTGTCCATTCTTAATGCTACAAACCGATGGAATTTACATTTGGTGAGTCCCACTTTCTCCTTTAAGATGCTAAATTTGAAATGGGTTTTCCATTTGGATAATGATGGTGTCTGTAAATTACCATTCGTGCATATATAATGCACAAATGACCCGTGAATCATTATGCAATTCTATATAATAAAATTACAAATGTGACAGTAGAATATGCCAACAAAACAATAATGTAAAAAATAAATGCATGTATGATTGATGCATATACATAAAGTTGGGAACCTTCTGCATTTTTTGTTTTGTTTTTTCATTTCAATTTTTTATTCATTTTAGGTCCATTGGTTTTGTTGCTTCACAGACACACAGACAGACCTCTCTCGTCTCATCTATAGCAACTGGTTGAGCTCGATACACATGGAATCTGACATTGGTTATGGGTTTCAGGGAAGTGAAAATCTTAAATACAACAAGGAAACAAATGAAAACTGGTTCTTGATGTTGCTTATCACACACTGTGAGAGTGGAGGGAAAAAAGTTTAACTTGTTCTGCTTGTTTTGGGCTGGTAATGGCAAGCAGAGGCAGAGGCAGAGGCAGTGCTGCAACACAAACAGAAACAGAAACAGTAGAAACAGCCAAATCCCTCACTCTCTCTCTCTCTCTCTCCCCCACAGAAGAGAGAGTCTCAGCTCTGTTGTGAGACGCATACAAATTAAATGGTTGTAAGTGGAGCACGTAATTGTCTCCCAGTGTCCCCTTTCTCCCATCTGCCTCTTCTCCATACAGCATTACAGCCATCTACTGTCAACCCATTAAAATCCATTGTAGTGGTCCCATTCATGACCCAACATCTACCTCCACATACCCATGAAGATAACCCTTTTTTGTTTTCAATAATAAAAATTGTGAAAAATGCAATATAAGAACCCATTAGATTGGGCATATTTTCCTCACTTGGAGTTGGAGACCCTTTTTCCAAAACCCCACTTGTTCAGCTTATTAGGTTAAGCCCCAGGCAACCTGAAAACTAGGCACAATTTTGATACCCAATCTTATTGGTTGTAGATATTTGTAGCCCATTTCAAATATCTATTCTTGTTAACGTCCTAAACCAACAACCTCAGCTACATGGGCACATGCACAAGTTTGAGGAACATCCCCTTCATAATTAGGACCTAAAAAGGCCTAGTATTTTTTACCTCTAAGGGAGAAGCTAGGACTAGTATTATTTATTTTTTTATTAAAGTGATTCCATATGTCATTAGGATCTTAACAAATCTCTCAATGGATCATAAATATAAGCTATCTCCATTCCACTTTCAAAGAAACCAAACTCCACCACAAGTTATATTATAATATTATATACCTCAAAAACCATTCTTCATGCCTTTTAAGTTTTTAACCCCAAAAAAAAAAAAAAAAAAAAAGAGCATTCTTCATGCCTCAGTTTCATTCCTCCATTCTGGCCAGCAAAGATGGGGACTAAAGTAGGTTTTACATAAGCTTAATAGGCACCTATCAAATTGAGAAACTAGTCATCGATGTTTTGGTGCTCAAATGGTAGTAGCTAGGCACTAGGCAAGGCAAGAGTACGTTCATATTCAGAATGAGCTTTAATCAAATGTGTTTGTATATGTACTAAGATGGAACAAATGCATGGCTGCAAAGCTAAAAACATGCAAAAACATTTGCCTAAGTTGGCAACTTGACTGTAACCCAATCCATTGTCAAGAAAACAGTACACCCCAAGCTTATAGGCTCTTGTCAATGATGTCATTTCTCAAGCAATAGCAGGCTAATTTCCTGACCAGTTCCACTTGGCATTCCAAGATAAACTTGTTTTTACTTTCTTGGTATAGAAAATGATACCCCAAAGATAAGGTTTAAAAAGATCATCCACTTAAGCAACAAAAAAAATAAGTTTTTAACCATATATATTATAAATAGACACATATACACACCAAGTAAACCCACTATTTATCAGAAAGTGCCTGATAAATGGGCCACAATTATCATTAGACCAAAGCACCAAACAGCATATTGTGTACGGTGGTTAAAAATAAATACCAACATCACCAATCACCTCTCTGGGTTCACTTCCCTGAGTCCTTTGCCCTTTCTTTATGTTCCTCCACCCCCAAATGTCTTCAACTTTCCCACAACAAGAACAAAGAAAATGAACTGACTAACCTAATATTTATTGGGAGAGATAGAGATGGAGAGAGAGGCTTAAAAGAATGGAAAGTCGCCCCCCCGACCTCCTATGAGCATTTTTTTTTCCTTTTTATCCTTTTGGCTGAATATTTTAGGAGGACACTTTTTCCCTTCGGTGTTCTCTTGGATATATTGACACGTTCCTGCAACCAAAAGGGTGGGACCCAATTCCTCCATGTATAAAACTCTCCTCACCCTACCCCTTTCTCACATTCAAATCCCTCCACCAAAAACAAAGCCAAAAACAGGGTCCCATAATTTTCACTTGTACTACTTCCTTGTCCAATTCTTTATCCAAAAATTCTTAGCTTAGCTTATACCAAGCAAAGCAAGCTATGTGCAACCCAAAGCCATCTTCTCCTTCCTCATTTCTCTCCTCTACCAAAACCCATTTCATGAATCCCAACAAAAACTTAGACCTTGATCACCCTGATGATTATGACGATGATCAACAAGAACTTCATAGATGGCCAACTCTTTCTGAGGTACATACATAAAAACAAAAACCCAACAATCCTTCTCATCATCTTATTATTAAACAATCATTTTTATGTCAATCATTTTTTATAACAATTGCTTCATTTTTTATAGGCTCTAGAAGAAATCAAGGCCATAGGGAAGATCTCTGGTCCAACAACAATCACGGGTCTACTTCTCTACTCAAGAGCCATGATCTCCATGCTTTTCCTTGGCTATCTTGGTGAGCTTGAGCTTGCTGGAGGCTCTCTCTCAATTGGGTTTGCCAACATCACTGGCTACTCTGTAATCTCTGGACTGGCCATGGGAATGGAACCCATTTGTGGTCAAGCTTATGGCGCCAAACAATGGAAGCTTCTCGGCCTAACTCTCCAAAGAACAGTCCTCCTCTTGCTCTCCACCTCCATCCCCATTTCCTTCATGTGGTTCAACATGAAGAGAATCCTCTTGTGGTGTGGCCAAGATGAGGAGATTTCATCAGTTGCTCACACTTTCATTCTCTTCTCAATTCCAGACCTCTTCTTCCTCTCACTCCTCCACCCTCTCCGAATCTATTTACGAACTCAAAGCATCACATTACCAGTTACATATTGTTCCGCGATCTCTGTGATCCTCCATGTGCCTCTGAATTTTCTTCTAGTGGTCAAATTGGAGATGGGAATTGCTGGGGTCGCTATAGCCATGGTTTGGACTAATTTCAACCTCTTCATATTACTCACCTCCTTCACATATTTTTCGAGAGTGTATAAGGACTCCTGGGTTTTTCCGAGCATGGACTGCATTCGCGGATGGTCCTCTTTACTCGCGCTGGCAATCCCAACTTGCATCTCTGTTTGCCTCGAATGGTGGTGGTACGAGTTCATGATAATGCTGTGTGGACTCTTATCCAATCCCAAAACCACCATTGCTTCAATGGGAATACTAATCCAGACCACATCTCTAGTCTATGTCTTCCCATCATCACTAAGCCTCGGAGTCTCCACGAGAATTGGGAACGAATTGGGCGCCAATCGACCAGCAAAAGCCCGAATCTCCATGATCGTCTCTCTTGCTTTGGCCTTTGCTTTAGGCCTCGGCGCAATGGTTTTCACCACCTTGATGAGGCACCAATGGGGTCAATTTTTCACTCATGATGCTGAAATTCTCAAGCTCACCGCGATTGCATTGCCAATCGCGGGGCTTTGCGAGCTTGGGAACTGCCCACAGACCACTGGCTGTGGGGTTCTTAGAGGAAGTGCAAGGCCTACCATTGGAGCCAACATTAATTTGGGGTCTTTTTATTTGGTGGGTATGCCTGTGGCCATGCTCATGGGGTTTGTAGTCAAAATGGGTTTTGCAGGGCTCTGGCTTGGATTACTTGCGGCTCAAGCTTCTTGTGCTTTGCTCATGCTTTATGTTCTTTGCACAACAGATTGGACTGTTCAAGTCAAAAGAGCAAGAGACCTTACCCAACAAACTTCTTCGTCTTCTGGTTCTTGTATTACTAATACTCCTCCTCCCCCTCCTTCAATGTTACCAATATCTCAATCAGGGTCTATTACTAATTCAAAGGAGGGCAATTACAACAAGGTTAATAGTTTTGATCAAGATCTTCAGCTGATACTATGCATTAAGGATGACGATGATGAACTTGTGATGAAGTCTTCATCAGTGCCACTTGAAACAGACCCTCTTATTGTATGATGATCAACATCTACAGCTACACACAGCACTGTGCATTATTATTAATCAGAGTCTCAATCACACCTTCCCATTTTTGTTTGCCTCTTGAGGAACTGATGTGAAGATTTATTTTAATCAGAGTTCCCAATCCCACTTCCTGTACTGTAGAAGACAATCTTTTTATTTATTTTTTTATTTTCTCTCATATTATTCTACTTTTTTTTTTTCTTTCTTCTTGTTGTATTAATTAATTAATTAAACAATATTGTACTATAGAATGAAGATACCTTAATTAGTTTTTCCATACTGATGAATGATGATGATGTCTATGTGTAGTGTGTAGTGAGAGTTGAGAGTTGAGAGTTGAGAGAGAGTGGTTTAGTTGTCGGTTGTTTGTGAGGCGTGGCAAAAGGGATATCTGCCTACCTGGCGTCCTGGTCTATTCCAAATTAGGCAACACCCTGACTGCCCAAAAGGGGAAGTTAGCATTATACCCTATAAGCTTGAAAATGGGATTTGTTTGTTTTTTAAACTTCTACTTTTGTGTTGATTATGTGTTTGTCGATCAAAATCATTTAGGAATTAACATTTAGGTTTTATAGGATGTAGGGTTATGTTAGAGAGAATTAAACGATTGAGACGTAAAATAGAGCCCCATTTAACTCCTTTTATGTTTTAGACATATTTGAAAAATACAGAATAGTTAGTATGAGAAACTAATTATGAGAAACTATTTTATAAGATCCCTTAGATTAATCCAATAACATATATTTAGTTTCACTCATATCCATTTTATTACTAAATAACCTGTTTTAAATTACTAACCTAAAAAAGAAAAAACCTTACCCAATCTCATTTTAATTTTGTCCCATTTTTGACATCATTTGCCGAAGGGTCACTCTATATCCTCCTATGGTGTACAAATTTTGAATCTAGCTTGTCCACTCTTTTGGCCGGCCTTGTAACAAAAAGGAAAAGGGTTTCTTCACTTTTAACTGGATTTAAGAAAAAAAGGAACTTGAGACTTTCATAAAGCTACAAGCACTTAAGACTTTCGAAAAATATATTTACTTTCTTATTTACAAGGAAGAAATAAAATTATTGGTATCCCTAAAATTGCCTACAAAATATATGTATAAATAGTAAAAATAAAAGATGCTACTAGTTAGACAACTTCTTTTTAAATTTCCTTAATTTTCAACATAAGCAAGATTTACAGTCAAATCTTTTCAAAAAGAATACATACATAAATACATATGCACAAATACCATTGAACTGTAATCTTATCTCCTAATTGTTTTTCTCTTACTAATGACTGCTTGGAATCATTTTTCAAGCATGCAAAATTGTTTCTCATGCATGCATCTAGTTGATCTATAATATTCTTTTATGTACTCGATCGGAAGCCTCTTTATTCTTAACTGTTTTTTTTAAGGGCTTCAATTCAAATACTCTATAATAAGTGATTGTCCTTCAAGGCTTCAACTAAGCACACTTGCTATTATATCTTGAAGCAATTAATGCCACCATGTACGTTGAAAAGGAAACAAAAATCAAATTTAATATCAAAACTTAGCACAAAGAGAGAGAGAGAGAGAGAGAGAGAGAGAGAGAGAGAGAGAGAGAGAGAGAGAGAGAGAGAGAGAGAGAGAGAGAGAGAGAGAGAGAGAGAGAGAGAGAGAGAGTAAATGACGACAATAATTGGAAGTAGAGAGTTGTGTACAGAAGAGGGGGCCTTGGATGGGGGTGTGGGGTCCCAGATTCTAATTGAAGAAACAAAATCCATCTATTATTGCTTCTGTCTACTTCTCAGATGACAAATTTTGGAGCAGTGCGTCTGCATATAATATCCCATCATAACCCTGCAGGCTATGCCTAGCTAGCTACCGGCACCAACCATTCGTTTTTTTTTTTTTTTTGGCCACTGCACCAACCATTCGTTTATCTTCAAGAAAACTTACACAATGTAAATATATATATATAGTGCCCTTTTAATGTGAGATCCTTCCTTTAATAAGGGATGTTTGTGGAGTCAATTTTACACTGTAATTCGAGAATTGATCTATTTTCTCATTCCAAGATTTAATCATGCAAAAAAAAAAAAATTTAATTAGTAATTAAGTGATCATTGCTTTAAGTGTTTATCAAAAATATTATATTTATTAATTTATTTAATCAAAATTAATATCTCAATATATATATATGTATACAAAACCATGGAAATTAATAAAATTGTGGATAAATTGAGAAACCAATTAAGTTGCATGTCTTGTAAATATATAATGTCTTCATCAAGTGACAAACAAACACTACAAATAAAGGGAGAGAGATACGTGTAGTACAATTGAGATTTTAAGTGGTACACATAAGTCCATCCAATGCAACATTTTCTTTTCTTTTTGATTGTACGTTTAAATGAAAAAAGGTCAAGTCATTTGAATTTTAGTAAATAAAATTTAGAATTAATTACTTTAGACTAAACTTTACTTATTATTTGTAACATGTAATATATCTATTTATAATATTTAAAAATTAGGTCACTTTATTATAATATCTAGGTCAGTTGGCTTCTCTCCACTCTCTCCCACCCTCCAAAGCCGAAGAACATGCCAAGTTCATCACTGTAACAACGCCCAGATAGTTATCAAGGAAGCTAGCTCCACCCACATGTCTTCCTTATCAGTAGCAGATTCTTGATTTTTTTTGTTTGGTTCAGTTTTAGTTTCACCTGCAGTTTCAGTGGTGTAGAACACTTGATATGAGTTCTTGGATTTTTTTTTAGCTCAATTTTTGAAACTGCAACTTGTAGTTTCAATCACTTGCAGTACTACAACTGTAGTTTCAATGGTGTAGAACACATGATATGAGTATTGTCTAAAACTCTAGTTCCAATTATGTTAAGTGCGTGGCTCATAAGAATGTTAGAAAAGAAATTAAAGAAAAGAAAGACTTGAAATAAATGCTTTTTGGTTTAGGATTTGGACCTTTTAGCTAAAATTGTAGAGGTCGACGAAAAAAAAAAGCTGAAATTATAGAGATATGAACAGTTCAATTAATTGGAGGGACCACTGGTACCTAGTTTCTTTGATGAAGATTTCAGCCTCTGCAACATAACAGAGAGATGGACAAAGGAGAGATAAAAGGAGAGAGATGGAAGAAGAGGGGAGAGAGAAATGGTCTAATACAAACCGAGAACAAGAACACTCAGATCAATAGAAGGTGGCCCGCAAAAGAATTATGAGGCTTTGGGTGTGTTTGAGTAATAAAAAAATTTATCGGTACCTAATAATCAATAGACTCTAAAATTTAATAAATATAGCAATACCCTTATTTTATTTTAGAGGAAATTAAAAATTTGGTCCACTGATTTTATATCTAGTACAATTTTGGTCTACGATTTTTTTAAAGTTATGTTTTGGTTCACTAATTGTTCCACTTATTCAATAAAGGTCCAGATTTGTTTTCTCAAATTTGTCTCGCCTTTACCTTATCAAATCTCGGCCAAATTCAGCAAATATATACTTGTTTTGAAGATATGCATCTCATCTTTACAACTATATAAAGATCATTCAAATCAGAGTTCTAAAATTCAAGATAATTGACCCCCAAAGTAGAGTACCCGAAACTACCAATTTTTTCTAGAAAATTTTCAGATTTTTCAAACTTCACCAAACTTCAATTCTCTTTGATTCTAATACTCCAAATTGATTTCTATGACTAAGAAATGATGAAATATAACTTATACTTCAATTATAATTGAAGAAAACACAACCAAAATGATTTAAAATCATAACTTAAAAAAAAATCGTAAACCAAAATTGAACTATGTATAAAATAAGTGGATCAAAATTGAACTTAAAAAAATCTTGAACCAAAATTAAATTAAATATAAAATAAATAGACCAAATTTATAATTTCTTCTTTATTTTATATACGTATTCTTTTGGCTTTTGGGTATTCGAGCCAGTGCTTTAACCCACTTCTCATGTCTCAGCTTTCCTTATCTTCTTTTTGTAATGAATGTATTGATAAAATAATATCTCCATCTCTATCTAGCCATCCTAGTATTACTCCACAAACATGCATTTGTGGCAAAGAATTGTCTTTATAATGGGTGGTATACCATCCATATTTCCTACATTTCGTAGTGGGAATTAACACCCCAATTCGGCTTTCAAACACAGGTTGCGTTGCAACTTGCAAGGCTGAAAAATGTTTTATTCTGTCCTATTCCTTTATTTTAAGCAAATATCTTTCCCTCATTCTGAAACTTTTAATATATATATATATATATGTATGTGCATCTTTGCTCAGGCACCCACGCAAACTTGTATTTTTGTGTTTTTGGAGGAAGATGCAGACCTACGTAAACTTGGTAAGGTTTTAAAGTAATGTACTTATATTTGAAACCCAATGCATGATTTAATTGAGCATAACATGAAACAGCTAGTGGATATGATAGTTATTTAATAAATTAAAAGCCATAGATCACTTTAATTTTAGAATAAAGTGAAATATGTATCTGACTATAGTACCTTAAATCAAATATTAAATATTGATTATTATGCCATGACATTTGCAAATGCATCATTATCATTTGTTAAGAAGAAAAAAAAAACATTCAAAATAAATACATTGTCTTTATATAGAATATAATTGTTATACACTTGAGGAAGTAGGAATTAGGATTGTGTGGGTCAGATTCCAACTGATTAAGTATATTAAGCCAAACATGAGCCAATGACCACAACACGTGCCTGTCAGGATGGCCGAGTGGTCTAAGGCGCCAGACTCAAGTTCTGGTCCTCTAACGAGGGCGTGGGTTCAAATCCCACTTCTGACAATAGTTTTATTACTTTATATGATGATTTTTTTTTTTCTTCTCTTAAGATTTAAGAACAACGATCGAAGAAAACTTTGCATGCATGATACCCTAATCTCTATTCATAGACACCAATATATTTTTAAATTTTAAATTTTAGATACCAACTGATATAATAGTATTTTATTTATTCATTTTTTATCCCACAAATACCTAGAGCCATATTTAAAAGTAGAGGCACATTTCTTTGGTATATACAGTTTGTCGGGTAAACTACGTTTTTAGTTCATGTATTTTGACTTGAAATTATATTTGGTCATCGTGATTTAAATTTGTAAATTTGGTCATTATTTTTTATATTGTTTGCAACCTTATAACAATTTTGAAATTTCGAAAAAAAAAACCCCATATTTTTAATATGTGGATATATAACCTTATCCGTTTGTTTTCAAAAAAAAATTTTGTTGGGCAATTGAAAGATCATAATGCTAAATTTAATTTCAATTTCCATTTTCGTGTTTAGTTGGTAGAGAAATTGAGACTCACAAAATTTTAGGGTTTGAACTTTAAGTTTGAGATTTCATCTTTGAATTCTTGTTTGAAAATCAAATTTAAGGCTACATATATTATTTTCGGTCACCTTTGAGTAAAATTTGTGAGTTTAAATAAGTTATTTCTTTTTATTTGAGAAAACATTTCATGTTAAATGCATAATGTCCTAAGATTGCAAAGGACATAAAACTTAAGGGTAAATTCGCAAAAGTTAAAACTACGAGAACCAAATGTGATTTCGGGTCAAAACAAGAGACCAAAAATATAGTTTATCCACAGTTTGTCTATAGTACAATGTTGAGTATGACAAAATATAACCACATCTTATTGTAGAAAATCTATATATTATTAGTGAAAAAGTGAATTCTCCAAAATTCAAAGACTAAAAATGTATTTGTATGGTAGAACTTTTTTGGCATGTATGCTCAACGCTACCATCAGATGCTCACCCATTAATTTAGTTAGAGCTTAGTTGTTAGTGTTAGTTAACACTCCCAAAAGGTTTATAGCTTACATTTTCTTTGCTTTAGACCATTCATGTAAACACACTCGTACTTATTTTTCGGAAAAAAATTTGAGTGGTCATACCACGTTATTGTAAGATAAAATAAAATTTTTTATTTTTTATTATTTTATGAGTAAATTACAATTTATATCCTGAGGTTTGAAGTGTTCCATAATTTGCACTCTATAGTTTCAATTTGTTTTCAATTTAGTACCTAACGTTTTGATTTACTTACAAGTAACTACTGCCATATACGTCAATTGATGACTTGACAGTTGCAGGTCCTATATTTTTGTTAACCCGTAAGGCCGAATGATCTCTATGCACGTACATTTTCAGTACATCAAGTTTGTTATGAATTTTGGAAGGTCATTCAGAAACCAAAAATTAATATCAAACTGCTGAATCACTACTTATGGGGCAGTCTGGGAGGTCGTTCGGCCTTACAAGTCAATAAAATGTGGGATTCGTAACTGTTACGTCATCAATTAACATCTAATTAGACAGACAGTCAGACAGACGACAATAATAAATAAATCAAAATGTTAGGTATTAAATAAAAAAAAATTAAAACGATAGAGTGTAAGTTGTGAAACTCCCCAAACTTCAGGGGTACAAGTTATAATTTGCTATGATTTTATGGATATTTAACCCACCATATATCAACGTGTTGGTGTAAGATGACCATCTCATCTAAATTTTCTCCGATCTTCTTAGCCTCATTGCGTGTATTGTCAGATGAACTTGACGAGTTTTCACCACCATCAAAATCAATATCATCAAAAATTAAAACTATAAAGAAGTCATTTGCATATAGTTTGTACACTTGTACTTCCATAAACCAGTGTTATCTACAATCGAGCATGCATGGTGTTGTTTATGAGGTGCACAATAGAATATATTAACACTTGATATCATCTAAACCCTTTTTCACTTAAAAAAAAAAATCATTCTTTTCCAAGGGAATCTGTTTACAATTGCTGGGATATATCAATCAAAATCATCATTGTCCAGCCCATCATTAATGAACGTGGAAATTGGAATCGAACAAATTAATTCATCCCACGTGTCACTTCAGAAATATTTTAATATTCTTCTTCGTAAGTCACCGTTGAGGACGCAACACGTGTGGGGCATCTGAAGCAACTTTTCTCGACTGAGTAGTCCACCAATGGCATCACACTATGTGCCGCAAGAACCATTTCCATGGACAAAATTAAAAAACACCCAAAAACAAGGCAAAATCAAACCGCCCCAATTGGTGAATTAGTGGTAGGGTTGCATTGCACCAAGAAAATTAATTGAACAAGAAAATAAAAAAGGGACCAAAAAGTTGGGAAACAAAGATTAATTAAAGAAATCAAATTCCTCTACTTTTTGATGTGAGTGCAATACTGCAATGGCATGTTTAATTATAAAGAAATTGCTTTAGGCACGACTAAATGTGGCAAATTGGGAATGGAATTGATGCATTTTATGCTTTTTCCTTTCCCTATAAATGTCTTATCAAAAACCACCCCTCCAATAAACAGAAAGAGAAAGTAGTTGGTGGCCCTTATCTCTTCCATAGTGACCAGTGCATGAGTAGTGAAATTAAGAATTAATAAAGGCTTTCTAGGCTAGTGGCCACTGGCCACTACATGCATATATAATGCATGCCTTTTATCATAACAAGTATTCAGGAATGAAGACCTTCTGCTCTTGGAAAAGAAACTAACAAAAGAAATGAGCCTTTATTTTGCGTTAAACATGCACCCAGCATTACCATATATTCACCAACTGATATATAAACCAAATGATATATTCCTAGCTAGCTCCCATAGCCGACAGGCCCGACACACCCTTTTCATGTAGGACAAAGTGCCCTAAACAAACAAAATAAGGGTGTGTTAATAGCTTATGCGACCCCCTTTCATAAGGGTGACCCTATTCCACCTGGAAAAATATGCCTGCAATCTCGTGATTACAATTGAATTTTGGGTGTACCTAGTTCTATCCTAATTCTTATCCTATTGGCATTGTACTAGTGTGAATATGTATAGCTGCAGCCACTTTTAACTAATATATATATGTGTGTGTATGCATTCATTGTATCTTTGCTTCTTATGATCTATTAATTTGACGAGAGTTTTAATGGTACTTACAGCCGATATCATATATATATAGTAGAAAATTATATCTTATATGAAATAGTGTATCCTTAAAATTCATTTAAGAGTTAAAAATTGGAAGTATTAAGTATGTGAGGTTTTTTCGGCCAATAACTATTTAGTTTAGTAGATGATATTCAGTTTTTTTTTTTTTTCTTTTTTGTCGAAGAAGGAGGTTTTGAGTTCAAATATTGTCATAAACAATAGTTAATTTAAAAAAAAAAAAAATATGTGAGACTTTTCCTTTCCTTCATTGGTTAGAATTAAATGACTACATTATCTCATATATATATATATGCCTAATTAATATTGCATCGACATTTCAAAAAAAGAAAATTGCATCGACACAAGACTCGTACGTGTTAAAACCGCTCTTGATCGATGTAGACAATACTTCATGTGGTACTGCGAGCATACTCAGTCCAAGATCCAACCATCTAAGAAAACAACAATATATCACTAGTTTGTCAAAGTTTACACTTCTACGTCATTGCTATGGTCATCAGACTTATCATCCAATCATCCATGGATTTTGCCTCTTGTGGTCTTTGGTTCATCAACTTCACTTAATGTCAAGTCTCTTATGTCAATTCCCCCATTAATTTCTTTATTATACTGGCCTCTTTATGTGTCTCATCTTATATGATAGTCATAACACTCTAAAATATTAAATTATACCTAAATAAATTAAATTTGAGACATACGTGCATATTTCAATATAGACACTATTGAGAGAAAGATTCCACATTAAAAAAAATATAATCTTACTTAAATTTGAGTGACACAAACGTGTGCAGAAATCACACATATTTATTTATGTATTGTGTATGTGGTTTTTCATACTTATTTGTGCATTGAGTGACGCCACAATACAGAAATAAGTACGTTTTGTATGTTCTCAAAAGTGTGCGTGAGGGAAAGGTGGCTGGTATTATAGAATAACCCTAATTTGAGAGTTTCTTCTTGCATAATGGGCAATGCATGATTTCTAGAATAAGAACACAACCCATTTGATTATCATTAAGAAAAGGCTAGCTAGCTACATATATAGGATGTCATATCATATCCCTGACTATATTGAAAAGTGAAAAAGTTCATGATATACAAAGGGTGGAGCTATAGCATTGGCGGCCCACCCATGCACTTAACCCTATATAAATACGGCTATATAATGTAGTGTGTGTGTGTAAGCTTTAGGCTTATTCATACCATTGCCCTCTGTAAGATGCACTTTTTTTCACTTTGTCCCCTGAAACTTAAATCCTCTCAGTTTGCCACCTGAACTTCGCAAAGTTGTTGCAAAAGACCCTATACCGTTAACTCTGTCAATTTTTCCGTTAAAATAGCTGACATGGCACTTATATGGCATGAGTGAGACCTTTTTTTAGTTATGTAAGATCCATGTAGACAAGCAAAATTATAAAAAATTGACATGGATCTTATTATTTTTAGTTTAAAAATTATTTTTTTTGTCCACATGGATTTTACATAACTAAAAAAGGGTCTCACTCATGCCATATAGGTGTCACGTCAGCTATTTTAACGGAAAAATTGACAGAGTTAACGGCATAGGGTCTTTTGCAATAACTTTGTGAAGTTCAGGTGGCAAACTGAGAAGATTTAAGTTTCAGGGGACAAAGTAAAAAAAAGTGTATCTTACAGGGGCAATGGTATAAATAAGCCTAAGCTTTATTGACAGACTACCATCACACCATGCCGTGCTGACCAGAAATACTACTACTCTAAAGTCTAAACCTACTATTATAAAAAAACAATCAGATCATGCAACATTCAAAGATGCCAATCGTGTGTCATTCGCAAGGACACACTCACTGCACTGCCGTAATGCCTTTCCAAAGGGGTCCCCTGCATGGTGCCCTGCATATATGCATGGACCACTTTTTATTTATTTTGTTTTATATTTTTTCAATTTTCAGTACTGGCACTGTGGCACATCCACTAATGGACCTACAAGTTCTAGGGCTTTTATTGTAGTGGGGTATGGTACCACATAAAGGGCACAAATGTGGTCATTTATAGGGCAAATATTGTGAGCTACAGGACTCCATTGGAAGTTTGAAAATTTTAAGGGTTTCTCTTTGTCTCTTATGGAGAAGATGATGATGTTTTCAGTTGCTAGCCCTATTTAAGAACCGACCTATCATTTTGGATGTTTTCAATAACCCCCAAAAAAATTCTTGGTTCGGACCCACTTTGTGTAGTTTTATATATAATGACGTCAATCTACAAAACGGTGTGAGGGATAAGAAGTACTGGTACGTCGTGATAGAATTTAGATGAGCCACGCACTTTAACTTTGCCACAAGTGAAAAGCAAAGAGGCAGCCAAAGAGAGAGAACAACTTACATATTTCTAAATATATTTATGGAATGAGGCTTTTATGCAAAACACGTGGATGATAGGGGATGCAAAAAGCACAGAGAGAGAGAGAGAGAGAGAGAGAGAGAGAGAGAGAGAGAGAGAGAGAGAGAGAGAGAGAGAGAGAGAGAGAGAGAGAGAGAGGAAAACTAGGCTTCATGGTAATGCTTCTTTGATCTGAAGTGAAAGGGAAGCAAATAATAGCTACCACTTCTCCAACTTAGTAGTGGGGTTGACATTTGTTTTAGACAATTCGATACATTGTGTTTTGACGCATGCAATTAAATTTTATTTGTGGTTTGACTATGAGGCTAGTTGGGTCTTCAAATAAATTGGTATATTCTTAAGAGTACGTTGAGAGCAATTGTAAATGTCTAAATGAGAGAGCGAGGAAAGAGGGAGGTGGAAATCAACTTTTTCAAACTTTTTGTTGGGATGTGACACATAACATGCATGATAGTTCCTTATTCTTATAAATAAATGAGTTTTAATATGGACCTTTATGTGAGATAATATATTCTTATTTGAACAACCAACTAATGAGAGAGAGAGAGAGAGAAAGAGGAAAGAGGGAGGTGGAAAAGAAGTCCAAGAAGCTATGAACTCTATGGAGTAGAGGAAAAAAAATATACTAAAACATTGTTTGTTTGCAATTGGAGGGTTTTCTAGGGTCAAAGTCCATGATAGAGAAATTACACTAGGCATTATCCTGATGATGATGATGAAGAAGAATTATGATGACCCTAAGAAGCTAGCTATAGTGCATGAGTCAAAGAACAAAACGTTGTCATAAATATATGTGAGTATGTGTGTTCAAAAACGCTAACAATCGGGCATGCACAACTTAGACAATGACATGGATTTGAGCCTTGAACATGCATATCAGTCTTAGTTAATTGTAACACGCAAGCATGCCCCATTGGCAGTAGTGGTGTTCCCACATTGGAAGTTTGAATGGTAGAAGCCAAGGACATAAATATCTATGAATACTATATATACATATGGTCACGGTTCAATAACAAGAGGAATGCACGTACGTTCGATCTCCAATCATCATAATTATGAAAATTACGTACCCTTTTTGTTTGTTTAGTGAACAATATATGGGATTGAGTTGGGCCTCTTGGTGTAGGAATAAATATATTGCAACATTTTTGTAAATACGTGACTAAGATTTAAAGTTAAGTCGAAACAAGTAGAGAAAAACAATTAGAAGATCCAAATCCAGTTATAATTAATAGACAATTGAAGCACACAAAAACAGTACTGCTATCTCTAAAATCAATTTTATCCTCATAAAATCTTCGAATTTAAAGCCTAAAGTCTGGGGATGAGGGCGACGACGAAAATCGAACTCTCACAACAGGTGTTAGAGTGTGTTTTAGCCCTAGAATTATAACTTATAAGCTCCCACTTCTCAAAATTCTTGATTTAATTAGCATAGTTGTGGTCGTTGGTCTCCACAAGACAATTAATAAACCATTTCGTATGGACGCTAAAGATATACTTCAAATAGCAGGTTACTTGGAGTACTTGCTTGAGTACATAACTAAAACAAACTTGGTTGAAATAATTTTGTAGGAAGAGAATTTAATTTACTCAAGCAAGTACACCAAGTAACCTGAAGAAGGGTACGTGGAAGATAAGTTTATCAAAATATGTGTGAATTGTGAAATTAGGGATATTTTTGTCCAAAAAGTCCAAAATAAAAATAACGATGTTCACAGGCCAAGTGGCCGGTTAGTGCACTCGACCTGGTCCAATTAAAAATAGGACAAAGGTTAAGAATTTAGCCCATAGAGCTGGGCTACGCCTGGTAGAATTTTGTGGCCCAATCCAGGCCTGATGCATAGGATTAATCAATATTTAATATAGTAGTATTAAGGACATAGGTTTTTTTAAGTAAGGCCAAATGAGTAACTACATTGAAAAGACATGCACTCAAAATATGGTTAAGCTGGCCCATTTTTAAGTTTTGGTGTTGAGTGCTGAACACTCGTCAAATGTTTGGCTTGAGCGTTTCAACGCTCAAAGCAAAAATTTCGAACGCTTATCTAAAAATATTGTTGATGTCAAAATCTCCACAAAAATGAATCAGCGAACAAAATGATAGATTGGATTCAGAAGATATTGATACCTAAATGAGCAAGTGTTTGATATGTTTGCAAGTAGAAATCCAGAAGATTGCATATATACCTTGGAATGGCTTAAGCTTTCATATGTATATAGCTGTGGAATCTTGAGGTCCAAGTTTCTGTTATTTCATGTCCCTCCCACTCACGCACACTCTTCATTCTATTCAGCAATGCAACTCTTCAATTGTTCATCTTACATTCCTACTAGGCCACTTACATGTTCAATAACCCACCCTTCCATTCTAGCATGCACAGACCATTATCTTAAGAGGTCTATTCTTATTGCCAGCAGGTAATACATGAGATATATATATAGCACTTGGATCAGCAAACTCCAGTGTCAGTTTGGTCCATTAATGACAATATTCCTCATCGCTTCACCAATGACCTTTTTGGTTCTTTGTTTTTTGGACAACCTTGACTAATTAATGATCTTGCACCCTCTGTTTTTTGGGCTACAAAAAGATATTATAACCAAACAACAAAAAACATGCAACACACATATAATTGATAATAATGTTGGAGGCTCTGGATTCCATCACATAATAATTGATAATAATGGACAGAATCAAACGTATACTAGCATATATGCAATTATGCACAGTGATAAAAAATCATTTTATTTTATAGCTAAATATTGCAATGATCATTGTGAATTAGACTACTAGAGTTAGCTAGCTAGCTAGATTGGCAACTGATTGTGCAGTGCTTCTGATATAGTGATAACTAGTTGCTTTAACGCCAAACGATTCTAATGTTCACACTGCCTAACTAGCTAATTCCATGTTTAAAACGGTGCTGAAAACGCAAGTAAAACAAAGGAGCCAAAAAGGGGTGGAAAATGAAAAGACAAGAAAAGAAAAATTGTCTCATTTATAGCCATTGACATAACCCACAAACCTTACTCACACTCACATACTTAACATACACGGCCTGTATTTCTGATTAACCAAGGCTAAGCAGCTATGCTTAAATCTCACTCGCGAATAATGCAGTAGTATTTTCAGAGTTTGTTTAAAACTATTTATATAAAAAGCGTTTTTACTCAATAAGACTTGCTGACAAAATATTTCCTATAAAATTACTTATCATGTATTAGACTAATGTATACGCCTCAGATTAATGCATTGCTTGTTTAGTGATGGCCTTTTCAAATTTTCAATGCCATTTGGCCCATTTTGACGATGTCGAACTTGATTTGGAGTCCCTTGATTGGGACTAATATATATATATACTTTCTGGTTTGAAGAGGTCCTTTATTGACTTGTTCAAGTCTTACAATTATACTTTTGTTTTCGAGTGGAAAAGAGAGTATCTGGGCTAGCTAGTTAACCCTTGATTGGACCACAATAATGCTATACTAAGTTTTACCGATCACTGTATTTCCACATATAGACTACCATATGTGGAATCAATGTTAAAGTCACCATCAAAGACCACATCTTTTAATTTAGTTATTTTTTTGAATTAATCAACCGTATCCCATGAGATTTAAAATAGAACTTCATACGACAAAGGAGACTAAGTGTTACTCAATAAACTAAATAATTACCAATTTAGTCATTTAAATTAAGAGCAAATTATAACTTATACCCGTGAGATTTGGAGTTTTTATAACTTGTACCCTATCGTTTCAATTTTTCAATTTAGTAGTATATTTAGATTTACTTACAATTGATTACTGTTATCTGTCTAATCGTCTAATCATATGTTAATTAATGAAGTGGTAGTTGAGGGTCCCACATTTTTGCCAACCTATAAGGCTAAATGACCTCTTTTCATATGCATTTTCAGTACATCAAGTTTGGAGAAAAACTTACATATCCCTTTATGTGATACCACATGACATCCTCCTCTCTCATTGGCTCACTCTCTTCTCTCACTCTTTTTCTCTCATCTCTCGTATTTATCTCTCTCTTCAAGGGATGCCACATCACTACAACATGGGGATATGGAAGTCGTTCAAACCAAAATCCATATCAAACAGTTGAAGCACTTTCTATGGGGCATTTTAGGAGGTTGTCCGACCTTACATGTAAGCATAAATGTGAGACTTGCAATTGTCACATTATCAATTAACATTTGATTAAGTGGTTAGACAGATGACAATAATCAATTAAAAGTAAATTAAAATGTTAAGTACTAAATTGAAAAAATTGAAATGATATAGTATAGGTTGTGAAATACCCCAAGTCTCAGGAATGTAAGTTATAGTTTGCTCTTAATACAAAAGGAAATACTTGATACACTACATGGATTGTACGTAGTTAGATTTTCCAACATCCTCAAATCAAGAAAAATCAAAGTCATAGATTTCTTGTGTGTTTGTAATTTTGTATGGCAGCTAAATCACCTTCTCAAATAAAATTAACAAAAATCCAAAGCAACAAATCCGTTATTAATTAGTCTCAAATCTGAATAGTAGATGGAGACTGAATAGCAATTATTTAGGAAACTAGTAGATTACTGCGGATAAAGCAGTAAACATCAACACCAAATACATATTGATGTAATAATTACTACATGATTATTAATTTATTATTACTTTCCACACCGTCTCTCACTACTCTCTCCGACATATTGAGGAAAGAAGATACAGCAGGAGCGTAGACCTTGGACCAAGGATGGACACGTGTTGACTCCCCATTGGAGCACAAGCGCGTAGCTTAACATACAAAAATCGACCTTTTCGCTGGTCGCCCAATCAACACGCGACACCGGACCCCCTCCGCTGTAAAAAACCCCCCAAACCCAAACCCGCCTCCGTTGCTGCTGAAAGTGCTTAAGCCGACCTCCGCTTCTGCTCAAAGTGCTTCTTTCTAACCCCAATTTTTTCAAAACCGACATATACATTCCGATCTCACTGAGTCTGCCGCAACAGACCCGAATATGATTTCCATATACAAAGTCCGACCCGGATTTTTTCCCCAAGTTTTTATTTTTTTTTAATTTCATTTTGAAGTTCAATTTTTAAGAAATTTGAAGGGGATTTGAGCTTTTGAATCTGATTGAGGGGAATTTGGGAGGATTTGGATTCGATCATGTAGTGGAAGCTTGAGGGTTTTGGAGATCAATGGCGTCGATCCGGAGAACTCTATCGCCGGCTTTCCGCGACCGGCCGTACGTGAACGGCGGGTCTCCATTTTCGGTACAATCGCCGTCGCAGAAGCTTCTCTCCAGCTCTAAATACTCATCACCTTTGGCCTCGGCGTTTCTCTCCGCCGTCACCGTCCGGCGATTCGTCGCCGGAGTTCTCTTCCAGCGAGCTCCGCGCAAAGGCCAGCAGTGGCGCAGAGGGTTCTACAGGTGCTTGCTCTTCTTCTTCATAGGGTTCTTGCTCGGCCTCTTGCCGTTCGGACACGTGGATGACGATGCCGATATTCGCGCCGGCGGCGGAGGCTTCAACTTCGACATCAAGCCGTCGCACGTCAACGTGCGGTTAGACAACGACGGCGCGGATCGTGTCGCGAAGAGCCGCCGAGAGGATCTCGTGGTGGACGTGAGCCTCGGCGGCGTCGTGGAGGGTGGAGATTTGTCGCCGAGGAAGCAGCTGGTGGTAGTGACGCCCACGTACAACCGCGCACTGCATGCCTATTTCTTGAACAGGCTGGGGCAGCTGCTGAGGCTTGTACCTCGGCCGTTGCTTTGGATTGTGGTGGAGACCAACGGCGCGTCGATGGAAACCGCCGAGATTTTGAGGAAGAGCGGGGTGATGTACAGGCATTTGGTGTGTGGCAACAACTCCACGAGCGCAAAAGACCGAGGCGTGTATCAGCGGAACACGGCAATGGAGCACATTGAGCGGCACAAGCTTGATGCCATTGTTTACTTCGCCGATGACGACAATATATACTCGCTGGAGTTGTTCGAGAACTTGAGAGACATTAGGTATCTTCTAAATTAAGCTTCATTTCACTCATTTTCAAGCACTTGGACTTCTGTTTGTCTTTGTGTTTGCTTCATGTGCTTGTTTTAGAATGATGATTTTCTTGCTTATCTGTTCTGATTTTTCGCTGTAATTACAACTTTAACGATTGGAGCTACTTGGGTCTGCTTCCTTTTACATTTCCTGTACCTCTGTGATCTATTATGCCCAAATTTTATACATAAGAATGCATAGCATTTGTCCAAATTTTATACATAAGAATGCATAGCATTTGTCCAAATTTTTGTAGCATGATTGACTGGTTTCTCAAAGCAAAGCCCTTCACTAAACTGCGTTTGGCTAGAATTTGCATTACTTGATAGATTTACATATTCATATAGCTTCAGACATATTGTTTGACTTAGGTTCTTCACATCTTTAAACAAACATGTATGTTTTACCAATACTACCATCCTTTAAGCAGTAGAGCATATAAAGTTGAGTGCCTTCGGTTTTTTTTTTTTTTTTGGCTTTCAATCATTTGTATAAATTAACTTTTGCCCATGCTAGTGTTCTCTTTTTCTTCTTCCATCCATATTTCGACTTCTTTTACTAAATTCTATCCTTCAGCTGGAGAGATGTGAGTGTAGTTTCATTTATCACAATGTTCTAAATAGGTGAGTACAGAAATCCCACAACTTTCCTCTAAGCCCCCCACCTTGGTGGAAAGATAGATGGAAGATTAAAGAGTTGCCCCTTTGGATCCTTCTTTACAGAAGAGAGTGATACAACCTTAATTACCAATTTGCTTCCATCGCTTCGATAAACTGTCAAATGTTGGTGTTCATGTCCATCCCTTTGTTCATTCTCCAAGTCTACAACTCCAATGTGTTTACAGACTTTCATAATGTCAGCTTCCATCATTATGAATTTTATGCTACCTGCCTACCTTTTCTCTCTGGCTAATTCATGTTTTGACTTGTTTTGAAGTCGTTTTGGAACTTGGCCGGTTGCTATGTTAGCCCAAAGCAAAAACAAGGCCATATTGGAAGGTCCGGTATGCAATGGGAGCCAAGTAATTGGATGGCACACAAACGAGAAAAGCAAGAGACTCCGTAGGTTTCATGTTGATATGTCAGGATTTGCTTTTAATAGCACAATATTGTGGGATCCAAAGAGATGGCGCCGCCCCACTTCAGTTCCAATTCGACAACTAGATACAGTGAAGGAGGGTTTCCAAGTATGAATCTTATAATATCATCTTAAAGTTGCTACATAATTATCAATTTGCAGGTGTCACCGTAACTTCTTGCACTTACACTCTTTTCCCTTTCTATCCCCAGGAGACCACTTTTATAGAACAGTTGGTGGAAGATGAAAGTCAAATGGAAGGTATGCCAGCTGGTTGTTCAAAAGTAATGAATTGGCATCTTCACTTGCAAGCTTCTAGTCTTGCTTATCCCAAAGCTTGGCAGCTTCAGAAGAACCTTGATGTTGTTCTCCCCGTTAACTGATAGAACTCACTAGCCATGCAATTTTGATGCCTATAGCTAGAGAAAGGTATGAAATTGTTTTATTTGTATAAGCACTTTGAACTCTTGTATTTCAAATTTTATGTTAAATATATAGGCCAACCCCTAGAGTTGAAAAAAAAAAAAAAAGTAAAAAAAAAATATTACAGTGTTGCTCACCCTTACACTTTTTCTTACATAATAATAAAAAAAGAAAAACAATTAAAAAGTTTATTGCTCAATTTGGCAGAGGGGAAGTTTTACTCATTTGTTGAGGGAACCTGAAGGCCATTTCTAATATAGTTGTTGTTTTGTGACAAAATAACCTTTAACCTTGTAGAGAAAATGATACAGTCATTTCCTTTTTTTGGTGACAGTTCTTGAATTTCTGGTTGGTGGTTCTCTGCCTCTGAATGGATGATGCTTGAATTTGCTACTATCAATCACTAAGCAGCCCCAGAAGCTCGGCTGGCAATGACAAACAGAAAAAATTTGTGGTTTTTGTTTGTAGAATTTTTTTTTTTTCCTGCATGATATTCTTTTACAGAAACGAAATTTCGTTTTTGTTGTAGAGTTCTGGTGCTTGATTTCAGTTTTCTAAATTGTTTAATATTCAGAACAGTTCGTACCCCAACCCCCAAAAATAGGGTGGGGGGTAAGTTTGTTATGGATACATACTCTATGTGATGTAAGCCTTGTACCAAGATCAAGCAAGGGCAACTTGTCCTAAAATAGTTCACTGTTCACAGTTACAAGTAAGCATTTCTGCTCTTGGCGTTTTCCTATTCTCATTTTGACACCTGAATGCAACTCTAGCATTTTGTCTGTTACTCCATATAGGAACATAATGGTCCATTTTTATCCCTATAGTTTCATTTTGTCCTCATTTTTACTATTCAAGGTGATGGATTAAATCAACCTCCTTCCTTTTTCTGTGAAGAAAATATGATATTATTTGTAATTGAGATGTCAACATACCAACTAACTAGTGGTATTTCTTCCCCAATATTAGAAAAGTACAAGTTCAAATTTTTCCCAAATAAATAAACCAAGATGTGTCTCTCCCTCTGGGCAAGCGGTATCTGTTAGTAATTGTTTTTTTTTTTTTGTCTTTTTGTGTAAACAGATCTTATCAAGTTAATAATCCACAATAAATGGCTATTTTTAGTGGTTTCTAGGTAATCCTAATTTGTCGACACCCAGGATTTATTGGTCGTGCCCTGCCACATCTGAGTTGAGAAGTTTTTGTCTCATAACCTCACACGAGGAAACTAAAAGGATTAATCTATGGTTCAATCAGATTATTACATGTCAGTTTATTGCATGTGTTTGATTTTATAATAAAAAATCCTAATTAGGTAATAGGTTTGGCCCTTGGCCAACTTACAGGCTCACTCTGGCCTCATAAGTAATAGAGTTTCGAGTAATGATATTTTAGTAAATTTAAAATAATGTAGATGATAATAAATTGGCTAAACAATTTTTTGAGTTGATTGATTTTTTACAAGTGTTATCTTTAAATAATGTCTTACAATATTGATAGTACCGACCATTGAATTGTAGGTAGGAGATAAGATATTCTTATTATTCTTAAAGCAAAGTAAGGACATCCTTACTTGAAGGCTTGAAGCTCCCTAGATAAGTGATGACTAGTATTGCCTCCCGGCCCAGCTCTATGAGCGAGTAAGCGATACAAAAAATTATCAATATAAGAAGAGGATTCAAATTCTTGTTACCTCATAAGAAGATGAGCTATAAAAGACTACAAGCCAATTGACGATGAGTTATCATCATCTTTTATTGTAACTTTTTGACTTATTTATTTGTTGGCTTTACTGGTTTAGTATACACAACGGTTAATTATTATCAATTTAGAAATATAAATCGTCATTTTTTCAAAAGGAAATGAGAACAAGTCAACACGTTCCATAGTACATATATTATATAGCAATCATTGGAGACATTCTGCCCTCAACATGCCATTAGTTTGCATCTATATTTGTTTAAGAATCACAAGGCCTCTTTGTCACCACTACGAAAGCAGAGGGTAAAACGAATCGAATTGACACATGAACAAATGAAAGTGGATATGTAAAACAATTCAAATCGACAAAGGCACAATACATATCAAACACGACTAAAACAAACACAATATAGGCACGACACGAGAACCCATATTATGTTGGACCAAAATATCCAACCCATGAAGCATGGCATGACATGAAACATACCAACCAGCACTAGATTATGCACAAAGAAAATAATTAGAATTCATAGAAAAAATAAGTGCACAAGAATATGAACTGAGAAATTTAAGAAGAATACAACTACAATTTACAAGGGCCTGTTAATGGGCTGGACCATGCTTTCAGCAGCTAACTACCAAAAATATGAAACTTGTCAATTAAACCTGCCATCAGAACAGGATGGAAGAACCAAAATTTACAAGGATAAAAATACAAACATATGTATTAAAATGAAAACAATTATGGTACATTTCTCAGAGCAGCTGTGAGAAGAGTGCATCCCTTCACTGCCAATTCCTGAAGAACTAATTACTACATATGCCGCAGGACTGAAAATTTATCTTAGGTTCCACCAATCAGCAGTCAAAAACCCCAAGTGATCAGCCGCCATATTCGTGGTCAATTTAATATCTTCCTTTCCTATAGTATGGCTCTCAAACTATCCGATGTCCCAATTTGTACTATACATAGCCGGTGAAATTCTGAACTCCAAAGGCTCTCTAAGTATCACGTTGGAGTTGCTCCATGAACCGATGAACTTGTGTCTGTAGGGCGAAACGGTGATGACAAATGTGATTGCTGTAAATGTGTGTCATTTGCAAGACCAAGAACTGCAAGTGTTGATCTGCCAAACACATGCAATAAGTTCAATTTAAACAGGAGATAGAAACCACACAATATGTTATATGGAAAGGAAAATAAAATAGAAGGAACAACAATTACGGTAAACACCTGACTAATATAGTGAAGTGAAAGTCAAAATAGAGCAAATTCTAGAGCTTACAAATAGAAAATAAAGTAAATTGCCATGGAACAAAGTGGTTGGTCAGTCAGATGCACAAGAATATACCTAGGGAGTGAAGCTTTTACACTAGGCTGGCTAGCATAGGCAGCAAGGGGACTTCTGAGGTTCGCATATTTGTTCAGAGCACTTTCAAGTTGTGGGGGTGGTAACTGCAAGGGAAAAATAGGAAAAGAAATCGATAAACTAAAGATGCCAATAAAACGTTAGAGGAAGTTCTCCATATAAATAGACAATGTGCTACCTGTAACAATACATGGAAAGAATGTGGCTGGGTCTGAGACGCACATTTCAAGAAGCCAACCCAAAGTTTTGGCATTCTCCAAACCTGCAGTAAGATTACATACAGAATATCAGTTGGCCCCTAGCCATGCTGATAACCAGTCTTGACAAGTCAAACTGAAAGAGCACAGGACTTCAAATAAAGCAGACAGATAAAAGCCTAACTCTAACCTGAGTATTCATACCTGTTTACTCACAAGTTTTGAAAGGATTTCCATAACAAAATCAACCTGCATCGAACAAAAGAATGAAACCATGTACATAAACTAAACTCTGACATAATATGAAAATCAGGACTATATTGTGGCAAAAAAAAAACAAAAAAACAAAAAGGGATAGGAAATGAAGGAAAGAAAGAAAGAAGTTACCAGTGAAGGAAAAGCGTCAATTGCCTGAATAACTGTTCTCATAAAGAGAAGAGGAAGAGGAGTTTGATCAACCTGAAAAATAAATCAGTTACCAAAAAGAACTAAATAATACACATAGGACCAAGAGTAATAGACAACATATACATACCATCTGATTCAAGGCTTTTGCCAAGACCTGCTGTGTGAAAACTGTGCGTTGTTCAAAACAAGCTGAGCAAGCATCTGTTATCTGAAAACATGAAACAGAAGCATACAAAACATTAATAAATGATGCAGCACACGTAAGATAAAGAGAGGAATCATACAGTCACCATCAAGTCATGGCATAGTCACCGGAAAATGTGAAAAAAGTGCATCATGTAACTGGTACTTAATGTATACTTGCAGCATGTAAATGATATCTCCAACAAATTAAATGGAGTTAAAAAAGGATGCTTCATTGAGTTGTGTAGAGGTACAATGAGATTCATTCCAGAATAGTCAAACCACTTATCATTGACGAGGGATGCACTTTGACAAGTCAAAAAATCTAAACCAACCCAACCCATGGGTGAACCTGGGCCAGAGAATTTTGCATAAGCCAAAGAATTAGTTGAACCTCAAACAATCTAATTAGTCCCAAGTTGTTTGAGGTTTTATTCCATCCAAGTTGTATTTTCTAGAACAAATTGTCCTCAATATACATTGCACAGAAGATGAATATAAACAACCCAAACTACAGCATTAACCAGGGCCATTTTCCCAAGGCAGGGATGTAGGAAATTAGCTCAAACCCTGTGATGGTCCTGGGTTGCCCTATCTAATCCAACATGTGTAAACTCCACCCCAGACCTCTATGGTTGCCCATTATTATGAACACTGGCTACATCAAATGACTACAACCATTCTATTATCTGAATTTTGGGCATACAATTATTTTTGACACATTAGATAGAAGATAGGACCCCATGGCTAAGATGAGATTCATAAATCATCTTGTCTACTCGATAAGACTTGATTTTATATATATATATATATATGTATATTCAATGAAATAAAGACTTGCCTTCTTAAGTGCAGGGCCATCTTTCTCAGGAACAATGCCATGGATGGAAACCAGCACTTCTGCAGGAGTTAAAGCTGGACCTGTATGAGCTGAGCCCTGGGATTGATAGGATATGACATGTTGACTTCAGTTTTATCAAATTGTGTCTCATTTATTATTCAAACTTGAATTGTTTTCCTTGAAGAGAGAGAGAGAGAGAGAGAGAGAGAGAGAGAGAGAGAGAGAGAGAGAGAATGAAAATCAGATATAGAAGACCGCATGTACCTGCAGTATGTGAGCAAGTGCTGTCTGGAACTTTTCTAAAGGAAGAGCGACAAGCCGAGGGAATATGGGTAAAACCTGGATCCATAAAAATGATTAGTCATAAGGAAAACATCTATGTGAAACTATCAGCATAATAAACTCCACTATTGCAGTTACATTTTTTTTTGCAATTAACATAAATATGTTAGTATTGTTTCTCAAATACGATTTAAGAAACCGTGCTAAGGAAAAGAACATTATACAATAATTATTGATCATTTGGTTCAATTCGGGGAGTTAAGAGTATAAAATAATTATCATTCTACACTAACAGATTAAGTTTTGGGGAATAGTGTTAAACAAACAAAACTTAAGAAAATGAATATATCACATTAGAAGTACTAGAAGAGGAAGAGGAGCAAAATCTATGAAACAAACCTCATTTTTAGAAAGTGAAGACAACATTGGAATAAGAATTGTGACATCCTGTAGGCAACAATTATACAAATTAGGTTTAATCATTAAAATGGGAAAAAAATTTAATACTGAAAAAAGAAAAAGCTTTAGTTCTTCGAAAAACCTTTAATTTAGTTTCATACAAATGTTTAACAGTGGCTATCAGATCAGAAGAAGGAGTTGTCTCTTGAGTCAAGATTTGCAGCACCTTGCCATATTACCAAAAAAAAAAAAAATATAAGCATCATCTACATACAGAAAATTTATGAATAAAAAAAAGAAGAAAAACAAACAAAAGTTTCAATATTGAAAAACACTATCATAATAAAAACAGAAAATACAACACCCACCAGCATCAAAAGATTTTCACTTCCTTGTGGTGGATCAGATATAATATCAAGCAATTCAGAATATGATGACCCTAGGGCCCTTATAAGAACAGGGATATGGCGATGAAAAGCCTGCATCATTTCAAAGGTTACAAAATAATTAAATGTAGTGCCATTAGTAATTACATATGATTAAAAAAAGTCACATATAAAATCCTTTCTCACACGAGGCTTATTTCCTGGTGATGAGATGGGATTTTACTTACATTATGCAGCACTTGATAACATTAAAAAAAATTAAAAAAATGGCAGGACCTCATGAAAGATTCCACTTAAATCCATATGATATGTATGAATTCCATAGATTTTCACAGACAAACATAAATTAATTAACAAAGGAAATAGGAAAACCTAAGTCACAGAAACCCAACCCAGTTAAGATAGGTTTGTATCAAGTACTAGACAGTGCTAAATTGATTATAGCTCCACATTATTAGACGGGCAGGAACATTGGCTCTTTAACCTCAGTGGCATGGGATGCTTGCCTAAACTTAACTGACTGTCTTAGAGGATCAGCACTATATATATATATATACCTGCGGATGTCCGCACATTCGCACCCATCGCTGAGCGCTCGGAGACATGTTCGCACATTCGTTCGTCCACACCTGATCGAATCTATATATATATATATATATATACTACACAACTGATTTAAGTTTTAAACCTAGAAATCAAACTGAACCATTTCAAGCTTATATATTCTATAGTTTGGATCTGTTTCTGTTAACAAGCATAAAACTTAACTATCCTGATGTGTAAGAGTGTTACATTCAAGAAATGGCAGTCTTGTGTTAGTGTAAGAGAGCTTAGGGAACATTGTTGGGCCAGATTTCAATCAACTTAAGCTTTTGAATGATAATTTCAGTAATGCAGTCATATATACTGCATGACATATAGAATTGGTTCACCTGATGGCCCAACTCAAACCAACATGGCTACAGGACAATTTAAATGCGCCCACCCACCAGCACAAAGATACTACAGTCATTGCCAGGTCCTTAATTTGTTCCCTATGTATTTCAGCATTGTAGACACTCTTACTACAAGATACCTCACAGCTCACAATTGCACTATCACAGAGTTCATGCATTAAGTAGTCGCTTATGTCGAAAGATACCATACTATACAAAACATATTAACTAATCTAACATGCTAACAATAACTACAAATAATATCAACAGAAATCAACGAGAGTCACCTGCTTTACAGCTTTCGGGGCATGTCCATAAATATTAAATACAAGTTGAATAAGTCTAGGTTTCTGCACGTATTAAAAAATTAAAAGAAAAAACCCTACATTAGTGTTGCCAGGAAAAACAAGCCTTAGAAAAAGAGCAATTACCACAAGTATCTAATTAATTGCCGGTCAAGGAGAGATTATATACAAACCTTTGTACATAAAGCAAAAAACAAAGAAATGAGTCGCTGAACTTCAGGAAATGACATGGTTGATACTGGTTGGTCCTTCCTTGTGGAATCATTTTCAGAGCTTCCAGACTCCAAAATTTGAAAATCACTAACCAATGTTTCTTGGCTTCCAATCTGAAAAGAATTGGGGAGGAGAAAGACATGTAGTTTACTGAAGATGTTAAAATGCAGATGCTACTCTAATGGTAAGTGGTAACTTAAAAGATAGAAACCGAGTGTACAGTTAATGTCATCTAATTCAAAATGGTAACTTAAAAGATAGAAACCGAGTGTTAGAATTCCCATTGACTATAGAGATAATAAAAGCAGCAATCAAATAACAAGTAAACCAGATGACCCTGCAAAAGTTACTATGACAAGAATGTGATGTGGCACGCACCACTAATATGTACATGTTATTCGGAGGGTAAAGATTTGGGGAAGTTTTGCTATTAAATTTTACTAGGAATATTTTGCCAAAGTTTGAGTGAGAATCTGTATATATGCATCCTTCTCGGTAATTCTCGATATTCTTTTTCCTAATTTAATTAGTATACTTGGTGCCTAAGTTTTTTCCTATTTTAATTAGTATTCTTGATGCCCAAGTTTTTCAACCCTATAGATATAAGCTATTCTAGCCATTTGGCACGATCTTTCAGTATTGAATAATGAAACAGAGTATTTTCTCTATTTCATTCCAATTTCTTGGTATTCTGCACTATCAACAAGACAATAGATGTCATTTGTTCTTGGCATTCTCAACCGAGTATCAACAAGTCTAAAGGTAGGTTGTGACTGAGTGTTCCCATCTTTCGTGTTTGCTACACAACTTAATCATTAGGATGTCATTGCAATTTAGAAAACAAACCCATATGGAAAAAGGCAATTCATAAATATCAGACTATCAGCAGTCAAAATCATAAAGAAATATGCTTAGAAACATCATAAGGACCTTCAAACACAAAACTCTCAGTCTGGCCAATTGAAAAGTTGTTACTGCTATATTGCTGGTGGCATTTGCCAATGAGTAAACCCAACAGATGACAAAATGTTATCTTCACCATACAATATTCTCATGCTTGGTTGCACGAAAGAAAATGGAAATAGTAGAGGAATAATTGAAGGAAACCTACCCTCGCTTCAGCTCTTTGCCCTGTGGACCCAGATTGTGAATGCTCTATATCCGAAGGAAGCTGTTCTACAGCACAAAGCAACATATTTGTCGCAAATTTTTCAATAATTTCAGATAAGTAACTCAACTGATAGAGTTTGTTTGCCACCTGTCCAATACAAACAAAAGACAATTTGATGCATTATTAGGAATGGAAAAAACAGTTGCATTTCAAGACAGGGACAAAAATTTAATTGAAAAAGGGAGCCCAGCCAACAGCTTGAAACCAGTCCATTGGCAAGACTCCAGGATGTTCTTGAGCAGTAATATCCCATACCAGCCGGATAGATTTGGCTCGGATTTCATCTTGTGAATGAAGAGCACACTGCCATTAGGAAATATTAGTTAGGCATCTTTCTTATTTGAAAAAAAAAAAAAAAAAAGCACAGATTTTATTAATGAATTAACACAACAGACAGGCATATCTACATAAGACTATAACCAATCATGTCTAGCTACCCAACAACAGACAGGCATATCTACATAAGACTAAAACCAATCATGTCTAGCTACCCATCACTAAAAATTCTCCTCAGTAATGCTTTAAGCTTCTGCAACACATCAATGTGAACATCACAAAATCACAACACTCCCAAAGAAACTTATTGCAAAATGCTTCTTAATTCTTCTAGGGGTGCTACGAAGAATTAAATATTTTTGGATACACGTACCTCACTATTTTGCATAACTTTAGTATTTAAGGATACACAATTTAAATTGGTTGTGTACACAAACTAAAATCCCTGCTTATGATTAAGACCAATCAACCCCAGGTCTCTGACACAACCCTCTGGAGACATCGCCAGCAGGCTAGCTGGAACTTTGAGATATTATTATTGCTGGTCAGGCTACTATATAAGATCAGCATCTAGAAAATATCATCTCTATATGTGATCCAATGTGGTAGATAAATCACTTCTTACATAGTTACACCTAATTTTGTAATGAACAATCAATCTGTTTCAAAACTTTGCTGATACAGGATGCTAAATTGTTAAACAGCCAACCCAGTCAGCTCTACATACAATCTAGATGTTCATCTTTATTCAAATCCTCGACAATAATAATACTTTAACCCTTTGAATGTAAGAAATTCTTGGTCTGGTTCAAAAAACTCCTTTCATAGCCAATAAACATCAAACATGCACAACTATAAAACATTCTAAATTCACTAGTCATTTTATAGTTTTGAACCATCCAACATTAAAGCACTTAAATCTATTTAATAAGATCAGTACACCAGTAGTGAATTAGAATTCATTTGCTCCTGTGCACTTGCATCAACTAAAATGTTGTTCTCTTCCTTGAATTGTCAGCATCTAGATGTCATCTTACATGTTAGAGAGAAGCATATCCAACTTCAGACAAGCAATCAGCAGATAAATCAAAACGTTTAATAAATTTGATTCTTAAAAATTCATTCCAAGTTACCTTCAAAATGATATCTAAGAAGCTTTGTCGATAATGTGGCCGCCCCAAAATCAAACTCCAAACAGCACCAAGGCCCTGAGTGACACGCTCAATGTCCCGAACATCTTTTCCATGTTGATCAGTAACATCAGAATAGCAGAGATCATCTAGTAGTTTCAGAGTGGAGTCAGGCAGAACTGGAACTTCACCAAGAAGTCTACTGAATGATTTGTCTGACGCTGGAAAGGACTCAAGCAAAGACTTAGCCTGCATTGGAAGACTTCATATATCCACTTCTCACAGAAACGGCAATAAACACAAGGAGGAAACAGCTAGAAAAATGCCTACCACTGCCAAGAGGAACTTTTCGTACACAGCAGTAGCAAATGTAGAGTTTTCAACTGAATCAGACATCGTCAGAGTATGTAGATGGTACAAGACATGCAATACTAGCTCATGCCCCTGACATCAATTCTTATAAATCAGATTGCATAACATTAAATAACTAATCAACTAAGTGAATGGCTATTATTAGGAAAATCACTAAACTTATGACTAAAGACAAGTTCTTTGAAGACAAATATGAAAACTCAAACTAGTATACCACAACACTACCTCCCTCAGACACATTTTTCTAGATATGGCATGCATAGACAAATAGAAACCTTTGGCATATTATTTTTGTACATAATTAATGATCAAATTATATTAAATCAATGAACACATTGCTTTTAAGTACTTGCATATTGCCCCACGCTGCTCACCAAAGGGGAAAAAAAATCCTCACTCATAATATACAGATGGTTGACACTTGAAAATGGTTTTCTGCTGAATCATAGAATACAAACATACCCAGTTCAAAAGTATAGTTCTCTAAAAGCAGCTTGTACACCCAAGTCACTATGAGATGTACTAATAATGGCAGAAACTTGCCAAACTTTTAGTTTTTCAAATCACCAAACCAACATAAAGCTTACTTTTTTCAATATTACTAATTAGTTTAGGCTAGTTTAACAAAATGTCACAAATACCATATTCTAGCACACAATAACAGCTATCATTTATGTATTACCCAAAGAAAAAAGTTCAAGAAAGTTGGGAAAAACAGACACGAGAACCTGAAATACATACCTTTTTCTGTTGGTAATCCACAACAATATGTTTATGCAGCATTACAACAATTTCATCATCCGCATCAATCTGTGAGATGAAAACATTTACAGATACTTTGTCAAAATAAAGAATTCCGATTAATTGCATTCTGAATTAGAGGTTCATAGAAGACATCCATCAAATTTTATTTAAGGGTAAACCAGATCAAGAGAATCGTAGAGGTAAGAATAAGATACACAGGTTTAACATTCTTTCACAGTACCTCCTTTTAACTATTTCCAATCTGCATTTAAGTTTAAACAATCATAAGATTCGTCCCTACCTGAGCAACCAATCGAGCAAGTAATGCCAAGCGCATCTGACTGTAATCTGTCCCTTGCAAATACTTGTATGATTCAATAATCCGTTCAATTGCCAATTTTCTCACGCTTTGTTCCTGCTCTTGGGTCAGCTCAACATATACTGGAAGCTGAGGTAAATCCTGACACATATCTTCAGATGCAGACGTGTTTGAAAGAGCTGGAGAATGCTGATCAGATTCTAGAAAATATGAGGTATCATCCTCATCTTTCACTTCAACATCAGACCACTTATTTGCATCGAAGTCCTCATCAACTGTTTGTACAGGAGAACCAGTGAGATCTGAGGATACATTGATCTTAGGAGTGGGGTCAATTTCCACAGGTCCATCCAGAACCTCCTCCTTGGGAGCTAGTTGACCAGTTCCAGAAACCAATGGACTATCCAAAATCTTATCATCACTCTCTGTTTTGGGCATGGGAATTGCTAAAGGAGTTTCAACATTTGTCACAGCAGGAAGCGAATCAGGCTTACTTAAAGTAACTGAACCATCAAAGTCAGATTGCATAGCAGTAGTATCCTCAACAGCAGGTGTGGATGCCAGTCCAGCAGACACTGATACACACCGCGGATCAAGGCGACGGGGATCCTGAAAAAGCTACCAGGAATTTAATTCAAAGTATTTAAGCATCCTAAAATATTGAAGACTGATTAATTCACAGCAGTAGTAGATACAAAAACATGAAGACGCTACAATTTAGTGAAGTTTACCCTTCGTGGATCTCGCTTGGAATCCGTGAGGAGATTATTCATATTGGACATATCAGAAACTGATAAGCCGGTTACAGTTGTTGAAGAAAAAGGCCCTTGTGCAGTGAGAACTGGAGACTGTGCAGAAGAGGTTGGGGACCCTGCAACAACTTGTGCCGAACTACTTAAAGAACCTATCTGCCGAGGAACTGGCAAGTTCCCGAGCCTTGTCAATGGTGGGGGCATCTTAGGCAAGTGCCTCATATTTGTTATGACAATATCAGCCAACAAATCAGGATGGATATTTGAAATAAGAATTTCAAGTGACTCAGCACCTCTTTCCCCTTCAGCAAGCAAAGCACCAATCATGGCAATCATTTGCTCCACAGGAGTCAATTCGCCATCTAACATAGGAACGTCAGAGGACACTCCATTAACAGAATTGGCATCACACCCAGAATCATTCATTTGAACAGGCAAAGTCGAAAAGGTGTCAGGACCATAACGAACTCGCTTGGAAGGCATCTCATGACTATTAGCTGACTCTTCAATATCCAGAAGTGTAGGTCTTTTTTTTAGCAGGTCCCCTGAAACAGGCAACTGGCTTGACTGTTGATCATCCTGATGATTGGAATTTCAATAGATTGTGAGGAATGAAACCAAAAATTCAGTGATTCCATTCTCTATGTGAAAAAATAAATATTTACAAGATGGTGAATTTATTTTACCTTGCCCAACCGAGCATCACGTGAAGCACGCTCAGAATTTTTCAACATTTTATCAACTTGACGGATTACTTGATCAGCCGCATCCCCAGCATTCATAGCTCGTAGGGCCCTAAGCAATCTATCTCTTGACTGAAATGCGACAAGGACGAACTTGTCAGGCAACAGAACAGATGGAAAATGGAAAAATTTTGGGACTTTTGCATTTTATCTTTTAATGCTTAATGACCTCACAGTTTCATTAATATTAGAACAAAAGGCGCACAAAGAAGCCTACTATGTTGCTTTATGTTAGCCTTTTTGCCTGTCATGAGGAATCTATTCTGGAGGGTTTTATGCCAAAAATCTGGAGTTTCACAAAATTATGGGAACATGCCTAAGTTTTCACTACTAACGGGAATAAGAAATGTTCATATCTTCAATGAAGAATGTCTACTATGCCTAATTGTAGAATGTCCACATTTCCTGACAGACTGTGACCATATCCATGTCCATTCACAAAAATACATGCCTATGGATGCAACGTTTTGAAACACAGGATTTTTCATGTAAGATCCTCTCTATTTTACCAGAAAATGATTAATTACTCATCAAGATGAAAATGAATTTTCCACTTCGAAAAAAAAAAACATATAAATTAACGGAAGTTTTTATCTCATATCAATCCATGATTCTGCCTTTATTTTGACATGTGGACAGTAACTTTTAGAGTTCTACAGGGTTGAATGCAAGAGATGACTTTAAAATTTCGACAACATCAATACAACTATCAAATCAGGCCCCAAAAGAAAATAAGAGAAAATATGTGAAAGAAAGAAGACAAGAGAGGAGATTATTAATTTCTCTCATTTTTGTTTGGATGGATAGAAAGAAATTAAGAAAATCTAAATTAAAGATATTTTGTGTATTTAAAAATCAAACATACAAATCTCCTCTCCAAATCATTCCACTTCTGGAGAGTTGGAGAGAAAATGAAAGTAGTGATTGATGAATAAAAATTGTTTCTTATCGGGAAAAAAAAAACATTGAAAGAAGTGATCGGAAGGGGCACAATAATAGTGATAACTGATAACAACTACAGCAACATATGGAGGAAAAAAAAAAAAAAGCACTGTACCTCTACAATAATTGGTTTAGTACACCTAAGGAATCCCAAGAAGGCAGTTCTTAAAGAATACTGGATGCTGGCAGTATGGCGCCCTTTCATCATCTCAAAGTTTAGATCAAAATCAAATAGTGCAGAAAGAATGGTACTGTAGTGAACTGGTCTCTTCCTCGCTATGGCGGCAAGACTGTCAAACAAAAGAAAAATGTTTGATGAGGAAGAAGCACTATGAATAAGAACATAGTGAAGCAACACAGGTCCGCAGAAAATTTAAGCAGAACTACTTGAAAGCTAAATAGTAACACAAAACTTGAGGGGAAATCCAAAATGTTGTATTCAAAGTAAAGCACTATGAGATGAAAACTGAATTAAAAACAACAAATTCCCGCTCTTTCAGATGAAAACCAAATTTCAGTACAGAACATCTACATCATGAAAACATGAGTGTGCCACTCATGCACATGCATGCATCTACAAACACAAAACACACACAGTTACAAAACCCACAGAAAACACTGAAAGTAAAAATGATTACCAAATTTTTATTTTTATTTTTTCACATAGGAGCCTAAGAAACTCTAGTATAGTCCTCCAATAAAATTCCACTAAGCATACAAATTATTCACTTAAAATTAATGTTAAGTATATTTAAAAATGACTCTTAGAAATGACGGCAATCAAGTTTCATAGATTGCAGCTTCTGCAATAAAACTTCTCAAGAGACCAAAGAAAATGCATCTTCAGTGGGGGACAATCATCAAGAGCAAGATACTCCAGTGTCGTCAGAGTGAGGTCCACAGATAATAGTGCACCTATTCTTTACAGATTGATAACAAACCAGAAATCATAGAATGCTCTACACATTTTACATGTCAACACACATTTTGTTCTGTATATCTTGTAACTTTCACCACATTTCCTCTTGTAATATTTAACCATATTTCTTGATTTAACAAAAGTCCTACTTGTTTGCTTACAAGTTACAACCTACAGATATAGGTGACTTTGTTCAACCAAGACATTGCTCCTAAAATATCTTAAGAAGGTCATATATATTGTCTATTTGTCATCTTCTTACATATAATCTTAATTAGTTTCCTATAGTAAATAGATAATACAAGCTATTGAAACAAAAAAAATTATGCCTTATGGCTTGAGGATCATGTATACAACTTGCAGGAATAAAATGCATCCTCAAACCCATAAGTGGGAATCACACCAGAGAAGGAGAATTCTTATATGCCTCCAAAAATAAATTAAGAACTAAGTAGTTCCAACGAAAGAAAAGCTAAGCAAAAATTGAAATAGAACACTGAGGAAGATGAAACTAAAATAACTTATTAACCAGAGACTGGAGTAAACCACCATTTTATAGGAAACATAATTGAGTTATTGACTTCTGGATAAATAATAATAATAAATAAAAGATTTTGCCTGACAAAATTAACCAAGATGATGACATCCCCACAATGCATCCCCCAAGAACGAAATTTTACATTCTTCTTCTTTCTTCAACAATCTGTCATATTGTTTTTCATATTGTTTAGATGCTAACTATGCAATGGGCATCCCACTCATTCTCTTTTCTTTTTATAAAGGTGTCCCAGTTATATTCTTCATACCATACTTTTGATAGTAGTGTCTATAAAGCATTTTATTTTTACTCTTCCTAGCTTGGAAAAGGTCTCCAGAAGACAAGTTCAGGTAACTTATGAGAACAAGCATATATGATACCAAGAGCTTCTACTGGAAACTTAGCGATCTCTATAAACCTCCAAACCAAGCCAATAAGAAAAATTTTGACATATGAAAGGGATACATATTACTAAAGTATATGCATATCTCATGAAATTCAAGCAAACCACAAGCACATGAGCATAAGCAATGATTATAAGCACAACTAAGGATGAGGAGAGCAAACTAACAAATTGAACTAAATGTATCACAACTAAAATTCTTCCAACTATAAATAACAAATTGATTGACTACAGAACGAAGCTTCACAAACTTTTTATGGAATAAGCAAAAAAAGTAGGAATAACTGAGATCATCTAAATTTCACACTTTTCACTTGACTTAATAAACATCATTGCTTCGTCACAGAGGTTAATGTGTTCAATTAAGTTCATACATCAGACTTCCCCATTAAAACCACAAGTACTGAAAAATTCAAAACAAATCCTAGTTAAAGAAATTCCTAAGCATCTAGATGAATATATTGTATTAATTGTTAACTCCAAACAAACAAATGACCCAAATGACAAATCCTGTTCAATTGAATACTTGAAACATTTTCTGCTTATTTATTCAGTTACAAACAAAAGCTCCAATATCTATGCCGCTTAGGCGCTTAAATATTATTAAGACTAAGACTAAACCCTCCTCAGCCTTTCTCCAGTACAACAGGAGCTGTGTTACAAGGACACTTAACATATATGCTGAAATACTGTTGCATTGCAGTGTTCTCAAAATCAAAAATACACGAAAGAAATCAAATTATGGCTAAACCATTCAAGGCGTTTCAAATCAGAAGGGTTACCAGATAGTCTGAACCATATTGTTGCCACTAACCTAAGTGAACAACAACTGCAGATCACTGCCAGGGTGCCACCTAAGGGTCTATATCCTATTTCATATCTGTTGAGCACCGGTTAAGGATGGTCAAGGATATTCTGTTTGGATTAAAAGTGAGACAAATTTTTAAAAAAATTTCAGATACTGGGATTAGGACTTCAAAATTATACAAAGTTTAAGTAAACAAGAAACCTAAAGAAATGAAAGATTACCCAGGACAAGCAGCATAACAACCAAGTTAACATATCTACAAAACCATCAAGCAAAAAGGATTGAAGGCACAAAAACCCAACCTCAATCCATAATGTGCAGTGCATGACCAACTGAAGCTATTAAACTAATCTCAAAGCAGACAAAAATCTAAGTCATCTGTATATAAGAACTATGAAAGAGTGGATGCCCAAACACTCATGCCTTGCTTAGGACATATTTAGAGGGTCCATCCCTTACCACTTAAATGATTCACTTAGACTATTGTACCCAAGACATTGTGCAGGTAAATAACTCTTCTAATAAGATTATCTCATGGTACTTGCTTTATTTGAAAAGTGAGTTATACCCACTTTCATTACATCTCATTGGTACCATCAAGAATAGTTCAACTGTAACAACCAGTTTCATCCCTAAAATTTTATTCATCATTTCAGAACTGTATACACTTCTCCTACCTTGAAAGCAGGCACTTGTTTGACCACCTTGTGATTAGAATTACCTCGTAAGGAACTATTTAATGAAACGCTCATTTAAATCATTCACACTGCTTCAGATTCACATCGAAACTTTTATACAAGGATAAAGCTGAATAGTTGCTACTCCTCTAAACTAAACAACATAGAATTTAAATTAACCCTTGTAGCACTCCATCAAGCATCATCTAGAAGTTACCAACATAAGACAGCATTAATAGATGAGTATAGAAAACCCACATCCATAAAGTACACATTTTTTTATAATGACAACAGTAACTACATAAACAGTACAGCCAATCCACCAACCAAATTGGTAAGGCCTGTACTTCACCCATCTCAAACCTTAATTAAGGTGCATACATACACCAACTTAACAAAAGCACCTAGGGATGAATCTCCCTTGTTTCATGTCCCAGTGCCACTTACACTGGCACCCAAAACCAGCTCAATTTGATTTTTCTATGGGACCTCAGAAAGAATATATCGCACTATGGTAAAAAATTTTAGATATTAACCTTCTATTTTCTGGAACTCATCCAAAGTTTTTTATAGGAGCACAGTCGCACAGAACATTTAGTGGAATCTATTTCATCAAAATAACAAATTTTCAAGGAATCACCATGGAATCTACTATAATCTGCAGAGTGGCTTTTTTTGTTAGAAACACAAATTTTATTAAGAAAACCAAAAACTGAAGGAAATACAAGCAAAATGGGCAAACAGTCCATCACACACCTAAACAACAGCCAAACCAAAAACCTGTAAGCATTCAGAACACGCAGCCTGACTCTATTCCAAATTGCTCCCACTTCCTCCAATAATCTGTTAGTGGTTTGGGCCACTTTTCCTACCTTATGTCATAATGAGTACTTGCCATCAGCTTAGAATCTTATAATCACTACAAAAAGTTAAGGCTTCACCACTTTATTAAATTATTTTCAACAATATTAGTATTACATATAAGGATCACCCAAACTATTTTTGTAAATATTGTCACTCGCAAACTTGTAGTACAAATGTTGACTACAAAATATTAGCCCATGTCTTTTAGGACCACTACCATGTGCCAAATCACCATGAAAATAACACTCATAAAGTGTAACTTATTTAAAAAAAAAAACATAATATGCTAAAAATGACAAAACACATATGAAAATACATAGGCTTAGCCAATAAAATATATACAAGTAAATTCATCAGCCCAACAAAACCAAAAGGTGGAAGCTATACAAGCACCAAAGCAAGACATGCTTGCACAATATAAATCTAAGTAGACAATTTTCTATGAATGAAGACTTATATCCACTCCTAAGTCTTCAGGAATCACTCCTTTCTCATGAACTTATTAGGACTCCTTTGGTCATTAAATAGTAAAACTTTCAATCTATCCACATAGATCAATTCACCATACAAAAATCTGATGATAACCTCTCCAAATATTTTGATTATGTTAGTCCATGTCAACATGTTGTGATTTCCATAAAGCTATTTAATAATATAATATACTGGAACCAAGTATTGCACAATTAGATAAATAAGTAGCACATAATCGATCTCTCTTTGGTGCTGTTTTGTAACTTTTGAGAAGGTTAAGGCAAAACAGTATCTCCAGTTTCACTATATATGGCTACCAACACAGGCATTGCTTCCTACATTTACACAGACTTCAAGAAGACAAATTTTCATGAGGCAAATGCAAGTTAGTAACTACCTGATACAATTTCTCACATTTCAGACACATTTCTTTCTAAGATACTTTTAGACCATTTGCCACAACCTGAATGCATGTTACTAACTACCTATATTTTCTAAATGCATGTTACTAACCACCTATATTTTCTAAATGCATGTTACTAACTACCTATATTTTCTGAATGCATATTTGCTATTTGTTTCCATATTTGCCACAACATGGAAGTCTTTCTATGAGATAAACAAGTTTGTTTAAACTTTCTCACTGTCCTCATCACTTCAAAAGACTTCTTTTACATGTAATAACAATATATTTCACTATTTTAAGCTGTCATATACCCAAAATACCAACATACTAGCATCGCACTTCCCAGACAAAATGACTGCACAACATCACATCTAACAAAACTTTTGTCAATAGCACATGCGTCCAAGTGCAGATCCTGTCATCAGATACTTTTCCTTTTCTCCAAGTTCTGGTATCTCGTTTTGACAGTCCAAGGATTTCAGCTATATAGCATAGAAACAGAAAGAGAACACAATTTTCATGCATGTGATTCATGTCCAAGGTGTTAAGATGTAAATAAGTAGAATAGACTACGAAATTGAATGAAAAATTAAACTGTTAAAACTAAAGCTTGGTTGACAATGACATAATATAGACAATGATGATTTCCATGATAATTATGATGAAAATATTGTTCCATATCAAAAAAAATTTCAATTTAACTGAACTTTTTTTTTTTTTTTGGTCGACAATTTAACTGAACTTCATATGAAATACCAACAGTCAATGTTTCCACTCCATTTTAGAGGATTTAATTGATTGTAACTGATAAGACATTACTAACAACTCACTCAATGACTTCGAACTACATGTCTAAATTGCTCAAATACATAATCCTCAGAACAATGAATTTGAATAACAAGTATTGAGTGAATAAACTGTGCTGTTACCTCTTTCAGTCTTCACATATCAAAATTTTAATATATATATATATATATATATATATCTATATATGTATATATACGTGTGTCAGAACTAATAGGAATATCGTTCAAAGTTTAAAGGCCAATTTGATTGTCTAGATGGTATGTTTCAGTCTTAAGGAACCAGATCTTCATAACCTATATGGCCAGAAACAACATGGGATATTACAACACATTTTATTTTGAAATGCCAACAACAAACAATTCAAGATTCAACGAAAATATAGGCTGTGATGTGAACTGCCGATCATATAGAAAAAACAAAATGTGCACACACATAACTCCATGCAAAGAATCAGTGTTACAAAGAACTGAAAATTTGAGATGGAGAACAACAAGAAACAAGAGCAAAATATTGAATAATAACCCTTGGTTGAAAAGAAATTTTGATTATTAATGTGTTAAATGTGTATCAGCTGTTATAAAATAATCAATACATCTTCAAATAGCTCACACATTATTAGCTGCATGGGCATACAGCATAGAAACATAAACACTGGTAAAGTAAATGGTCTCTCTAACAGTTTACAAACATAAACTGCATTGCTTGATCACCATGTTTCCCTCAGCACATGAGATGACCATTTTATCCATCAGTTATCCAATCTAATCACCGGCCAATGGTGCTCCACAGTACCCAAACAATTTGCAGTTTAACATTGTCTAGCCCTGTAACTCCCATTATCTGAACCACCAATGCAGCAGTGTCCAATGCCATTACCTCCTCATAAGAGAGCTGGTCAGCATGCTGCAATAATATCACAAACAAGCAGTTGAACTTGTACTAAAGCTGTTCCCCAAGCTTCAGCGATCCCTCCATAAATTTCAAGATGGTTAAACTGATGACAAAATCCAGTTTACCGTCTATATGTTAAATATTTAAGGCCTTCATTAATCTGAACATATTTAATGGCATCAGTAATGGTGAAGAGACATGATAGTATCACTTTAAATTACAACCAAATACATTAATGTTGCAACTTCTAGTGACTAGTCACCTTTTTGCATGGAGAGATGAAGGATAAAGCTAGAATATATTTGAATTCTTCAGGTGTTATAAATTCTGGACACAGTAGAGATGTGGGTGTAGGGAGGAAGTTAAGGCTACATTAGAGCTCCAAAGTGTTCCATTTGATGAAACAAAGTTGTGTGCTTTAAATAATTCAATTCTAGTTGTACTTCAGAAATAAGAACTGTATGCATGCTTGGTGCATAAAGTCATAATGGTAATTATCTTTGCAAATTTAATGCATATGTACATGTGTACAATGTGTTCCTTTTTATCATACAAGACTTATCATGTTAAAGCAATATCTGCATTTTATATAGGAGTTAAAGCAAAATATGCTAAATCCATAATATGAGTGACTAGCCACGAATAGGCATACAAAATATCGTAAACTGAAGTTGTATGCTGATAATATATACACACAATGTATGCATAACACCCATGAACATGTAGACAGCCAATTATCCAGAATTGAAATTGTATTAAGTTCTCCATTCTCCATTTGAAAGAAAAATTTACAGAAAATGAAAACCCATGACGCAAACCCACAGATGTCTTGTGTTAGTGTGCAAGATAACGGATAATAGGTCCAACAAACCTGAACACTAAAGCTTAGGATGAAGGTTTAGATACCTGAATATTAATTAACTCCTACTTTCTTATCAAGAATATCAAATTTGGCCACCAAAACAATAGTACAACAGGTGAAATGCAAAAAGGAGTCCAGACCATGCACTCAATATTCCTAAATTTTTAGATTGCCACATGTTTCATCTACTTATTTCCCATGTCATTTTCTCCTTGAAGATTCACATCCATGAAAAGAAATCATAGAAAAAGAGAGAGAGAGAGAGAGAGAGAGAGAGAGAGAGAGAGAGAGATGGACTTCTTAACCATGAGAAAGTGGTGTAATTACACAAAATGAACAAAGAACTTGCTACCAGCAAGTGAGCACTCACCAACTGACAATGGTAATTGTCAAGGAACCATGTAGACTACCAGTCGACCGCAACAAATTTAATAGAATGCCAAGGGTCCTATTTGCTTCTGACATGAGCATGTACGGGTCAAGAATAGGGTGTCTACCATCCAGCCACGAAATATTAAAAGCCCTTCTACTTCCTGTTGTATATACAACCAAATTAACACCAGAATAAACCAAACTCTAAAATAGATGAAAGCTTGAATTTCTGAAGAGACTGGCAAAGGCATTAGGTAAGAAGCAATGCAACTGTCTAAAACCTACACTACATCATCTCTACATCATCTCAGTAAGACTGTCGAGTCTTCAATTTATTTAAGAGAAGATTAAAAAAAAAAAAGCCTTCAAAGTTTGAATGCAGTACCTTCGGCAACAGGTTTTTCAGAATCATTGGTGTCAGATGTGAATAGCAAAACATACGTTTCCAAAAATTTCAATGCAAGCAACTTTGTCCCCACAGAACCAGGCTACAAAATCAAATTGAAGCAACTTTCAGGTTAAACTAATTTTGCAAATATCTAGCAACAAATAAAGTATATGTTCAAATTGCAAATGTTTTTATATATGTTACATTAAAATTCTATACTAAAATAGAATACATTCTAATGTTTACAGTGTATTCACACTTATTCAAGAGTATTTATTAAGGTTTGGATGCATTTTAAAAGTTGAAAATTGACACACATGTATACATATATATATGAAGTATGGTACCCCTGAACTTAGGAAAGAAGAAAATTCAGACAAACCTGAGCAAGTCTAATAGCAGTTGGAGAAAATTGAAATAGACTAGCAAGTAAAGACCTACCTCTAATGCAATGGCAAATATGGCGTCCTTGAACTTAGCCATCCACGACCAAAGTTCTTCAAGCCATATCTCGACTTTACCTCGCCGGTGAAACTTTTTGAGAACCATATGTATTCAAGCAAAGTAAACAATATGATTCAGAAAAGGAAGAGAGAACTGACAGTTAAAGTGTTAAACCAAATAAGAAATATATAAAACTTCCATCAGGTAAGTATTTGAACATATAAAATAAGCTTACATGGATCAACAGATTAATAAGCAAACATGACATTTTGTCCAGTGGGTTGGGCTTTTTAGTTCTTTTTAATATACTTTTTTCAGGCATAACAGGTTCTTCCTAAATCAGTTCACAATGTGCTTTTACTAGACAGTGTAACTGTGGTTGATAATTTACACATAAAAATTGGAGTATTTTTCCTTTATATTGCTTCTGGTACAAATGAATTGACTTGTTTAAAAAAAGCCTTGTTCTTTGGATGTTTTATCTCATGTCTGATACTGATTTGAACTTTTGTGAGTGCTGACCACTGATTCCATGATTTACAAGAAAGAAACCCTTTTGTTCTCATTATGTTTATGGAGCACAGAACACTTTTGTTCGCATTATCCAGACTAAGTCGAAGAGCAAGTTGCAAAGTAATGAAAAACATATCAAATAAATTAATCGAACATATTTGTTCAGTATATTCAATATACAAGATTAAGTACATATGTGCTGTTTTGGCTAATAATTGCATATGTGCTTTTTTGCTATTAATTACATATGTGCTTGCATGTTATGTTCGTAGCATATGCAAGCACATTTGTGCACATGTGTATGTGACTTGCGTGTAGAGAGAGAGAGAGAGAGAGAGAGAGAGAGAGAAACCTGCAGTGTCATCTCCTCCAAGACACTAACAAAGAAATTTGTGCAACTAACAATAGATTGCCTTGCAACATTAGTGTCATTGTCTTTCAACAATGCCAATAAGACAGGCATTAGTACAGATGATTCCTCCATTGCTTTCAAGCCAATCTCCTCGATTACCCTGTCAGCCATAAAGAATAATGGATCATAATCAAGCTTGACCTCAAAAAGGGGGAAAAAATGAAATTCCTAGTGAATATTGCCATGCACACATCCCTGACACATATGTGTCAATAGATTTTTAGGCAAAACATTTAAATATGAAAATATCTAGGCTCACATATATGACAATCAAGTAATTTAGTGCATGCAACAAACTCTGTTAGAATCGTCCAAAGCACATAATCCACGAAATTATCATGGTGCAACAAAGGTAACATTTTTCCTCTATTCTTTCTCATTCATATGAACAATGCTTCTGTTACAAAGATGACTATCACCAGACTAAAAATAAAATCCTTCAAATAAGTCAATCTATTCAACAAGTGTAACAAAACGGAAAACTCAAATTCCTCCCTAAAATAGAAGGATTCCACCAAATTTTGATAAAATTGCATACATATGCATGCATACATACGTACATACACACACAAATGTATCTATAAGGGTCAACAGTAAAACTAAGTGTTCAACAGGACCAAAACGTAATGGAGAAACACAATGCACCCCATAAAGACCCACGAAGATAAGCACAAAGTCACAAACTTTGAATTCTATAAAATTCAGAAAATCAACAAAGTTGAAAAGCAACTACAACAACATGCTTATTTGGGCAATCAATCATATCACACTTGCCAAGTGGTAGAATTTAGGGTTTCGGGAACTCACTCGAGGAGGGATAACCGGACGAGGCTTTCGGGGGAGGACTGGAGGTCCACCAAGTAGGGGAAGAGCTCGGCGGCCGAAGAGAGCTCCATGGACAACAAGACATCCTTAGCCTGGCTCAAAGACGAGAGCTTGACGTCCAAATCGCCGTGGTTGTTGGCGGTGGCGAGGAGAGAGAGTACTTGGTCTTTGGGAGCTCCGGCCATGATTGCTTAGAATCGAATGTGTTGGGTTCAATCTGGGTGCGTTAGGGTTTTGAAAAGGGTGAGAGGGAGTTTTGGTGGGATTGGGGTTGAGGGCGAGGGAAGTGGACAGAGAGCATAGGATGAAATTGAAGGGGGGTGAAAGTGAAGCAGCGGGCTGTTTGTTTGTTTATTCTGTTGTGTGAAAACCAGAGAGGAGATTTGGTTTGGTTGGGTTCGACTGGATTTCGTTGATGTGGATTTTGAGGATGTGTTCGAGTTCGAGTGTTAAAGATGTTCCTCTCTCGGAGGTTAGTCAATTACCAAGTTAAATAAGGTTTATTGACCAATAAAAAACGTAAATAATATTTAGGGTTTTAAAAAAATATATATCAGTTAGAAATTAGGCTAATAACCCAGTCTATTTGTTATAGGAAATTTCAGTCTGGTCCACTTTAAGGAGAAACACGCGACAGGGAAGTCATCGAGTGCTCGGTAGCAATTGTCACTGTCAAATAATGACAATCATTGATTGTGCGACAGTAGTTATTTAAATTGCAAAAAACACTTGTATATTACTATTATTTGATAGTGGCAATTTGTCAAGTTTTCAAAAAAATACCGAACGCTCTGTGCCAAAAACACGGAAAAAACATAACTTGCGTTTTATTTGTACAAAGTGTTGCAACTTTTTAGATGAGTTTATTTATTATTAAAAACTGTAAAATTGATCTTATAGTAATTTACTTTAATATTTATAAAAGAAAAATTTAGCATATTGGCAAAAAAAAAAAAAAAAAATTTTGTTACATTAGAGGGAATCGAACCCCGAACCTAGTCTGATCTTAACCTTTATCTCACCCACCCACAAAAAAAAAACTTTAATAAAGAAATATTATATATGTAATGTATGTTAGGCATAAATACATACAAAACTAAATAGAGGTCCTTGGATATAGAGTTGATTTTAAATATTTTAAGGATAAAATAGTTGTTTTCTCAATTTATGGAATCAAATTCATTATAATTGTTACCTAGTAATATGGTTGTAACTATCACTGATTAGAACATCTTCAACATCAAAAAAGTGGAGTGTTATATCAAATTTTGAAAATCAACATCCAAAAACATGTTTCAATGCATTGGAAAATTGGAACAAGTACCCAAGACCAGATCTAGTCCCTTGCCTCTTGCCACCCTGTCATCGGCAGTCAAACCTCACGTCGTCGGTGGCTCTCGTCCCTTATCTTTCTCTTTTTTTTCCTCCAATTTTATCTTTCCTTCTCTTTTAAGTGAAAGAGGGGATGAGAGGACGGTGAGGGCAGAAGCATGGTGATAGGGTCGGGGGATGGGATCGGGCCTTGGGTTCATGTTCATGTTTTTCTTTTTTTAGTTTGTTTAAAAAATAATAATTGTCTTTTATAGTATTTTGGTATTGGACTAAATTTGTTAGTTTACAAACAAAATAAAAATATAGGGTTAAATACAAAAATGGTCTACAAACTTTACAGTGAATCTCAATTTAGTTCACTAATTATAAAAAGTGTCACTTTGGTCTACGAACTTTTCAAGTTGTACCAAAGCAATACAAACGTTAACTTCTATCGAAAAATTTAACGAAAAGTGGTCATGTGCACAGCAAGTGACTACATTTTCAGAGACATTTTAGTCCGTTCATCACATTTTCATGTGACCAATTTCATTAATTTCCGGATGAAAGTTAGCGTTTGTACTACTTTGGTAAAAATTGAAAATTTTGTGAACCAAATTGACATTTTTTATAGTTAATGGACCAAATTGAGATTCACTATAAAGTTTGTGGACCATTTTTATATTTAACCCAAAAATTTATATATATAGTGAAAATAAGAGAGATGTATAAATAAAAATTTCCTTTGGTAGATGAGAAAAGTAATTGTTGAACAGGGCCACCACTTTCTATAATGTTTATTTTGGGTTAATTGCAACTTACACTCATGAGGTTTTAGGTGATTCAACTTGCACCAACCAACTATATATTTCAAATTGATTCATGAACAAAAAGAAAAATGAGGGGGTATTCCACTTATACTCTTAAGAAAGATTAAAAAACAATAACAATAACTAGAACCCCAGCCTCACCGATCCACATTACCACACACATTCCTTATTTCTTAACTTCGATGTCGACCTTTCTTATTGCTGCCAATGCCAACTCACTAGTCGACTCCCCTCCTCTTTTTTTCCCTTTCTTCATCTTTATCTATTTCTCTCTCTCTTCGCACCCTCCCTGCCAAAAGGAAAAGGAAGTTGGTGACCATGCCAGCCTCTAGATCAAAAGTGATTGACCTCCAATCTGGAGGCCGCCGACCTTTTCATATAGAAATGAGGGTGTGAAGAAAGAAAAAGAAAAAAGGAAAAACGAAAGAAAGAGCGGGAAAGAGAAAGCGAGAGGGAACAAGAAAGATAAAAAAAGGGATAAGGAGATAAGGGAGGAACGCACCGGTAGTGGAGTCCGACCGTTGGTGGCGAAGGCAACAACATGGTGGCAGGAGCTGGATTGGTAGCATGGTTATTGTTTAAGTTTTTTTTTTTTTTTATAACTTTGTGTCCTTTATAGACTTATCGTCATTTAATATTAGGTTAAATTTTGTCATATCATAAATTGAATAAAATAGTGTAGTGAGAAATGGAAGAATGTTCAAATTAAGGGTGGAAATGGGTTAGGTTGGTTGCATATCAGCCAAACAACCGACCCAACCCGACAAGGCCGATAAGGCAATTTTGACAACTAACAACCGACTCATCCATTGTGGGTCAGTTGCGAGTTGGTTGTCGATAAGGCCGATATAGATGGGTCGGTTGGAATTATTAAGCCAACATTTGATCAATTTTAAAATCAACATCCGAACTAACTTTGATAGGTTAGTTGATATTATCGGTCTAACTTAGTAGGTCGATTGTTGGTAGAATTATCTGTTGACTGATAATGGGTTGGTTGGCCGATAATAGTCGATAAAACCGACCAATTCCCACATTTAGTTCAAATAGGTTAAATCCTGAGAAAATATGAGATGTGCATTTAGAAATTCTTCTCCAAAACAAAAAAAAAAAATCAAAATGCCAATTATGCCCTCCAATTTATTCTTTACTTTTCTGATAGAGAGCTACTATTTGCACACCCTTTTTTTTCTTTTTGCACACCTTTTTTCTCTTTTTTTCTCCTACACACCCCCACACACTTACCTCAAATTCAAAATCTCTCAACACACACACACCCCATTACCAAAATACCCTCATTTCATTATACACCCTCTCTTTTTTCCCTCTCCTTTTTCTCTCGTTCACACCCCCCTTCCCCTGTTTTTTTTTTTTTCTTCTTCTTCTTCTCCAACCTTCCCCCAGCCAGCCCCTCCACCCAACCCACCCAGCCCCTCACCCCCTTCCCTCTCCGACCAACCTCCCCGCATGCAGCACCGGCCACCCTCCTCAATCCCTCTATCTCCTCTCCGCATGCAGCTGCACCACCTCACTCCCTCCCCCCGTTTCACCCGACCCACCCAGCCCATCTCCCCCTCACCCGACCACCACCTTCCCTCCCGCACCCTCCCTGCACCACCTTCCTCCCTCTCTCTTTCTCTCTCTTCCCCGGCAGCACCACCTCCCCGTCACATTCTCTCTCCTAGCTCCCTTTCTCTCTCTCGCGACTCCACCTCCCCACAACATCACCTCTCCTGCAAGCTCCGCGAAGCCCAACTGCCGGCTCCAACTCTTTTCAGCCACCTTGTGCAGCACTGAGCTCAAACACCCGCCCGCCCAACTGCCTGGTCGCATCATCGATGGAGCAGCTGGGCACTTCTCCGGGGTGGAAGCTCGACGGTGCGACGCGGGAGCGCTGGCAGCAGCTTGGCTCTGTTAGAGACAAGACAGAGAAATGGAGAAAGGAGAGAAAATGAGGAGGTGACCGGTGGTGGTCTCACCTCTCGCCCAAGCAGACAAAAAAAAAAAAAAAGGTGGCAGGTGGTTCGGCAGACCAGTGCCAAACCCGTCGGTTTCGTTCGACAGGTAACCGCCGAACGAACCAACTTCGTTCGGCGGTTACCTGTCGAACGAAACCGACGGGTTCGGCACTGGTCTGCCGAACCACCTGCCACCCTTTTTTTTTTTTGCTATTTGCTTGGGCGAGAGAGAGAGAGAGAGAGAGAGAGAGAGAGAGAGACTGGGGGGGTCGGTGCAGGGGCTAGGTGAGTTGGGTGGAGGGGGGAGGTCGGAGGGGGAGGGAGGGAGGGAGGGAAGGGTGGGTCGGGTGAGGGGGTTGAGGGGCTAGGTGGGTTGGGTGGAGGGGCTGGCTAGGGGAGGGTTGGAGAAGAAGAAGAAAAAAAAAACAGGGGAAGGGGGGTGTGAACGAGAGAAAAGAAGAGAGGGAGTGTATTGTCTTTTTTTTTTTTGGCTTTTTTTTTTAGAGAGCTACTATTTGCACACCTTTTTTTTTCTTTTTGCACACCCCTATTAGAAAAAAAAAAACTCAAAAAAAAAAAAGACAATAAACCCCCTCCCTTCTTTCCCTCTCTTTTTTCTCTTGTTCACACCCCCCTTCCCCTGTTTTTTTTTTCTTCTTCTTCTTCTCCAACCTTCCCCCAGCCAGCCCCTCCACCCAACCCACCTAGCCCCTCAACCCCTCACCCGACCCACCCCTCCCTCCCTCCCCCTTCCCCTCCCCCTCCCCCTCCCCCCTCCACCCAACCCACCTAGGCCTCCAGCCCCTGCACCAACCCCCCTCAGCCCCTGCACCACCAAAACAGCCACCACCACTACCACATTCTTCTCTCTCTCTCTCTCTCTCTCTCTCTCGCCCAAGCAAATAGAAAAAAAAAAGGGTGGCAGGTGGTTCGGCAGACTGGTCTGCCGAACCACTGCCACCTTTTTTTTTTTTTTTTTTTCTGCTTGGGCGAGAGGTGAGACCACCACCGGTCACCTCCTCATTTTCTCTCCTCTCTCCATTTCTCTGTCTTGTCTCTAACAGAGCCAAGCTGCTGCCAGCGCCACTCCCGCGTCGCACCGTTGAGCTTCCACCCCGGAGAAGTGCCCAGCTGCTCCATCGACGATGCGACCAGGCAGTTGGGCGGGCGGGTGTTTGAGCTCAGTGCTGCACAAGGTGGCTGGAAGAAGTTGGAGCCGGCAGTTGGGCTTCGCGGAGCTTGCAGGAGAGGTGGTGTTGCGGGGAGGTGGAGTCGCGAGAGAGAGAAAGGGAGCTAGGAGAGAGAATGTGACGGGGAGGTGGTGCTGCCGGGGAAGAGAGAGGGAGGAAGGTGGTGCAGGGAGGGTGCGGGAGAGATAGGCTGGGTGGGTCGGGTGAAACGGGGGGAGGGAGTGAGGTGGTGCTGCTGCATGCGGGGAGGAGAGAGAGGGATTGAGGAGGGTGGCCGGTGCTGCATGCAGGGAGGTTGGTCGGAGAGGGAAGGGGTTGAGGGGCTGGGTGGGTTGGGTGGAGGGACTGGCTGGGGGAGGGTTGGAGAAGAAGAAGGAAAAAAAAAAAAAAACAGGGGAAGGGGGTGTGAACGAGAGAAAAAAGAGAGGGAAAGAGGGGAGGGTGTGTAATGAAATGAGGGTATTTTGGTAATGGGTTGGGTGTGTGTTGAGAGGTTTTGAATTTGAGGTAAGTGTGTGGGGTGTGTAGGAGAAAAAAAGAGAAAAAGGGTGTGCAAAAAGAAAAAAAAAGGTGTGCAAATAGCAGCCCTCTTTTTTTAATAGGGGTGTGCAAATAGTAGCTCTCTTCTGATAAATTTCTCGGAGGCAAATAGAATGATCAAATGCCAATTATACCCTAAAGTTTCAGTCCATTGACAAACGACTGATGTCTTTACCGGGAAAAAAAAAAAGGACCCAACTTTTATAACAGGCACAGAGAGAGAGAGAGAGAGAGAGAGAGAGAGAGAGAGAGTTTCATCACATCACAGAGCTCAATTCAATCAAATTCAGCGGTTAGGGTTTGTGCGAAATGGAGGGTTGGGACCCGAACACGAAGTCGACGCTGACCCAGATCCCACTCTTAGCCACGAAGGCCGGCCCGAGAGATGGGGCGGCGTGGATGCAGAGGCTGAAGGAGGAGTACAAGTCGCTGATCGCCTACACCCAGATGAACAAGTCCAACGACAACGATTGGTTCCGAATCTCTGCGGCCAATCCCGAGGGGACACGTTGGACCGGCAAATGCTGGTACGTCCACAACCTACTCAAGTACGAGTTCGACCTCCAGTTCGATATCCCAGTCACGTACCCCGCCACCGCGCCCGAGCTCGAGCTCCCTCAGCTCGACGGCAAGACCCAGAAGGTGGGGGCTTTTTTGCTTTTCTGATTTTGCCCCTTTGCCTTTTGTTTTTTGTTTTGGGATAATTGTTTTCTTCACTTACTGGGGGATTGTGGATTTTGGTTCAGATGTATAGAGGGGGGAAGATCTGCTTGACCGTGCATTTCAAGCCGCTTTGGGCCAAGAACTGGTACTTTTGCTTTTTCTTCGTTTTTATTTTTTGTAGGTTTGTTAAAATTATTGTGATTTGGTTATCTGTTTGATCACCGAGAAAGTGGTTTTGGGTTGTATGCTTTGGTATCTGGGTTTAGAAGAGATTTCAAAATCAACTGTGAACTAAAACCTTATTATTTGCTGTCTTTGTGAACTGGATGCATAGTTTATTTTCATTGGTTATGAGAAGATAGGATATCACAGAAGATTTAGAACGTAATTGGAATAATTGTAGACTATTTTGCTTTCATTTGCTTTGTGGAATATGTAGTGGAAGAGAAGTATTTGTATTCTATTTGGTGTCTGTGTCACACACACACAAACATATACGTCAATTTGAAGTAAATTGACACACATTGAGAATTGGAACTTTGTTATTTCATGGCATTTGCATAAGAATTGATTATGAGGAATTTTCATTCTTATTTTAATCTGATACAATAGGAATTTACTCTAATTGATTTTGGAGAAACATTAAGTAAATAAAAACATTGCCTTTTCTTTATCTACCTTCTTGAAGAAAAGGAAGAAAAAGACAAATGAAAAATGAAAATGAACTCAATTCTTTATTCACCTGCAAAATATAGTAATAACAAATTATTATTATTCAATTCCTGCTTTTTTTTTTTTATTACTCTATTGGGGTTATAGGGTAGTAATTATTATGATCTTTCTTATGTTATGCAGTCCTAGGTTTGGTATAGCACATGCGCTCTGTTTAGGTCTTGCACCATGGCTTGCAGCGGAGATTCCCATTCTTGTAGATTCTGGTATGATTAAGCACAAAGATGATGCGGCAACGTCATCTGAGTCTTAGTTGTGCTATGTAATATTGACGCCTGTAAGAATAAACTTGATCAAGGAAAATAATTGTCGAGCCATAAGTAGCAATTTACTGGATCTCTGAGGCATATAACTTACTGCAGATAAATACATTTTTGAGATCAAATACATACTTCTGAAACTATTTTCATTTTTAGTTTTGAATGCACACGGTTACATTGTAAGATATGAGATTGATATCTTCTTTTCTTTTTAGTTGATATGTTCCAGTGGTTCTTGTTTTTTTTCAAAGATTGTATGTGCTTTACAGTTGAAGTATGTAACTTGTGTGCATGAGTTAGGTTTCATAATCATGACCTTGCACCTTGTTGTATCTCCAGACATTATTTTAATATATGTTATACTCCTAATTGTATGTGGCCTCCAAATGGGTTGGCCTGAGTGGTATGGATGTCTGGGTCTTGTTTTTTAGTTGTCAGTGATCTGCGTCAGCTCAAGATTTTGCTGGATGTAAAGGAACTACATATATTCCCTGAGGGCGACTGGTTTGGTTCAGACTCAACAGTTTTTCAGAATTTCTTGCCATCTACAATGTAGCTCAGGCACAAAGCTTATGTTGGAAGATCATGAAGGGACAGGTCTTATTGACCTTATGGTAAGCCCAGAAAGGAAGTACCTTCTTGGCTCTAGATTTGCAGGAATTAAGCGAAGCTTGAGGCAAGAGGGTATAAATGACTTTCAACCTCTGCAGCAATTTTTTTGGGTACATACTACATAGTATAACTCTTGAAAGCGGTCAATGACAAGTGAGTTTAGTTCTGAAACTGACCTTACTACCAAATGGTTACAGTTCCGCAGCTCCAAGTATTGAAGACATGGAAAACAATGGCATGGTTATAATAATGGACAATTTGTGATGATTAGTCTGTCCAAGCAAGTCATGCTTCGGTAGGATCCCTGCCACTCCAAGTTTCAAATTGAGGAAAGTTTCTGAGGGTTAGTTCTTTTAGAGATGGGAATGATCTGTCACCTTCAACTGAGAACTCAACGCCAATTTGATGTTGAGCATCTTGATCACTGAAAGTTGACCGAGTGTAGGAAGACTTACACATCTTTTGCAATAAACTATGTTTATTGTTTAGCTCAGTCATATTTTCAAAAGCCTAGACAAACTCATTAGACTTGGAAAGAGAATTTTTGAATAACTCTTTATTGACAACCTCTTTGTAAAGGTTTTGGTTCAAAAGAATTTAACAAAATCTCATCAAATTCATTGTTACCATGTTAATGATTTGGACTTGATCATTATTGTATTAAAAATAAAAAAATATCAGTGACCAAAGTAAAAATTAGATAAAACTACAAGGGTGACATGTGTCATTTGACCCAAATCAATCTTGTTTCCCAAATCGAGTAGGTACCAAACTCTCTATCCTATTCTTTGTCTACCAAGTTACATGCCGACTTATTCGACACTTTCTCCTCCAGCAACTAAAAAGCTCTTCGCTGGTTAATTTCTGCTTCTGCAAATTCCCTTCCGTCATTTCAATGGCAGCCGTCTCCTCCTCGTTGCCGCCGAAGAAATCCTTTTTCTTAAGCAAAGCTCAACGCGCCCTTCAATCCGGCCAAGAACAAACCGTGGAACACAAACGCTGCAATCTGTCCCATGCACACCGAGATCGAGAAAGAGATAGAGAGCGGGAATCGAAGAGGCGGCGTGACAAAGAGCTTAAAGCCATTAATGAACAGTATTTGGGATTGAAGAAGAAACCCAAGAAGCGTGTTGTAAAACCCAGCGAGAAGTTCCGGTTCTCTTTCGATTAGGACAACACTGAGGACACTTCTCGTGATATGAATTCCTTGTACCAAAACCTTCACCAGGCCCAGCTCTTGTTCGGCCGAGGCTTTCGTGCTGGAATGGACCGCTGCGAGCAGAAGAAGCTCGCTGTTCAGAACCCGAGGGAGCTGCGGGAGGAGGGTGAGATTCGAAAGAAGCCCGATGATATGTACGACAGTTTTGACATGAGGGTCAAACGCCATTGGAGTGATAAGAAGCTGGAGGAGATGACCGAGAAGGATTAGAGGATTTTCCGAGAGGACTTCAATATTTCCTACAAAGGGTCTCGGATTCCTCCCCCTATGAGGAGCTGGGCCGGGAGCGGATTGAGCGCGGAGTTGCTCAAGGCCGTGGAGAGGGCTGGTTACGGCAAGCCCTCTCCCATTCAAATGGCGGCCATTCAGCTCGGCTTGCAACAACATGACGCCATCAGCATTGCTGGGACTGGTTCTGGTAAGGCTGCTGCCTTTGTTCTTCCTATGCTGACTTATATTTCGAAGCAGCCTTCGATTAATAAAGACAATGAGGCCGAAGCAGGGCCTTACGCTGTTGTTTTGGCGCCTACTCGTGAGCTTGCGCAACAGATTGAGGTGGAGACTGTGAAGCTTGCACGTTACTTGGGTGTCAAGGTGGTTTCCATTGTTGGTGGGCAGTCAATTGAGGAGCAAGGGCTTAGAATTGGGCAAGGCTGCGAGGTTCTCATTGCCACCCCCGGGCGTTTGCTTGATTGCTTGGAGAGGCGGTATGTTGTTCTTAACCGGTGCAATTATGCTGTTCTTGATGAGGCTGATAGGATGATTGATTTGGGATTTGAGCCGCAGGTTGTTGGCGTCTTGGATGCAATGTCGTCCAGCAATGAAGAGCTTGATGATGAAAAGAAGAAGATGTACAGAACCACTTATATGTTCAGTGTCACCATGCCTCCGGCTGTGGAGCGACTTGCCAGGAACTACTTGAGGAATCCTGTTGTGGTCACGATAATACAGCTGGAAAGACCACGACGGGTTTGATCACTCAGAATGTGATCATGACCAAGGAATCGGACAAGTTTCCGAGATTAAAGAGATTGCTTGAGGAACTTGGTGATGATAAGACTGCTATTGTGTTTGTTAACACCAAGAAGAATGCATATTATGTTGCTAAGAGTTTGGACAAGAATGGATATCACGTGACAGGTTTGCACGCTGGGAAGTCACAGGAGCAGAGAGAGACTAGCCTCCAAGGTTTTTGGGCCAAGAGATACAATGTACTTGTTGCGACGGATGTTGTAGGACGGGGGATTGATGTACCTGATGTGGCTCATGTTGTTAATTATGATATGCATGGGAGAATTAAAACATACACACATCGTATTGGACGGACTAGGCGTGCAGGGAAGACTGGTGTGGCCACTTCATTCCTGACTATGCAGGACAGTCATGTGTTTTATGATCTCAAGCAGATGCTGATTCAGAGTAATAGTTATGTTCCTCCTCAACTGGCTAAACATGAAGCCTCAAAGTTCAAGCCGGGTACAATTCCTGATAGACCGCCTAGACGTAATTACTGACACTATTTTCACTCATTCACGAGATAAAATGCTAGTGCAAATTCTCAGTAGCAAAGGATTTTTTGTACTCTTCATGTGATTTTACCACAAAATGAATCAGAAAGTGGAGTGTTGATATTAATGAAAATTGATATTATTGAAAGTCAAGTGTTGATAGTATTAGTAATGGCGGTAGCCAAATATAAACAGTAAAGCAAAAAAGAGGACAAAATCAACAGCTTATGAATTTGCTGGGTAAAATGACGACCTGACATCATCAGTAGCACAAAAAAAAGAAAAAAAAAGACAACAAAATGAATGAACTTTCTGTGAGTCAAAATGATGTTGGCTCACTGAAAAATTCCTCCTCTCAAACTGGGTTTCCATTTGAAATTGATTTCGTCAGATTCAGAGCCATATGCTGAGAAATGTGTAGGTGTAGTGCACGCATATAGAATTATATTTTATGTAAATATGCTGTAAAAGTGAACCTTGAGCTTGAGAGCTCCTACAGTAAGCTTCAAACTGAAACACACAGAGGGCATAAAAAAGGAAAAGAAAAAACTATATTTAACTTGTTAATCAATAAACAGGACACTGCACTTAAGAAGAATACTACAAAGATCACAATAATCAATAATGAAGGGAGCCATGGTTCAGGCCACAAGCAGAGCTGCAGAAGTCATAGCAACCCAAACAATAAAACATAACTAATGAACATAGATGATTGCAACCGCCTGGCCATCAAAATTCTTAAGCCCCTTCCTCATTTGTGAATTTATAAGTTAGAGATAACCATAACAAATTCCGACTCAATCACAACCATCAATTCTTTCTCCGAATTGAATATTTAGAGGTAAGGGCATTGTACATGATCCTTCAGAAAAGAGAGCCAACTGGAAACAACGATTGGTATTCCTGCTGCACTGCCTCCAGGATTCTCTCGTTAGGGGATGTGGTCACTTGGCTTCCTAAGTACAACCAACCATCAGTTATGCAAAACCAAGAAGAAAATAATATAATAGAAGTAAGTATTGCTAGATTCTCAATAACAGCATTCTCAAGTTTAATTAGTAATCATGTTATTCCATTAAATTTGCATTTGGAATTACTTACCTAAGGATTTTGGGAGGTGGATGCAATGTCTTGCCTCTGCTGCAATGCTGATGATCCAACATAGATATATGGAATATGAGATATCTTCTGCCAGTCCTCACCTTTTCCTCTTTCACAACGCTGCTCAAGATCAGGACAGTCTCTGATGGACAGGTGTTGGAGTGCACTGAGACGCTGTACACCTTCTGGGAACAACTTTATATTTGGACAGTCTGAGATTGCCAAAGATCGAAGTGAAACAAGATGCTCCACCCACTCTGGCAATTCCATGAATTTCGGACAGCTACGAATTTCAAGGATTTGTAATTTCTGGATGTGCTGCAGTCCCTCTGGCAGAGATGTGAGCTCTGGACAGCCTAAAATGCTCAAACTTCTAAGTGCTGAGAGATATTGAAAACTATCTGGTAGTTGCGCCAGATTTAAACAATACATAATTGTGAGGTTCTCAAGAGTCATGAGTTGTTTCATCCCCATAGGCAAAGAAGTTAAGCTCGGACAGTTCTCAATTGAGAATGACCGAAGTGAGCACAAGCCTTCCACGCCTTCCTCTGGCAAACAGATTAAACTAGGGCACTCAATGATGTCCAAGTTCTCCAGTGAAGTGAGGTTCTTTAATCCATGTGGCAAAGTATATAGCTCATCGCACCACCCAATTTTCAGTGATTTCAGAGTGGTGAGGTTTGCTAGATTTTCAGGCATTGAGCTAAGTTTGGGGCAAGAGGTAACTGTTAATGACATCAGACACGAATTCTTTTGCAGCAATTTTTTGGGTAGGAAGCATAAGTCCTGAAAGAAGTCAATAACAAGAGTGGAGAGTGTGTTTAGCTCTGATGCCGACCTTACTACCAATTGGTTGCACTTTCGTAACTCCAAGTGTTGAAGACAAGGAAACCATGGCATGGTTATTAACAATGGACAATTTGTGATGATTAGTCTGTCCAGGCAAGTAAACGCTTCTGTCGAATCCATGCTACTCCAACGTCTTAATTCAGGAAAGTCTCTGAGGGTTAGTTCTTTTAGCGATGGGAATGGTCTGTCACCTTCACCAGAGAACTCAACTCCAATGTTTACAATGGAATCCATTCCTTGGATGTTAAGGATCTTGAGAAAAGGAAGTTGACCAAGTGTAGGAAGACTTTCACATCTTTTGCAACAAATTATGTTTAGCTCAGTCAGATTTTCTAGCCCGGATGAACTCATCCACCTAGAGAACCTAGTTCCTGAAAAACCCTTTATTGACAACCTCCTTATAAAGGGTTTTGGTTCAAAAGAATCTAACAAAACCTCATCAGAACCACCATCGTATTCACGAGTTTGTGTAAATCTGGGACGATTTAACTTCTCCTCATCATCATTTCCCCACAACAATTCCAATGAACGGAACTGTTTTGATGCCATCCATGCACGGATGTTTGATTCATAGTCACCTGGAAATTGAGCATTCTCCAGGCATTTGATTTTCAACTTCCCTCGGAGATGGTTTAGTTGCAAGAGCTGCAAAAAGCAATTTTCTAAGTCGAGACCGACAATAAATACTGGCAGAGTCTGAAGCTGTTTTAGCATTCCGATCGATGGGGGCATGCTAGCAAGTCTTGCACAATCATCTATATTCAGATGTCTCAGATTTATCAACTTTGTTGTTCCACTTGGTAACTCCATGAGCTCACTGCAACTTGATAGATTCAGTGTCTGTAAGTTACAGAGATCACAAATTGTCTCTGGCATGGTCTCAATGAGAGTATTTGAGAGGTCAAGATATCTCAAATATATTAACCCACCAATTGATCTGTGCAGTCTTTTTGTGCCACATCCACTCAAAGTTAGCACTCTGAGGTGCTTAAAAGTTTCTATTATGGTAGGAAGAGCTCTCACAAAATCATCTCTTGGCGACAACAAATTGAGGGTATGCAATCTCTTGGCTTTACACAAGGCTTTTGGGATCAAATAAGAGCTAGAATTGCAAACAACTGATGCATGACGTGTCTTCGAGAGACCATCAGAAATTACTGGTGTGTAATGACTTTCTCTGACATTACAACTCAAATTCTCATGCCCTACAGTCAAGAATTCCTCTCCAGCAACAGATTTTGCAAGATCATGAATACAATCATGCATTTTAAACTCCATCATACTTCTGTCTATCAGATTTTCCCATGCCTTGAAAGAAAGACATCATCAACATATTGTTAAAATACTCATTCCCGATGTCCTCTAGTGTAAGTGAAGACTCTTGATTATTCAGAATTAAGTCATGTGCAATCCATTGTTGGATCAACTTTTCCTTATTAATCTCATAATATTTAGGGAACACTGAACAGTATGCAAAGCAAGGTTTCAGATGTGATGGCAAATGATTGTAACTCAGCCTTAAGATACTCAAAATTCTGTTCTCACCTCCTTTGATACTCCATAGATCACTCCTTTGCACATGTGACCACTCGCTTTCATCCCTTTTAAAGCGCAATAGGCTTCCAAGAATTTTGGCCACCAAGGGGACACCTCTGCACTTGTCCACTATTTGTTCACCAGTGGGCAGTAGGCTCTGAAAATTATTCTCTGTTCCCTCTGCAAAGGCTCGTTGCTTGAAAAGCTTCCAACAATCATCTCTGCTTAGCGCTTCCAATTGGTAAGGGGGAAATGAGCTAGTTATGGCTGCAACCTTCTCGCTCCGGGTAGTCAGTATAATTTTACTTCCAGCTGCAGCACCCTTCAATGAACTTATTGCTTTGTCCCATTCATCTTGATCATCATTCCACACGTCATCTAGCACAAGTAAGTATCTTTTCCCCAATAATGATTCGCTCAATTCAGATTGCAGCACACCAAATGGCAAGGTGTCACGGTTACCCTTTGTGATATAACCCAACATTTCATTTGTGATTCTTCTTGGGCTGAAATTATCATTGACGGTCACCCACATCCGAAGTTCAAAGTGGCTTTTAACCCTGGGGTCATTATAGACTAACTGAGCAAGTGTTGTCTTCCCCATGCCTCCAATTCCAAAAATTGGAATTACTGGAACTTGGGGAACACTGGATGATAGTAACATGTCAACAATCTTCTCCACATCCTTTTCTCTGCCATAAACCTTGGATTCATCAACAAAGGGTCCAGTTTCGCGTGTCTTCTCTATGGTATCTGACCGCCTAAATGTGGATGTGGATCCTCGTTTGAATTGGAAACTAGACATTTCCTTTTGTACATCATCCAATCTTTGCCGAATCTCCTTCAGCTTAGCCGACGTTTGAAAGTAAGTTGAAATTGATTCAAGCTTTAAGCTAGTCTTCCGTGCCTCATATTTTGTCCGCTCTCGAATCCCTCTCAGTACTAGATCAGTCTTCCCCTTCGTGTTCATGCTCGCAGCTCTTCCGCATTCCCATGTGAGCTCAAAATTATAGATACCAATTTGCTGAAAAGTTATGTGGCCATCTGGTGAAGCAGGTAGTCCTGGAATAAGCTGTTCCCAAAATAGGACGCGAGCATGTGGTCTGTGAGAAATCTCTTTCATGACATGTTTTCGCTGAATAAGGTTGGAAATCTCGTTCAACAGTTGGTCAGCATCGTAGGCCACGTCTTTGAGCTTCACGAGCCAAATCCTCACCTTGTTATCCTTCATCTGCTGCTCCTCTGCATCTTCTATCACAGCTTGAATCACCTGCAACGTTCTCTGCAGCCTCTCCATCTCCTTCTTGGAATCCCGTTGAGATTTCACTTCACCAAAAACAGAGGAAGTGATCCTTTCAAAGAGCACCTGTAGAAGCGGTGACACAATTACACTCAAAGATTCCATGGTAGTCAGACTCTCAACTCACTGTGGTGGCTAGCTACAGGGGCAAGCTCTGCATTATTGATAAGGAAACCAGTGGTCAGATATTTATTAGAGTGCTGCATTATTGTTCCCACCTTTGTCCTGTTCCCAAATTTCTCCACCTACCATGCTCCTACCTAACTTTCTTTGTGGAAATACCGAAATATGGTATAGTAGCTTTCAAGGACTCTAGTCAACAGCAAAATATATAGTTTTCATTGAATGGTAAACAGAAAGAAATTACCTCAATGGCATCAGAGTCCAAGTCCAAGATAATACAAGTAAAAGTGCAAAACCATGGGAACGCAAACAAGTTGAGTTGTGAGAACGATTGCTTTGGGAAGTACAGAGAATGATAGTTGCAGGAATTAGGGTTGATGGGTAGGTATATAGCTTTGCATACCTTCAAACTGTGAGTAACCGGTTGACCATTGTACACTCAATACAGAAACAAAAAAAAAATTTCGTGCAGGGACGACCGGAACGGGTATAACACGTCTACCCCACCTTAAATTTTTGAGGTTCATGTTTTGCATTGCTTATAGTCTGTTATTTAGTTCTTGTAACATCTTTTTATACAATGCTTTATCAATGGACCAAAAACACTTCTTATTTTTGTCACTTAAATTGCAACACTCATAGAAATTATGGCTAAACCATTCAAGTTTAAGAACAAACTTATCTTTTACGCAGAATATCTTGCAGAAAAGAATTTAAACCAGTAGAGAAATATCACATAATCATATAACAATATACCTTGTATATCGATAATTATTGCATACATAAGTTGCCTCCAGTGATTGAGGCACACAGCCAAAGAAAAAGAAACACACTTCTTTCTTTACAAACTGATGAAGTTATGACAGCTTATACAAGCAATTATGCATAAAGCTTGGGCATATAAATGATTACATATGAATGTGCTTATTTTCATTTCATTTCACATTCACCATTCACAGGACTTTCAGATCAAAAATTTGGACCTGCTGCAAGAATTTCTTCTGTCAGGTTGTTGTCCTTCCCAATCTTGTGATTCGTGAATACCTCAAAATTCTTCTTGAACAGACCACCCAGCTTAAGTAGTGTATCTCTGTAGGCGTTCTTGTCTGACCACTGCCATTGAAAACATTCACATATACCTTGTCAATGCAAATTAAATGCCTGCAGAATCTGAAGTAGCAGTAAAATAAGAAGAAAAGTAAAAAAAAAAAAAAAGGAGCTAACTTACAGTGTTTATTGGATCCAGAATTTCTGAAGGTACACCCTCAATCTCAGTAGGGATTTCGAGACCAAATACTTCAGTCTTGGTGTAGTTTGCCGTCAAAAGGCTTCCCGAGTGAATAGCATCAATAATCTTCCTGGTATAGGCTAATTTGATACGCTTACCTGTTCCATACCTGCAAGAGAGCCAAATGCAAAATAATCAATGTAGATCACATGCATCTGCAGATTTCTGTTTATATAAATTCCATACCTTCCCCTGGCCAAAAAAAAAAAAAAACATCCATACCTTCCTGCGGACCAGCCTGTATTAACAAGCCATCCGGTAGCCCCGTGCTTTAGCATCTTTTCAGACAACATTGCTGCATACTTTGTAGGATGCATCATTATAAATGCTGCACCAAAGCATGCTGAGAATGTAGCTTGTGGCTCCTTGATGCCATCCTCTGTTCCGGCCACCTATTTTTTTACCATTGGGAGTTCCATCATTAAAATCCAATGCATACAACTACGAGAAGTTTCAAATGAAAAGCAGGTTGAATAAATACCAAAGCAGTGTAGCCGCTGATAAAATGGTACATAGTTTGGGCCAAGTTTAGCTTGCTCACAGGTGGGAGTACACCAAATGCATCACAAGCCAGGAGGATGACATTTTTTGGATGGGGACCAACACATGGTATTTTAGCATTTGGTATGTACTCTATAGGATATGCTGCCCGAGTGTTCTCTGCAAAAATGTTTGTCAAGGTCAAAATAAAAATCAGGAAGAAAGAAGACATAGTTTTATATATTTGTTGAACAGAAAAAAAAAAGTTCTATATATGATTCATTTTGATACTTTATCTATTATATGGTTTACTTATTATTCCTTGTACAACATGGGTTGCTACAATAGGGATTAATGAAAATATAGCGCAATTTTTTCAATTATTTATAGCCTCACAATCTTTAGTACACATCTTTCTTACCAAGATATTGTGATCATTAACATACAGAGCCAAAGTTTTCTATAGGAAAGTTTCTTACCCCCTAAGAAAGTCTTCTTACTCTTAATTGGTTTAGTATTCCCTATGTCTATATAAAGGCTATTATGGTGTGTCTAATAGTGTGCAAGATAGTAAGGAAAACAAGAGAATGGTGAAGGAGATTTGAGAGCTTGGGTGTATTGGGATTTGGGGTTGTGAGGTTTGTGTGTGTGTGTGAGGTTGAGAGTTTGGGGAAAATCCTTGTACTTGTTTGGTTGATAGTGAATTTTCAATCCCCCTCCCTCATGGATATAGGAAAGTTAACAGAACTACGTAAATCTGGGTGTTCTTTCTCTCTCTTTATTTTTGCTTCTTAATTGGATATCTTCGCTGTGTGGTTTGTCTGATTTGTGTAGGCCTTTTCACAGCAGATAGTTTGCTAAACAGTATAATTTTTCATCTTATTAAAACATACACACGATCTTTACCTGTAACAGATTTCTCTGAGTAATCCACTTCTCGAGTATGCTCATCAAACACAACATTCTCCAAAACTGCCAAACACATGCAATCATATTCAATAATAATGTGAAATTCCAATTCATTTATGGAACAGATCCATTTAAATAAAACTTATTGTTAAAGTAAAGTTCAATTAAATCATCGTGTTACCAGTCCCAAATTTGATGGCATTCCAGATATCTGGTTCCTTCTCCCTTGACAAATCAATGCACTTGGCATAGCAACCACCTTCAATGTTTGACACACCATTGTCACTCCAGCAGTGCTCATCATCTCCAATTAAATACCTATTATGATCTGTAGACAAAGTTGTCTTCCCAGTGCCTGTGACAAACATTACCCAAAGGATATGCATAATCAGTTACAGAGCTACAAAAGAAACTGAGACAAAGAATCGATAGTTGATGACGCACGCGGCTATGGTAGTGCAATAAAACTGTACCTGATAATCCAAAGAAAAGGGCAACATCACCGTCTTTCCCCATATTGCAGCCTGAGTGTAGAGAGAGTATTTGACGCTTGGGCATGAGATAGTGCATTACACTGAACAGGCCTTTCTTCATTTCCCCAGCATACTGGGTGCCGAGGATGACCATTTCCCTCCTAGCAAGATTGAGGTCTATGCTAGTTGAGGAAGTCATGTAGTGAGTGTAACGGTTACATGGGAACTGCCCAGCGTTGTATATTGTGAAGTCCGGAGTACCAAAATCCTCCAGCTCTTCAGGAGTGGGTCGGATGCACCTGTCACTCAGCCAGTTATTGTTTGAACACTAAGCTAAGAGTTTAATACATTGTTGCATTCAGCATTTGTCCAAATGATTGAAGGTGCAACTAGAAGCACATAATAATATAGTATAAACATTTAAGAGGACTAGTCTGGTAACTGGTAAGGCTTAGCATTTGTGAAATGCTGCAACCTTACACATAGATTCCAGGCAGGAATATCAGTTTCATTACTTACATGTTATGCATAAAGAGGGAGTGGTAAGCTCTTGCAGATACAATCCGAACTTTGATTCGGTGTTCTGGATCCCAGTTCAGAAACTGATCATTCACAAATACCTGAAATGCAGATTTACCATAACAGCAGTCACTATTAATTTATTGCAGACTGTACTACAAATCACTACTAACTGGAAGATGCAGAGGCATTAAGAAAATCTAGATGAAATTCTAAATCATATATTTATTTTGCTTCTCCCTTGCATGCAAGAAAAGCCAGGATTGAATTGTTGGTAGATATTTTGACAATTCGATAATTTATTCTTGTACAAAATTATTTCCTAGATTTGATAATTTATTTTCGTATAATTTCCTCCAAAATGGAGAAGAATAACAACAGAGAAAAGGATTATTCTCCTATTTTCCAACATGAAAATCTTATATGGGTTAATAGCAAAATAGCTCATTACTTGAACTATTAGGCAAGTTCAATCATTTGTAGCAAAAATAGCTCATAACCTGACCTCATGTCCTGGCCAACTAGTGCAAGTTGGCAAATTGGCATTAAGGACCAGGTAGGCTTCAACAGTTAGACCTTGCAAAAACTATTGTATGAACCTCTCATATATGATTCTCTCTCACACCATGTATATATATGGGATGGACCCACAAACATAGTGCAAGAGAGATGTCATAGATGATGAGCTCATACAAATTCATGGGGACCATGGGCTTGGGTCACTAACATTGATTTCCCAGAATAAAGTGGGTGAAAGGACCTCTAGAATAATGTGGTTTTACACATTTACAATACTATGGAAAGATCAAACAACAAGAGTTATCATAAACAAAGAGATCATTTTCTCTACAATTTGATTTCTTAAATTAATTCTGATATCCATATTGTCCATTAGATATATGGATCCTCGAGTGAAATTTGAATGAATTTTTCGTAGAAATTACACTCTTTGATTATTCAAAATTGTGTAATGTAAACAACATAATTTTCTAAGTTTCTAATTGGCTAATTTTAAAACAATTGTCACGAACATAATTTAAGGACTTTTGTTTGATCCTGATCATGAGAATATTTTAATCTTGGATTTATCAGTTCACGATTACCTTGTTGTCTCCTTATTTTAATCCTTTAACTAGAACTGAACTGTATATAGTTCATCATGACCGCAGTGTCAAACTTTCACAAGGAAAAGAAGATGTCCACAAGGATCACTAAAAATTAATATGACTGGTCAGACCAACCCACTAAGGCTTGAAAACCTTAATGTCAACTTTTTCTTTAAAATATCCATTAGCTACGTCAACTTTATGGAAAAAACCAAAGAAGTGTGAGCAGATCATTTCAGCATCATACACCTATTATGCATACCGAATAAACTTATAAAGAGGGATTTTTTAGATAAGAGTCAAAACGGATTATATATGGGTCCAACTCTCAATGTCATCCAATGATTCGAACGGTTTATTTGCTAAATCTTCATCTAAGGATCATCTTTTTTGAAAATCAATTGAATCGAAAACCATTTAGTCATCTAACTGTAACCAAATAATCAAATAATCATGATGATAATTAAATGACCATACGAGTTCTGATTTGGTTATATTTTGTAAGGGTGATTCATAAATAAACTTTAAAAATTAAACAGTTCAAATCACTCAACACATTACAGGATGACCTTACGAATAGAAAGGGACCCTATGCATACCATATATAAATAACATGATTTGTTAATGGGTGAGGACGTTGGAATGGAGACTAAATAATTATCCCGTAGTTTGAGGAATGGATAAGCATCCGCACAAGCTAAATATGCAAACTGTCAATGCCAGCTTATTAACACGTCTGCCCCATGATTTTAGGTCCATGCATGTTTTACGTTTAAGAAAACTAATTAAAATACTTGCATATTAGCTTTGACAGTTGAAAGAGCCCTCAAAATACAAAGATGATCAAGTGGGTGATTTGAATAATACCTTGTCCAAGGAATTCAAGTAATCCACAGCTCTTTCTCTGTTCACTAAGAAAGTATGTTCGTCCATTTCAATGTTGGGTGAGCCTCTAATATGATTAACAAAAAGCATAACATAAACATCTCAATTGGGCAAATAGTTAAAAAATCAATACCAACAGTAGAAGCACTACTACTTACTTTCCCCACCAAAGCTCATTTTCAGTGTCTTGGTCTTTCACTACTCGTTTGTCTCTTGGTGAACGGCCTGTCTTTGCACCAGACAGTGTGGCCAAGGCACCATTTGATGCTATAAATGAACCTTTCTCATACTTGATAGCTTGCTCATACAGTTCTGTAACAAAACTACGTATATCAGACTCTGTGTCTCTGTCGACCAAATTTAATTTTATTCTCTTCTCTAGGTGAGAAGCAATTATGTCGAACCATTCTAAAATTGTTGTCCCTATTAGCTCCATTTGCTCAACACCACTTACGTAATGTGATAAGCTAATAGAAGATGTTATTATGAGTCTATGACCACTTGTTTATTGAAAACTCGACTGCCATCTGATATGATCAATTGTCACCGTTTCAATTCCCACCAATAATAACTACTATAATCATTTTATGGGTTAGTAATATATGGCACGACCGAACCAGAAAAAAAAAAAAAAAAAGTACATATATGATATATGTACGTGTATTAATTAGTATATTTTCTTCGAAAAATACAATGAAATTTTGGATCATATTATAATATATTTAAGTTTTACTTTTACGTAAAATAAGAGCACCTGCCCATTCACAAGGACTCGATTCTATGTCCAAACATCACATGCCAGCAGATGTGGTCAGACTCAGTGGTCACCATCATAGGTACTTTGTTTGAAGTTTTTAATTTATATTCCTTTCTTTTTGTAAAAATTAGGTGAATAATACGGGTATAATAGAACAATATTAATATGTTTGTTTTACGTAAGTAATACGCATATTCTAAAATATACATATAACACGCATTATCTAGGCTACCAGCCCCTCTCAAAAAAAGAAAAAGAAAAAGCGCTAGGCTACCAGCCAAGAAAACTTTATCTTATGTATAGACTGTATAGTATTATAAAGAGAACCATCTTTGTCAATTTTGATACAGAAAATGTCAACTATTTCAGTATTATTTTATATAATTTTACCAACAAAGTACTTTTAAAGTTTGAACCTTCTGAGTCTTGTGATTTCATCTACATATAATTAATAAGCAACATTATATTTTACATGTATCATAAAAGATGGCCATGGTCATGGTAAAGATGGTCCAAATTAATACCGGTAATAAATAGGACAAATGATAATAAATTAATGTAAATGACATATAATTAGTAAATTAATTACCAGCAGGAGAGAGGTTGTAAAGGATGTGGGTAAACTTGAGAGCACTATCACTGAGGCTGAGGATGGGAGCATCGTATTGATGATGCACAACATGCGTAGCCTTCTTTGCTGGGTCACCTCTCACCACCTTCGGCCCTGTCTCCCTCGTCAGCGACGCCAGTGAGGCACTATCACAAACACCCACGTAGCATTAGAAAAAACCAAAACACCAAAACGCACCGTTTTGCCAGAATCAAAACGATGCCGTACTATTTACCTGATGGATTGGAGCTGCTGCTTCTGGCGCTCCTCATCCGAAATGGCGGCAAAAGCACCTCCCTGCTGCTGTGGTCCGCTGATGGGAGTGTTGGGCGTCGATGTCTTCTTCTTCTGAAGCGAATGGAGCTCGTCGATGGTGTTCGCCTTCACCGGAGTTGCGCTGTCGTCGTGGCAAACCTCCGACGACGACGTTTCGTGGTGCGTTTGGATCTTCGGCAACCCGTGGCGGCCAAGACTCGAACTTCCCGTCTTCGAAAAGCTGAAATTCCCATTCTCTCCTCGTCCGTTGTTAGCAGCCATGGTTTAATTAATTCCTGCAAATAATTAATATCAAATTCAAACACATCCATGCAAATTGAGTTATTATGAAGATCATATAAAGTAACAGAGAAAGAGACCTCGAACCAGAAACTGTGAGTACGTGATCGAGTACAAGAACGCTTTTGCAAGTGTCAAAGTGAGCACGAGAGAAGAGCTGAAACGGTTCGTATAAAAAGGTTTCAGTCCCGGGACTAAGGGTTAAACTTGGATTAATTAAACCTAACCATGGTTGACAGCTGCAAAAAGCAATGATAATTGGGAAGAAGAAGTTTCCGATTTTGCAGTCATGCTGTCAAGAAACGGTCACGCGGTTGTGCAGTTGTTGGATGTATGTAAAGTCGTAAAGATAAGAACGCAATCCGGAGAGAGTCTTCGGTGGGGCCTCTCACATGAGGGAGGTGGGATCCACAATCATGTGGATCCCACCTCATGTGAGAGGTGCCGCACTGGTCACGGCCCATACAAGATTAATGCCGCAATCCGCTTTTCTTTAGACCAAATTTCTTCTCGTGTCTCAGAACACTTTTTAAATTTTAGGACAAATTTTTGGTCATTTTGCAGAACAGCCCAAATGGAAAGCCTAATAGATATAATGGGCCTTTTGTTTTACACCCAAAAAAATAAAATGTTGTTTTCACTAAGGTCACTTGCATAACAGCCCAAATGGAAAGCCTAATAGACAGAATGGGCCTTTCCATCACATTACCAAATTTAAACTTAAATCAGGGCCCAAATAGAGATTACCGATCTCCTGGATTTGGGTACTTCAGTCCAACAGAAATTTTGGGCTTCCTTTTTGTTAGAGCAGAAATTCTGCACTGGACAGGGCTAAAAGTCTTCCTTCAATTTTGTTTTTGATTTCTTTCTTTTGAGCTTTCAAAAAAAAAAAAAAAAAAAAATCATACATTCTCTTTTTTTTTTTTGCCAAAAAAAAAAAGAAGTGGACAAATGATTTCTTATTTCTTTTGAGTTTCTTTTATTGTTTATATCTGCTTCTTTTTTTTTTTAATGTGGACTAAATACAATGAAATTATTTTTTTGCTAGAGAGTGGAATTTTTTTTTCTAATAAAACAGTAATAAACATTTTGTATAAGATAGTTAAAAAATGACATACTATAATTTATCAGTTTGGGGTCAAAAATAGACCAAAATGTGGAATTCCTTTTCACAGGCAGTCACACTAGTCTAAAAGCGATCACCCTAGCTCCTCTGGCACATGGCATAGACTAACAAATGCAGTAGTAGTCCTCAACTCTAAATGGTGCTACAAATTAATAGACAAATTGGACAAGTGTCAATGATTTACTCAATGAGTACTATATACCATTATCACATGCATCCATTCTCTTTTTTTTGCGAGAAACCCATTAATGGAATTATATAAACTGCTATTAACAAGAGACCGCAATCTTTGCATTCACTTTGAAGACAATGCTGATCAGTTTTCTAATTAAGCATGCATTGTACACCAAAAACGATGTCCTTATTGGTTGGAAAAGCAGCTTTTTGCACTAAAATCAACTTCTTTCTTGAAACCTGTTACTTAAAAAGTAGATACAGCTAGAGCCTAGGGCCATACTGCCATACTGCCATGTCCAAGAAATTAAGAAAATGTGTTGGTATGAACAAGTTGTACTGTTATCTTGGAATGCACCCAATATTCATGTACTAAAATAGAATGAAGATCAATTCAAGCTAGAGCAATTGTACCATTATAAAACCCTATCCTTCAACCTTCATTATGTTGACAAAGCCATGAGAACTATATAAGCACGAGTCAGATTAGCTGATGGACATCTGTGTTAGCTTGTTTTCCTGTATCGTAAAACACAATGCAGATGCACTTGAAGCATATGCAAATGGCTATAATTAAACAAAAATTGAAGCTAAGCTAGAGGTACTTGTCTCACATTTGATCAAAACCCTATTTTCTTCATTATGTTAACAAAAACATCACGGCAAGGTTGTTGGATTAGTTCACATTATATTGCTCCTGAAGCTAGTACTTCTAAAACAATATGCTGGGTTTGGTAAAAAAAAAACAACTGTACTGTGTGCAGTCTGTATAATTTTAGCAAGTTGATCAATATATATAATGCAATATTCGAATGTTCAATCACTCTTGACCAACGATGTTAAGTAACTTCAAATAAAAAACAAAGCAACGGAAGTTTGTACCCATTTAAAGTATTCATTTTGAATTATTGTTTACTCAAAACATACGAGGAACCAACTAATTACTTTATTTTTTTTATATAGTGTATGATTAAATAAGTAGTACACCAATAAAAATGCCTACAATAACATTAATTAAGTGCTGCCATTTCTCCCCTTGCTAGGCTTGCTAACAACTTAATAAAAAGAGTTCCTAACAATATTATTTCCTACATCTTTAAAATTCCAACTTTTTTTTGTATTAATTAATTTTCTAAAAAGGCTCATATTAATGTTTTTCAGTCAAAGGATGCTGTAGTAGTAAGTACTAGTACACAATTAAAAGGGTCATATATATAACCATGCACTACATAGTTAAATTAAGGGTGAATATTATATATATGCTGCGGGAGCTAATCAAGCATATCTAAAGTAGAGGATGTGAATTTTAATCTTGTGTGATTAGAATATATAAATTGTGATTATATTAAAGCATATGAAAACTAATTATATAAACTTGACATTGCATAATTTGCATGAATGAAGAAATTACACACAGCACACTGAACATTGGTAGAAAGAGTCACACGTAGTGGTTAAATTATATGGAAACCAGAAAGTTGCATATCCAAAAGTGTGAGTATAATTGTTCTCCACGTACGGCTTTTTCATGGTCATAAAAGCTTGTGGCGAACAGAGGCCTGGCTGAAATCTCAGAAACCAATCTCTTTCACATATATCTTCGATCACAACCCCACTTCTTCTACCCTTATCCCTTTCTTCTATCTTCTACCTTTCATCTCTACACTTGTTATTACTTAAATACCCATATTCTTCATAATATATATATTTTTCAAAAGGGCATCAAGTAAGTCTGCCTAAAAGAATCATTAGGAACAATGATGGTTTGATACTCTCTTTCGGTTTTAGGCTTTTAGCACAAGTTGAATATTTGTCATTGCTGACATTGTCTCTATCTAACATTTATATATATATATATATAATTGATGGAAAATGATTTATAACATTATATTTTTCACACAAATTTTCAATGAGACTCAATTCATATAGGATTTCAATGATCTGAACCGTCTATTTTTTAAATCTTCATTAAAAAATCATCCTACTTTACAATATAGATAACAAATATGTGAGAAAATTATTATACGTGAGTTTTACACTTTTAACTAAATTAGAGTATGACATTCATTGTATATATATATATATATATATTTATATTTAAGATTAATATTTGCTTGTGAAATAATTAGTCATTTTTTTTTCTATTAAAGCTAATATATATTCCAACAAGTTTGTTTTGTATATGTTTGTATGGTTATATTTCAACGAGTTTTGACTTTTGAGGGACCAAAATTTAGAGGCTGAAAATGTAATGATTTTGAAATGCATTGGTGGGGGTCCATAGAAGATGAAGAGAGTGTGGATAAAACGTGCGTTCCATCCGCCAATCAGAAGTCAAGAAATCACAAAAACCCCACCCTTCCCAAATCCCCATTCAATCCCAATTGGCATCACTCAGACTGATCCAGAGAGAGAAAGGGGGTCAATTCTTTCATACCCACCAAACCCCTCCAACTCTCCCACTTTTCACACAAAAAAAAAAAAAAAAAAAAAAAACCCAAACGACCAGCATTCGTTGAACAGCTCCACAAAGGCATAAGCTTTTCCTCTCTCTCTATCTCTTTCTCCAATTTGAGCGTTCGGAAACGCCGTGTCGTTGGGTCAATGGCGGTGTCCACCAGTTTCGCCGGAGCAAAATTGGAGCGTCTTCTGTTGAAGTCGTCTTCTTCGTCGGCCCCAACGACGTCGTCGAGGGCAGCTTCAACTGCTTCTTCTTTTTTGAGGCCCGTTAGGGGCAGGAGAGCCCTGATTCAGAGAGGGGTGAGGTGCGAAGTGGCTGCTTCTGATGCTGCGGTTCAGACCGGTCAGATTGCCGGTTCAAATATTTCGGCTCTTGAGCAGCTCAAGACCTCTGCTGCTGATAGTACGTTTCTTTTTATTCCCATTAATACCTTCTACTTTCTTTTTGTGAATTTATTAATATTTTTGGTGGATGTTCAAATGGGTTTGTGCTGGAATTGAGTTTTCTGCTTGCAATTGTTGGTTTGGTGAATAAATTATTTGATAATTGTATGTAACTGTGCTTTGTTGAATAATGCATGATGGGTTTTGTGTTAAATTTGTTTTTGAATTACTCCCTCTTTTTATTGAATGAATTAAGATAACCAATATATATCTGCCTGAAATTCTGGAGACTGAGTTTCTGGGTTTAGAAATGCTGAGTAAGAACTTTGACAATTTACTATTTTACCCAAGTATCTTTGTTGTGTGTAATTTTGAAATAGAAAAGAAAACGTAGTCAATATTATCTTTCACTAACCCAGGTTGGTATTATATCTCATTTGTACATATTGATGAGTTCATTACATGAAGGGAAATCGACCTCTTGTTCTATTCCTAATGGTTTCAGCTCTATGATTGAGAAGCTTTTGATGACTATTATTCTGATTGCAGTTATTAGGATAATGTTCAATTTTTAAACCCATGTCAAATTTCTTGTCAGCATTGCTGATTCATCTTTCAAGTTTCTACATCTTAAGTGGTGGAGATGCGTTGAAACACATAGCCAAAGATTTGATCGTTTTGATTATTTTTGGCTGAGTCCCTGTAATTTCTTTTTAGAATACTGTTTGACTGAAATTTCCATAATTAATCTCTCTCAGGGTATACAAAGGAAAGGAGCAGCATTGTGGTCATCGGGCTTAGTGTTCACACAACACCTGTTGAAATGCGTGAAAAACTAGCCGTTCCAGAAGCAGAATGGCCCCGAGCCATAGAGGAGCTGTGTAGCTTAAATCATATAGAAGAAGCTGCTGTTCTTAGCACCTGCAACAGAATGGAGATATATGTTGTAGCTCTATCTCAACATCGTGGTGTCAAAGAAGTGACTGAATGGATGTCAAAGGTGCTCTTCCTCTCTTCATAATTTGTTTGTGGTATAATTATAAATGACAAAATGTAATGGCTCAATCATTTTAATGGATCTTACGAGAGACTATTTTGCATAAGTTTTGTGTCATACATTGACCATCCCATATGACACTTTGAGCAATTAATTTATTTTCCTTGAAAAGAAAAGTTACTCTCTTTTCATTTGTGATTATGATCATTTCTAGCTCTAAAACATTTCATGACAATCTTTGCTTTTGTTGCAGACAAGTGGGGTCCCTGTTTCTGAGCTATGCCAACACCGGTTTTTACTGTATAATAAAGATGCTACACAGCATCTCTTTGAAGTATCAGCTGGTCTTGACTCTCTTGTGCTGGGAGAAGGTCAAATTCTTGCCCAGGTGAAGCAAGTTGTTAAAGTTGGGCAAGGAGTTGTTGGCTTTGGTAGGAACATTAGTGGGCTGTTCAAGCATGCAATCACTGTGGGAAAGCGGGTTAGAACCGAGACTAACATTGCTGCTGGGGCAGTTTCTGTAAGTTCTGCTTCTGTTGAACTTGCCTTAATGAAGCTTCCCGAATCTTCACATGCTACTGCCAGAATGTTGGTGATCGGTGCTGGAAAGATGGGAAAGCTTGTGATCAAACATTTGGTAGCAAAAGGTTGCACGCAGATGGTTGTTGTGAATAGGTCTGAGGAGAGAGTGGCAGCCATCCGAGATGAGCTGAAGGGTATTGAGATAATCTACAAGCCCCTCACGGAAATGCTTACCTGCGCAGCCGAAGCAGATGTAATTTTTACTAGCACAGCATCAGAAACCCCATTATTTTTCAAAGAGGATGTGAAGGACCTTCCTGCTGTTGGTCCAGAGGCTGGGGGTTTGAGGCTTTTCGTTGATATTTCTGTCCCTAGGAATGTGGGCTCATGTGTTGCAGATCTTGATGGTGTGCGAGTTTACAATGTTGACGACCTTAAGGAGGTTGTGGCTGCTAACAAAGAGGATCGCCTCCGGAAAGCAATGGAAGCTCAGACAATTATTACTGAAGAATCGAAACAGTTTGAAGCATGGAGGGATTCATTGGAGACAGTTCCTACCATCAAGAAATTAAGAGCTTATGCTGAAAGAATCAGAGTTGCAGAGCTAGAGAAATGCTTATCAAAAATGGGTGATGATATATCAAAGAAAACAAGAAGAGCTGTGGATGATCTGAGCCGAGGTATTGTGAACAAGCTCCTTCATGGTCCAATGCAGCACTTAAGATGTGATGGCAGTGACAGCCGGACTCTGAGTGAGACTCTTGAGAATATGCATGCTCTTAATAGAATGTTCAGTCTTGAGACAGAAATATCTGTATTGGAACAGAAGATTCGAGCTAAGGTGGAAAAAACCCAGAAGTAAGCTCCAATGTCCAATTTCTTTCATGACACTTCTTCTTCCTCAAAACTTGAATAAGAGGAAAACATCTTCACATTGTCATTTTAGTTTTCGCATTGGTGTAATCTTCAATTGAATAGATAAAAATAGTGATGGTCCCGGCTGGGGATCTTCCAATTCATTCATTGTAGACACTTAACCTGTGGCTCTTATCTGGGAGTTCTTTATATGTCTACAACACGTTTGTAAGTGGCTGTTCGGCTTTGTATCGGAATTATGAGGTACTTATTCATGTACGGAATGGTTGTCCTTAAAGTTTATGGTCTGTATCTGTAATACTGTTGATTCTTGTAATTAAAGGTCATTTGGATACTTGAGATGAATATATTGTAATTGATATTTTTGTTGAGATTATTGCATTCGTTTGTAGATGTGGTTTCTTGCTGCGTTACCTGCCAATGAACTAGTGTTTCACAATCATGAAGCTCAAGATAACTTGTCTTTAATGTCCTCAAAACATTATTAACCAGTAATCTGTCCTTAGTGAATGTTGGTGAATGATCCTCAAACATTTGGGCTTTTGTCACATATGTTCTTTGAAGTCCAGACTTACAGCATTAGGTCTTGGTCAAACCATGTTACATAGGATCCTCTTGCATTCACTCCTTATGGAATATAGCAGCACGTGGATCCCAAAAACTGGCAAAGCCCGATAGTTGGCCCAACTTAACCTAATGTTTGAGCACCTGACCCAGTATTGTGGATGGCTGGCCGGACTTATTTGTACGATCTGAAATTTCTTTTGGACTATCTTTTCGATTTCATTGAATAAAGAGAGAAAATTATATTACAATTGAGCAGTGACAAGAAGCCTAACATTGTAGGAACCAAACTTTTTTCTCTCAACTTACAACTTACGTAACATTTATATATTAGACACTAAAAAAAAAAAATTAAAAAACAAAAATACCATGTCTAATAAAATACCATGTATAAAAAGAAGAAAATACCATTTAACATAACCAATAGTGATTTTTATGGTGTTTGGCAGACATAGACAAAAGTGTATATGAGATTATAAAAATATTTTTTTGTGTGAATAAAATTCCCTTGAAAATATTACAAAGTTTCAGTCAAAAACTTGAGCTGACCAACTAATCTTAAAATTAAAATGTACCATACTCATAAAATTGAATATTTGTAATATAATGCTCAACTCAAAGGAAAACAATCATCATTCATCTGCTTCTAAAACCCACGTAAATGATATTTCCCTCTCTGCAATAATATAACCTCTCCCTTTATAAGATTGTGAGGAAAAAAAACTACAGTAACATGAAAAATTCGTGAGTACAACCGTTGTATATCTACAACTTCTTTTTCATGAAACTGAACATGTGATTAGCATGCGCATGACAATTTGAATATGAAAGAGAGATTGTACAATAATTGGATACAAGTTTTTTCAGTACCACACAATTCTTTATATTTAGTAAATTGAGTCACGAGACAGAACCTTGTGCATTCCTTTTTATTCCTCAGCCTTCATACATAAATTAACGTGGACCTACTTGGCTACCCACATTAATTTGCTGAGCGAACTTTAGTGTTGTTAATGTCGGGCCTGCAGACTGTACTAAAAAGTCTAAAACACACTAGTCATGGACCCAACTTGGTCACATGTGTGAATATGTGATGGATCATTATTTCTAGGTCTGTACAGTATTGCATGTTTGTATATGTGTTGTCTATTCTATATTTCTATGGTCACATTGGTTGGTGGACTTCTGGCGGATGATAGGCTGGTGTACAGTACTGGACCATCTACTAATTAATCAGACATGGACTGGACAATAATGTCAGAGGACGATGATGGATTTGGACAAATGAGTACTGCTGGGTACATGGTTACCATTTTTGGTGATTCAACTTTACAAATTACACATGTTTATGGGCCCAAGCTATTCCCAACTAAACAAACAAGAAAGTAAAGATTGGGGAAAAAGCACATCTGAGTTCATACCCAGCTTGACTTGTAAAATTTAGAAAAAGGGCATTCAATTGATTTATGTACAATTAATGGAGATGTTACATCATGTATATATATATAGCTCTAGAGCTAACCATTTTGGATGATTAAATGCATACATATATATAACTCTAAAGTTAAAAAGTTAGTAAGATAATACGACAATAACCATCATTTTTAGCACACTACACAATATAATTTTATAATCCAAACCATGTATTTTTTAGATTCTCATTCAAATATAATCTTTGCAAAAAATCTACAAAATAAAAAATCATTTAGTCAACTATTAGCAAGTTAATTGTGCTCATGTAAATGGACGAACACAAGTTTTTCAATAAAACATAAAATGATTGTAATGATAATCAAATGACTAAATGATTTCTGATTTGGTTGATTTTTTGCAAGGTTTTTCTTTAAATGAAGATCTAAAATATGAACGGTTTGGATTATAAGATTATATTGTGTAGTAGACTCAAAAAAGTGATTAGTATCGTATTATCTTACTAACTTGTTAGTTCTAGAGTATTTATATATATATATATATAAGTTGATATGCTGCTCCATTTTCAACATAAGCAATCTAAAAATGTCAGGAGATCAATGGCCTCAGTACCCTCCTTCTGTGGGCGCTCCATGCCCCAATCCTATATGTTGTAGTAAAGGTTGTTCCTCTCAATCTCTAGAGTGTAATGTTTTCAAAATTTCTTTTCATGATATGCACTTTCCAATATGCATATATTTTTTAAAAAATATTTTGAATAGATTAATTAGGTCGAACTAATTGGTAAACACATTTTATCCACATGGTATGATCATTGTTTTTATTATTTATTTATTATTTTTCAATGTAAATTACCATGTTATTGTTGTTATCTAAATTTATTACACCCAATAAGTATAATTGGTTAATTTATTTTACTCTAGCCAAATCGACCATTTTTTTTTTTTGTTACATTGAAGAGAATCGAATTCTAAACTTAGCATAATTTTAACCCTTACCCTATCCACTCTCTCTACTTGCACTAACCCAAGGACTCAAAGGACTCGGCAAACGAATCAAACATTTGATTGTGGAAGAATATTCATAGATTTTCTTATAAATTTGAAGCTATTGTTGATATGTTACAGGACACAAATTTAGATGGCCTGAATTGGTTGGAAAGTCTGCGAAAGAAGCTGGAAAGAAGCTGGGGCAATAATCAAGAAGGACAACCCGCTTGTTACGGTTGTGGTCATAAAACCAGGAATGGTGGGATTTTTGGATTTCTGTTGCAACCGTGTGTATCTTGTCCTCGATCAAAATGGCAAACTCGATCACCAACATGCCTACACTAGGATAGTCAGCAAGATTGTCATCTAGACCTTAAATACTAATGCTATCTACCATTTTTGATTAATGTTATCAGTTACCGTTGTAACCCATCTAAAATTACACTGCCACAATAAAAGGAAACACATTATATTTACTTTGAGCTACTTTCTAAAGTTTCAAATACTACATTAATTTTTTTTTTTTTCATATATTTGACTTGTTCCGTATTTTTTTTAGTTTTTTAATTAGGTTACTTTTTATATCTAAAAATGAGAATTTGATCTTAGAACTTCTTTCAATATTGGTGAGAAAAATATCACTTAACTAACAGCTAATTGGTTTGAATGAGAATTCCTAACAAAAATCCAAATGAATCAAAGATAATGATTTGGTGAGTTTAAGAGTATCGAAGACATCCAACATGTTTTGTGAAAATGACATTGAGACATGTTGATGCAAATTCTCGTAAGGCAGATGCAACAACGTAGAGATGATGACTTGGCCGATCCGAAGTCCTGCTGGATGTTGATGTGGATGTTGATTGGGATCTTCCTGTAGACAAAACAATATCAAAGGGAATGGACCGGTGTGGTACCAGCCAAACACACTCCGATGATGAAATCAGTGATGATGTTTGGTGGTGGATGAGGAAGAACAGAGGATGAACTTGGGAGAATAGGAAGAACAAGGCAAATGTTCTGGGTTATTCTCAGCAAGTTGGGTAGGCCCTTTTTTTTAGAAAGGAATACAAGTGTTTTGCGTGTATGTTTGTAGATTGCTAGCTCTCTCATTTTGTGCATATGACTTGGTATATATAAGCAAAGGAAACCTTAATGAGTAAGATACCTGCATGTGAATGAATGGTTGCCAAAGACCCACGCACCTGGTCAGACCTAGTTGCATGCTCAGCTGCTTGCTTCCTCAGCATTCAATGCTGCATTGAATGCTCCATTAAATGCAAGGTTGGAAGGTTCAGGTAGACTGCTCCAACATTCATGAATGCAGGCCTGATATTCTATCTGTCAGAAGAATGTGTCAGGTGCATTTAAGTGTGGCGGTTCGTCCCAGCGTGATCTTCCTGGGAATGGCGGCGGAGAGCCGAGCCGAGCCGATACGAACACATGTTCCCATGCGAAGACACGAAGTCCATATGTGGTCGGATCGAGCATGGGACTCCAAACCGAGCCGGTCCAAAGATTGGAGTCTTTCCGAGCCCTAACTGGTCGACGCCAGAACTCGGAAGGAAGCCATCTCGTGTGCCGAGCCGAGCCGGGATGATCGTGGGAAGATGGACACTCGATCCCAAGGAAGATCATCGGTTCGGCTCGGATCGAACAAGGAGGGGCGGTGTGGAGATCCGGTCTGATCTGGTAGAGGAAGTGCTGATCAGTGATGACGTGGAAGTCAAAGTTTGACCACTGAGAATCAACTCCGAGGTGGATGTTTGACCAGCCACGTGTCGAGCTGTGATTGGCTGTTCGGGTCGATGTGGGTTTTCCCACAAACAAGACATTCGCAAATTTGCATTCCTTATGCCAGAAATGTGATGCTCCTATTGGTTTCTCCTTGAAAATAGACTCTTACCCTACATGATCGAGCATCTACTCTTTCTATCTTATCTTCCTCACATGGGCCTCAAAAAGTCTGTGGTAATGAAAATGATTGGAAAACAGATTATTGTCGCTGTGGTTGAAGACCAAGAGTAACCCAACCGCCTTCCCCTTAAACTCATCTTCTCACCTTTTTTATTTGGCTTTTTTACTCAAATAACACCTGAACTATAAAGGGTGTGCTCAAATACCACCCAATTTTTTTTTTTTTTGTTAATTTACCACCTGAACTTTCACATATTGGCCAATCTACCACCTATCGTCACTTTAGTTAAATTTTCTGTTTATTCCAAGGGTATTTTCGTTAATTTATATGATAAAAGCATTTTAAATATTAAAAAAAAATCTAAAGTAAACTCCCTAAAAAAAAGGTATTTCCATTTTCTATTTTTTACTTTTTAAGTTTTTTTATAATTAATTTTTAAAAAAAATTTTAAAATAATATTATTTTTTTATTGTATTCAAGGACAAAATAGGAAGTTTAAGAAATTTTTTGATGATTTAACAGAAAAATAGATATTAGGTGGTAAATTAGCACATATTGATAATTTCAGGTGATAAATTGACAAGAAAAAAACTTTGGGTGGTATGAGAGTACACCCCCTATAGTTATAGTTGGGGAGGTATTCGGGTAAAAAAGCCTTTCTATTTTTGTAATTTTGTTAGCATAGACCTAGGGGTCGGCAATGGGCCGGGCTGGGCTAGCCCGGCCCAAATTTTTTGGGTTCGGGCCGGGCTCGGGCTTGAATTATAGAAGCCCAATAGGGCTTTCGGGCCGGACCGGGCCGGGCTTGGGCTTTAATACACAAGCCCAAGGCCCGTCCATCGGGCTTTGGCTTGCGGGCTTGGAGGGCCGGGCCGGGCTAGGCCCGAACGGGCGGCCCAAAATGGGCCCAAAGCCTATTTAGACACATATATATCTTCAAAAAAAAAAAAAGGATTTTGGCTATATTGTGATTTGAACATGAGACCTCACATAACAAGCTTCAACTCTCAACCAACTGAGCTGACTAGTTTATTTGTCAAGTTTGTAAATCATAACATATTTAATAGCTCTTTCGTTTATTTACTTCAATAAATTATTAATATACTTATTAAGTTATTATATAATACTATTATGTTAGTAATAGTGTAATACCATAAATAATAAACTTTTAAAATTATATACACCATTACAACTATAATAAAACATAAATGTACATATATATTATTATATATTTTATTACATATTTTTATAAACAAACGATGCAATTGTGTTGTCAACGATCCAAACCGTTCAAATTTTAGTTCCTCACTCAAAGATAATTTGTGCAAAAAATTAGCTCAATCGGAGATGTCAAAGTGACATAATGGTGGTCAAACTAATGAACGATCGTGGTTTTTCTAATGATCATCGAATGGGTAGATGAATTTCGATTTAGCCGATTTTTTGTACTGATGATCTTTGACTATAAATATAGAAAATGAACAGGTCAGATTGTTGAAATCACGTTGTGGTCTTCATAATTATAGAAACAATAAGGTTTCAACGGGAAAATTATTAGAATTATACTCTTCAAGTGTATTTATATGTAGAAGCTCACATATCGATCTTGTTTTCAACGATCCGAACCGTTCAAGTTTTAGTTCTCCACTCAAAGAGAATTCTTGCAAAAAATTAGCTTAATCGAAAATGTAAAAGTGATTTTTCTAAATGTAACGGTGGTCGAATTAATGAACGATCGTGGTTTTTCTAATGATAATCGAATGGGTAGATGAATTCTGATTTAGCCGATTTTTTGTAAGGATGATCTTTGACTATGAAAATAGAAAATGAACGGTTCAGATCGTTGAATTAATAAAATGACAATTGTGGTTTAATAACTTTAATTATACTTGTATTATAAAAGTTGTATATACACATATACATTTATATTTTATTATACTTGCAATGTTGTATATAATTTTAAAAGTTTATTACTTTATTATTTATGGTATTACATAGTTTACACTATTACTATTTACTAATATTATAGTATTATATAATAACTTAATAAGCATATTAATAATTTATTATAGTAAACAAATAAAAAACTTATTAAATATGTTATGATTTCCAAATTGGGCTTTGGGCGGGCCTAAACGGGCGGGCTTCGGGCGGCCCATGGGCTTCAAGGAAATGGCCCAAGCCCAATCCAAGAGACTTTCGGGCCGGGCCGGGCCGGCCCAATTTTCGGGCCAAATCGGGCTTCGGGCCTAATGGGCCGGGCGGGCTTCGGGCCTTGGGCTTCGGGCCTTGGGCTTTTTGGTGAGGCCTACATAGACCTTCCTATACCTTCATTCTTCCCTCTAATCAGCTAGTGCCCTTTACAATATTTTCATAATATTCCACTATTATCCAAACTTGAGTTGGGCCAAATTAGTCCAGGCTCATTAGCCTGCCCGTGGATCAGTCATTCAAAATTAGGAGAGTCTAAAGTAGTTTGTCATTCAAAATTCTAAAAGCGATTCGTCATTCAAAACTCAAAAGTCCTGGTTTTAATAAAAAGAGAATGATTTGTTCATCATTTCTAGACAAGCAAATTCCATCATTCTGTCCTACTTTGCTGAGGCCCCCGATCTCATAGCCATAGTCCTTTGCATACCCACCTATCCTATCCCACCACAATAAACATTTGAATGGATAAAGAAGACTTTTTTTTGAAGACCTTTTTTGTGCTCCCAAAGAAGCACAAAATTTACCAAGCACTAAAGAGCATGCATGCATTTATACACATTTTTGATTGGTGTTGAGTGTTCACGGGTGCATGATCATAAATTCCCCTAGAGTACACAAATCAAAGTGTCTTACAAGAGATGTGAGGGATTAAAAGTGGAAAAAGCACAAAACAAAAAGACAAAGAAGAAGCTTAGGCATCCACCTAATGAATAAGTATATGGTTGTTGTGGGGTATATTAGCTCTCCATGACTACCAACCTCTTCTGTCACAAAAGGGTCGCGCCGTCTAGTAGTTCCAGCTTGTCCCTATTACACAATCATAATATCCCCCATTTTAAAATAAAACTTTTTTTATTTGTCCTAAAATAAGAAATTAAAATCTAGCATTTTCAAAGCCGTGCAAGTCGCTGACTCTGTTCAACGACTTCTTCATCATGGCCATTTTAGCCAGCTTCTCAGCCGCTCTCCAAGCCGAAGTCGGTGTAAGCGGCTCCCCATTTTCATCCACCACACCAGCCGCCATCTCCCGCTCCCTCTCGCTTCCTCTACGCCGTTGGATCATCATCATCTGTTGTTGTTCCTCAATCTGATGCTGTCCCTTCCAATGCAACTCCGCCAGCTGAGCTTCCAAGGCGCGTACGTACTCATCAGCCGATGCTGAGCTCGACTGCATGAGCAGAGCCCGAGCCGACGCCAACAAGTGATGCGCGCTGGAGAAATCATTGTGCTCGACTAATCTCCGAGACTCCGCTACGGCGCGTGTAGTTATGAACAGGTTCCTCAACCGTTCGATCTTCGGAGCCGACGATCGAACGGCCTGGGTAAGAGGAACCATTAGTGCCTGTTCCTTGCCATATACAACCTCTTGGGTAGCGGGGTCTTTGTAAAGACATCGAACTGACATCACGTGGTGGGACCCAGCGGCCGAAGTTGGGACCCTCAGCTCCACCAGCAGCTCCCTCTCTTCCTCCGCGTACAGATCGCCTAGCCGCACGGAAGCCGAGCCGTGCACTGTGGGCCGTCCGTTGCAGGAATAGATGGCGGATATCTCAGCCGGGGCCGAGCCGGAAGGAAAGCCCAGCTGGATTCTCAAATCCTGAACGACCACACTCAATAATCCCCCGACGCATTTGGCAAAGGCGTCCTCAGCCGGCTCCTGGCAGTAGCCGCCGCTTTGCCCGAACCCGAAAGCATGAACCGGGATCTCAATATGAGCGAAACGGGTGGACGACACGTGCCTCGAACCCCGCCGTTGATTGGTCGAACTAGAATGATTCAATCTCTCATCCTGACCGTCCGATAAGAGCATGATACTGGCCACGGGATTTCTCTCCCGCCGATCTTCAAGCACCCTGGTGGCTTTTCTCAAAGCGTCCCCCATGCTGGTCCCTTGACCGCAGACGAGCTGGTCAACGATGCACCGAGCCGTGCGCTGACCCTGAGCCGTCATTTTCTTCAAAGGCAGCAGGCGCTTGGGCACAGCCGAGAAAGCCACGATGGATAAACGGTCCGCCGAGCCGAGAGACGAGATGACCAAACGCATGGCGCGCTTGAGCATCTGTAGTTTGGCGCCGGTCATGGTGCCGCTGACGTCAAGCACCGTGACCAAATCGATCGGCGCGCGTCGCGAAGGGTCGAGAAGATGCGGCGCGGTGGTGGTAGTGTGGCGCGGCGGTGGTGGTGGCGGAGCCTTGACTCGCAAAGCCACAGTATAAGTTTGGAAGCCACGAGCTACTGATAGCAGAGCGGCCTCGGGCAACAGCCTGAGCTGCACATTAGACTTGAAATCTCTGCCCACGTCATCGGAAGGTGAAGAAGGTTTGGGATTGACAAAAAAGCCCTGGAACTCTTGGACGTCCTCGTCAGCCTCGGGAATGGGTTTGATCCGACTTCCCGCGGTGGGAGATAGAAGAGGCTCGTCGTCGTCGTAGGAAGCCTTGGTTGGTTCGTGCACAATAATGTTTTTGTCTTCGGTTTTAAGTTTGGTGGCGATGGAATCCTGAACGGCGTCGTTTGGTGGAGGGTGGGAGTCGGGGGTGTTCTTGTGGATGGCGAGGAGAGGAACGTCTTTCCAGGTGGTGTTGCAGACAGGGCAGACGAGGCTGCCATGCTTCCGTACATAGTCAGCGATGCAAGGGAAGTGAAAGGCGTGCGCGCACTCCGCTGTGTAAATGGCGGTGCCTTGCCCAGTCTTGACGCTGTTCAAGCATATTCCACAGCTACTCTGAAACAAACGCACCCGAGTATTTTAAGTAAATGAGTACACTCGAAACACCCAGAATTGGGTACTAATTAATTAAGACTTACTCGAAATTTGAAGCTGTTCTTGAAGAGGGAGAGCTTGAGAGGGGTTCGAGGAGAAGTTGGGTTCGAGCCACCCAGTAAGGACGTTCTGGGGCTTTTGGAGACTACTACCACTCTTGGACTCTCACTAACACTAGTAGACTTAGTAGTAGTGCTTGTTTCTGAAGTTGTTCGGCACCGTAAACTTGGGCTTGACACCGCTTGAGATTGCAACCGCGGAGTGGAGGGGTTGCTAGCGCTGCTGCCACCACCACCGGAGAAAAATCCCAGCCGGGTACAGCTCCTTGGGCTTGGGCTTGGGCTTCCACTTCTCTGTTGTTGTGGCTTCTCTGATACTCTGGATTGCTCTGGATCTCGAGAGATTGTAGTGCAAAAGGCTCGTCTCCAACCAGTACCCATCTTTCAGTGCAACACCCAAAAGGCTAAAAAGCTGTATTTCCCTATCTCAATCTATAACAAGAAAAAGAAAAAGTGGGTTTGTTTGGTTCGATCGATCTGAACACAAGACAAAAGAGCAGGATCGAATTTAGCCAAGAGAAGAAGAAGAGCATGGGATCAAATGCAATAAAGCAAAGAAGACAAACTAGCTACTCTGTTGCTTTTATTTCTCTTTCTATTGATACAACCAAAAAGATCTCTGCAACCAGAACACTAGAGATCTACTGCTTCTTTCTTTCACTTGTGATATCAGATTCAGAGGAGCCTTCTAATTAAGATTGAATATTTATATTCGTTGGAAAAGGAAATTTAGGATTTTACCTTGGTAACCGCCACGTGGAGGTTGAATTTTTTAACGTAGGCGGTCAATGCCTTCCAACCACGTTAATCTCATCACCGTCGGTTATATGCTCCATGCTCTTTGTTCAGACTTATCTCACGCGCCTGCTTCCGTCGTGGTGGCAACTCGGGTCACGTGAGCCTTATGAAAATGATACGCGCACTTCACTCTCATTACATGCAAATGCAATTTGAATTTGGCAGCGTTGGATGCTCATGCATTTTATAAATGCATATAATGCGTGTAAACGTACTGTAAACTATGATAAAGGTTAATATGAAACATTGCAGTAGGAATGTGGTAATGATAGAAATAGAAAAATGGAGTATATGGAATGTCAGTAGGTGGGGTTTGTTGGATAAGACTGTGAGACCTTTGTTATATAGTAAGAAATCGAGCTTACTCTTAATTTAAACTATACATTTAAATACAAATCTAAAGTTTTAAGTTTTTTTTTTTTATAGTAAGAAATCAAACTTACTATTAGTTTAGACTATACATTTAAACACAAATCCATACAATGAATTACTGTATGCAGATTTACTTACCAACATAAAATAACAGGCCTAATTAATGTACAAGGGGTGGCAAAAGGTTTATTTAATTTGATGAAGGAAAACTAAAGGGTACTTGAAACTTTGGTCGAGTTCATCACATGAAGTTTTGCTAATTTTTTGGGTGTCGATTTTGTACTTACACCTATAAACTACAAATACGTACTAAACTCAAAAGGACATCATTTTAAATATAAACACAAAGATCCATAAAAAATTGTAGAGGATAAATTGGAGTGTTAATGACCTTGTCACAGCATGAAAAAATGAAGTGAAATTTTTACCCCCAAAAAATAATTGGGGAGAGGATTTGTGGTGTGGAAGAAAGGTAAGTTTTGGCCTCGGGGCTGAGACACCCACATGATCGAGTAATCTTATCGAGGTGTGCATGTTAGTGGGTTGGAGACCGCCAGCAGCGGCCCTCCCATTAGGTACAACAGCATATCACGTCCATGTCATATATTTGAATGCGACCCAATCCCCAATCCTTGCTCGGGGAATATGTCCATCTTTGAACCAAACAAGAAGAGCAAGATTAGACCTCCTAAAAGTGAATTTATATTATTTGTGTATAAATCTGCATGGATTTAACAACTAATCACGGATCTGACACTTGGCTAGTCAGATTCAACCTCAGGTTTTGACTTTTCAACGGTCAGATTTGGACCTCCATGTCATCATGCTAGCTTGCACAGTTTCACTGCTAGTTCGGATCGGCTCATCTCGGCGGATCTCCATATCCGACCCAATCTGAGGATCCCCTGAGAATTGAGTGTTCATCTTTTCTTAATTATCCCAGCTCGGTTCGGCTCGGCCCTTGGTGATCATCTTCTCAGACAAACGGGTTATCATTGAGTGATGACTTTCATGTCGTATGTTTGGCCAGCCTGAATTAGTTCATCCATGTCCGATTCGAACGTAGATATATTTTATACCTGCGTATATGATATCTATAATTGGTTCGGCTCGGATTCCACCGCCATTCTAGAAGATTGGACTCAGGACGAACCGCCTCACTCGAATATCTCTGACATGGCTCTCTGACGGATGAGACATCCCAGCTCACAGTCATGACTATTAGGGCATCCCACTTGATCTTCCATCCTTGCATTCAATGCAGCATTGAATGTAAATGAGGTGGGTAGATGTGCATGCTACTATTCATGGCCGAACGTGTGGCCTCTTCTCGACCATTCACCCACATGTAGGTAACTTACCCTTCACCATTTCCTTTGCTTATATAAGCTAACTTATGTACACAAAAAGAGGGATAATCTAATACACAACTTCACTCACAAAAAGCCTATCAGAATATCCCCCACTTGCTGAGAATAAACACAGGAGATCTTACCTTGTTATTCTTTATTCTCCCAAGTTCATCACCTGTTTTTCCTTGTTTTTACACAAACACCTCCAAATACACATCACTGACTTCATCATCGGAGCGTATTTGGCTGGTACCACACCAGTCCATCTCTTTTGATCTTATTTTCATGCAAGAAGATCTCGTGTCAACATTCACTTCATCATCCAGCAAGACTTGTGATTAGCCAGATCACCATCTCTAAGTTGTTGCATCTCTCTTACGAAAATTTGCAACATATATCAATTAAATTCCAAACAAGCTAAAGAATTCGGATGAGGAATTTTGTAATAATGAAAATGAGTTGATAAGAATTAGATCTAGAAACGGTTGGAGTCAATACATTCATCCTATTTGTATGTCCACACGTATGTGTATATATATATATATAGTTAGAGTTAATATAGCACCCTTAGGATGTTACCTAAGCCTTAACTTCAATTTTAATTTCTATATATGTGAGTTTACCAGCTCTTTATTTTCTAACTCCTCTTTAATTTTGGTTGAATAGCAGCATGGCTAAGCCATTGAATTATACGTCTAATCTGCATGTTCACATATTCACTACTGAACAAACACGTATGTTATATTCACTAGTAGGAGCAAAAATAGTTAAAATGTCTACCCGACTACTAGAATCCGTTCAAAATGGGTAACTCAAGGCTTAGAGTTAGACCAACTCAAAACATCATAATTTTTTCATTCAGACTACGTGTCATCCCTACAAAACTAAAAGGATATTAAACGTTTTGCAACTTTCAACCGAACAAACTTAAAAGTATCCATATATGGCTATATGCGTATGTCACATTATATCTCACAAATTATATGTGGTTCAGAAATACATAATATGCATGCCTTTTCCTCTTTTATCTTTTTATTTACTTCTCTAAAGGTTAAGTTTTCAACCTTCTTACGTTTGTACATGAAGCCTTTCTTTGTTTCCTTTATGTTTACAGTCAAACTTGTATTCTTTCTTCTTGTTTTCTTTTTTTCATTTGCCCAAAATTTGATTTGGACTCTCATTGAATCATTGTGCACTTGAAGACTCTGAGCTTTAACCTTTATGTCATATAACTATAGAGGGGATGCCGAATCTCATACATATGTAATTTTTTAGGACAAAAAAAGCCAGAGACCCCTTTATACCATAATCCCATAAAATTAAACTACCATAAATAAATAGCAGCCTGGATCGTCTACTAGCTGCATTATTGAAACCAATGTACCCAAGAAGCCTCCAAAGCTAACCACTCCCAATAAATTACTTGTGTACTTAGATTTAGCGAACCCATTAATATTTATATATTTAAGGTTCACACTGTCACACGCACGCAGAGGGCTGAGAGGGCTATACGTTGGGCTCTAGTACAGTAACCAGTACCTTCCCCAAAAAAGCATCACAGAGTGAGTTTGACAGCAAACAGTGAATGTGTCATCAATTGGTCAATAATTTCGACCCCCCCTCACGTGGGGTCCTCCATATAGGTCTCTCAGTCCAACGCAGCTTAGCTTCCATAGCTGACGTTTTTAATTAACTAGTCCTATAATGCTTGAATTAATGAGTTTTGTCTTTGTCAATGTCAACCCCATATTAAAATATGAGATATCTAATCTTAACTTAAATCAGTTTTTAATTACCAACTTTAACGTTTTTTCAAATCAAGTTAGGCAAAGTAAAAAGTGGTTTTTAACTTAATTTGTTTACTAATATCGATTACAGAATTTCTTGTTGTGGATCACTTACGTGTAGAAGATAAGTGTGTATGTGTTTTGTTTGGCAGTTTTTGGATAAATGGGTGGGCTACAGGGTAGGTCTTGACTAATGTTTAGTGCTGTTTCACCCATTTCTTTTGTTTAATATTGCTTTAGTTTTGGGAGACAACACTCAAAGTCCTCAAACCCTTTGAAAGTTTTCACTGCGGGTTTAATTTTGATTTGTTGTTATAATTGGCTAAACAGCTTAGGATTTTTCGAAAGTTTCAAATAGGGGGTGTGGTGTTGGACTTAATTTGTCTGATTCTCAAATCTCCTTGAGAAAGAAATTGTTGCAATGATCTGCTCAAGATATTGATTCTCTTGGAAATGGGTAATTAATTAATGTACTGGCGTATGCAGTACTATTGTAAGTGCATACAGAGGCCAAAGTAGTGCCAAACGGATAAACAAGCATGCAATGTATAGCTTGCCTCTTACGTAAGGGGTAGTGCTGACATGGAATATCATTAAGACTGGTGGTGGGCTGGATAGGATTGTGTTTGGCAAGCTCATCTACGCGAAATAAAGGATAATGTTATTTTAGATATAAGTACGAGAACAACATCAAATATATCAACAGAGAATTCAAATTCCATAGATGAAGTTTCGCTACATTTAAACATTTTGGGATTAGTTTAAACTGTGAGAATAATATAAGTTTGGATTAAGTTAGGTTAAGAGTATGATTTTCTTCAATGTAACAGGAAAAAAAAGAATACTAAAAAAACTAATTCATTTTAAGAAGCTCTTCTATTAAAATAAATTATTGATATAGTGGCGACGTCTAGTTTCTTTTTAACAAAATAAATTATTTTTGAGTTAAATCTTATAAACGTCGGTTGTTGATAATAAAAAGTAAAAAAACTCCTTCATAATTTAACTAGTTATATATGCATATAAAAGCAGTAGAATTAAAATGTAATTTGATGTGGAGATGCAATGGATGAGAAAATAAATGGTGTGTTGTGTTTGGAACATTGAAGATGAGTGAGTAACCCGCTAGAGTGGTAATACGAATCCTGAAGGAATATGAAGAATATTTTATTCTCAAAGCAAGGCCAATTAAGAGTGGCCACTGGTCTCGTCGTTATTACGTATGCTCTGGTCAACAACTTAATGCATGCATAGCACTCATAATTGTGAATACCGAGGTAGTTATGTTTTTGTGATCCAACTATAATCTTCCCGCGTGGACCCGATACACTTGCCCACGTGGCACTAGCATACCATGTGGGATGTCCATGTCATCATCATTATCATCAGCAATGTGTGTGTCCCTATGTCCACGTGGCACAATCTACTAATCCAACTCTGTTCAGTCAAAGACTCAAAGCTCATGTTGACCCACATCGAAAAGAATTTAAGAGCGACCAATCATGAAGGGATGGTTTTGTTTGTCTCGAGAGAAACTTCTAAATCCATTTCCTTCTTTACTTACTTCCCTTGCTTTTGTTCTAAAGCTTCTAAGCAACATCTGTGTCCGCTTTCGGTTTTCAATTGATTTCGCTTTCTAAATACAAACAAGAGGAGGACCTATTAAAGGCTTTCAAATAATTAATTATATAGTTTTTATTGACTTTCCAATATTTATAGAACCTTGGACAGACATGCATCACAATCTTGCTTAATAATTGAGAAAGATTGCTTTGTAAATATAGACCTTGTTTGTTAAATATTAAAATCATCATTCTAACTAGAAACAACAATAAACGAATTGAATTAGCGTGTGAAATTAGTTGAAATTAATATCTACATGTGGAAGCTATGAATTGTTATATGTTAGCAAAAAATTGATATATAAGAGATCGTTAATTTGGCTTATTCCTAAGGTTGGCGATCAAGTTTGGAGAGTCATTTTGGTGTACTTGTGTCAAGATAAACCTATAAGCCTTGGATGGTAACACCGTGAACTGATGAAATGGTAGTATAAAATTACTTAAATCATAAATATTAAATTTATCATATTATATTAACAATTGTACATGTATGATAATTTGGATAAATTCATAAAATTATGTTAACATTTCATATGGTTTAACCGTTAATTACAAAAAATTATAATTCAGTTCTCAAAATTCAACTTGTCCCCAGCCAAAACAGCTGGAAAACAATGATTGATGTATTGGCAAGAGTAGAAAGGTATAAAAATTCCAAAACATTATGAAAGCAAAAAAAAAAAAAAGTATAGGATCCATCATCCATTTCAAATGAACTTGAATAAAAATAAGTGGAAAAAAAATTCATTCTAAGAAAATAGAACTCTTGTACTTGAAAATTAGAACATCTAATTTAACATCAATTAATAATTGGTGGAGATGGTCCAAAATATTATATATTATAATGCAAAGATTAAAATTCTGAATATGGGGTCTTATATTTTCAACCCACTCTCATAAGTGTGGCAATGTTTAACCATATAAGTATAGACCACTTATATTGAATAGGGTGAAACACCTGTGATCATATTTAAGAGGCTTAACTTAATTAACTATCGAAAAACACTTTTTTTTAAAGAAAAAGTAACGAGCGACTGAGCGAGTACTGTTATATATTATATATATATATATATCCCAATTATGATAATATATATTACTAGAGATGAATAAAATAGTCGAACAACATTTACAATGATTGATTTGTTTTAGTTCAAAATATCGTCGGCCATCTCAAGTGTTCCTACTTAGTTGCTTTATTAGGTAGCTCACAAGCTAGCTGCTAGCCCAATATACTAAATCTCATGTTGGTGTTTATTTTTGGTTTGATGTAATGCCTTCATCGCTATCTGAATCTGAAGCTGTATACTTTGGTATTGCATGAATAAAATCACAATTTCATCCAAAAAAAGTGTTCCTTAGTTGTAAATTTGTAATCTTCATTATCAGTTGGGTTCATCTATTTGCTCGATCAGGTGGTACCTTGGTACAATATATTATTTTCAAATAGATATAACGTTTGCATTTTCAAATATCGACTTTCTAGCTAATTCGATCCATAGTCAAATCCAAATCTTTTCCTTATTTAATAACATCTGCTTATCATATATATCTCTTATTTTTATAATTCTTTGAGTCTATGAAGAGACAACCAATTAATTATTGATCTATTTGTCTTCATTTTTTTTGGCCATGTGCTATTTCTCTTCTAAAGTTAAAAGAGTACTCTAAAATAAAAGTAAAAAAAAAAAAAAAACAGCCTGAGAAGAGACAAAGGTTGTCAACATCCTCCACATCTTCTATATATCACTGTATCTTGAAGGGGTTGATTCTAAAATTTAATTATAAAATCTCTCAAAGAAAATGTTCTTACCATAATTTTTATTTTCTATATATAATTACTACGCAAGCATTTTGTTAAATAGTATGCAGATTTTACTTCAACCGGTTAATCTGTCGTGTCAAAACTAGAGTTAATTGTATTAGCATGTTTTGTTGAGTTCAATTTATATTGCATGTGATAAGTTGAAGTCGTATTACGGTGTCGTGTTAGTACTTTTTAGTCCAAAAAAGCAAGAAAAATCCAAATAACAGGTGTTTGTCGCAGGAAGCAAGAATATTTACTAGGCAACTTGAGCGAGTAGCTATATATAATTAAATATATAATACAGGATCGAATCCTGAATCACTTTCATGATTTAGGAAATGCCCACATAGCACATGACATAATGGGACACCCCCATATGGAAAAGATCCCATCATGCATTTTGCAAACTCCAAAGTTTCGGATTTGTGTTGCCTGCAACTTGCTAATTAAGAGAGATCCCATCACATTGCATTGATCAACAAAACCTTTTGAATTAGTCCATTGAACCTCTTTAATCTACATAACATGAATGTTAAGCATAGGACATGAATCATCTGTTATGATGTTAAAACAATGTTATGAAATTAGAGCATCCAACACTAATTACCTATAACACAAAAATTATGTTCAAGATATAAAATTTTATACTCTCAATTACCTTAGTCAAAGTGTGAGACTGATGAAACTGATGTCCACTATTAAATAAATGAACTTATATTACAAAACAATAATTAGCAAGGAAACTCAACTGATTATTGAAAGGATTTTTATAATTGAAATGAGCAGTTGGTTGTGGAATTCTATATAGTTAGTTGAAACTGAGAGTAATTGGTTGGTAAGGCTACTAAGGCACGTGGGTGATGAATTTTAAAAGGGATATCTAAGTGCATTTAATTTTAAAGTATATAAGCAATTTATTAATTAAGATGAAGACTTGAATGGGATGAAAATAATAATAATAATGACATGAGCATGATCAACTTCAGGCTGGCTGTTGAAATGTTAATTAGCATTAATTATTGGGCCACATGTTTCAAACTGATCCCAAGTCATTACTGCAAGAATCCCCTAATTATAAGTTAACAACCATATGTGCCATACTGCCATCCATGTTTTTAATTATAACATGACTTCTGATTAGAAAAAGCAATTAATTATAACAAGCCCTTTATGTCCAAAGCTAGCATAAAACAATTCATTGAATTGTGAGATATATAGGTCGGTTTTGTATATATGTGTGTGTGAAGGGATTGATATAAAGTTGGGCTGAGTTTGACTATGATGCATATATATAACCAAAATGAATTGGGTTATTAGGTCCTGATATGTCGTTTAGAGCTGAAAAAATTACAATACAGTGATCATATGGGTTATAATTAAAAAGGTTAATTACAAATAAATGAATAAAACTTTTCACAATTACATATTTACATTTTAAGCTTGCACTTACACTTATTAAGCTAATTGAAAATTAAGCTTGTGCTCACCAAAAGACAACATTAAGCTTTTCTTAATCTACCATAAAGATAATCATCTTTGGTAGTTTTTATGTGCAATTTGCCATCTCCAATACACGGCAATGTACACCATAACGGAGTGGTTTATTTTTTTCAAAAATATAAATAAATAAATAATAGGTAGTTAATTTGCTGCCCACAATAATACTTGGCGTTTTTTTTTTGTGCTCAATACTTGGCATTAATTTCATGTAATTTCTTCAAGATTGAACTTATCTAAATCATATGTTACAAAATTTTCTTAATCTACTACAAAGATAAGCATGTTACCATTTTCTCTACGCAATTTATCATTTTCGGTAAACGACACACTGTAACTAAATCACAGCACCAGTAGCTAAAGAATACCAACATAAATAGGTAACCGATTTGCTATCTACAATAGCACTTGGTGTTACTTCCATGACAATTCTTCATGCATGAACTTATTTCAACCATTTGTTACAAATTTTTCTTATTTTGCTATAAAGAAAAGCATGTTACAGTAATGTTACACTTACCACATTTTTATACCACAATTTCATACCATTTTACGTGGCATTCATACATTGGACACTAAAAATTAAAAAATACAACCTAAAAAAGGTACTCACAAGAAATGAAAACAGAATTTTTCTTTTTTAATTAACACAATAGGTACTCACTCTGCCATCTTAAAATAACACTTGGCGTTTATTCCAAATAGCACTTTGGTCATTGAATATATACTTTGTTCAGGCAAAACAAGAGCATGATTAAATTAATATTGGTTTAAGATTATAGACTTAATCCCTAGGACAAATTAACTCGATCATTTGGTTTGATGTTGGTTATCTCTCTTCTATTGTAACTCGCAGTCTTGGCCATTTAAGTTCGAATTCATATGCAGATTGAAAATAATGGAAAATATCTAAAATCATATTTAAGAGTTTGAATTCATATGAATGACAATTGGTTGTTCTTTATCATGTATCCATTATGATTAAATTCTGGCCTTACTGCCTCCATTTCTATATGTGGCGTCTCTGTGCACCTTTCTAATCATGGAGGCAAATTTCTAAATAGTATTGTTTTTCTTTTGTGTGTGCATATTTTTCATTTCCGATCGAGTACGTAGTATTATTTTTACTGCTTAATTAATAATAAATCATTGAGGATACAGTCATGCAACGTGCCTTACATGGAGACTGTTTATATAAAACCAATATACACATTAATGTATTAATTAATATAATCATGAATGTATTAATTAAACGACAACAATCATGCTCATATGAGATCAGTCAAAGCACCCACTATGAAAGCAGAAGGTGGCAATTAACAATCGTGATAATCAAAAAAGAAAATTTTCAAATTCAACCCCTCTTTTTTGAATTTAATTCCAACTAACTTTTTCTAACAACTCCAACTCCCTGAAATCATATCTTTTATTTTATAAATAGTAACCGAAAGATCTGATATCCTTCTTACTTTTCTGACTATTGCATTGAATCATTGATCAATGCAGAGACATTGTTTTTCTACTCTAGCTGACTTTTCTCACTAATGCATTATCAATGTAGTCATTATATTACGCTTAGGAATACATTATTCGTTTATTTTCTACTAAATTTCTGGGTTTTAGTAATTGTCTAACATCCTATGAGAGTTTAATTGTGAGAGATTTTAGGTTCAAAATGCATGTAAGATATGCTTAACTTTCTTGTTGATTTCCAAAAAGTGTACGGTAGGCCCCAAGTCTAGATGTCTCTTTAATTTTTGGTAATTAGTAATTGGAGGAATGGGCATGGATTTCAGGATTGGAGGCTGCAGGTAATGGGTTTTGAACTTTTGATCCCTGCAGTCTGCAGTCATGAACTGAGAAATGTGTGGCAGAACAACATGAGAGGGAAAGGCAAAAAATTGACATTATAAATAAGGACAGATTAACTGAATGTCAGGACTCAGGAGTTGATGTGGGTTCTTCTAATGCGGCCACAAACTTATACAATCAATATCAATTGAGCATATATATTATAATAAAAAATTAACTTGAGCATCTCATTTAAAATATGTATATATAGTAATATAAAAATAATTAGATATCTGACATGTTTTATTTATATATCATGAATAAGAATTAGAATTGTACATCTACACCTAAGCTTACTTGATTAATAATTATTTAATTTGATAATATAATATGCCAGATTGTATGGTAAAACAACATTTTCGTTCATATATATTCCTCCAGTTAACCATTTAACTATGTATATTCTTACTTCAACTTGTCACTATAACGGTATAACCGATAGCAAAGCATGTGCCAGCTTATTAGATGAATCATACATACATAGATCAAAGGTGACTTTCAAGTGGCTTGTTGTTGTACCAGCCATAAGTACTGAGACAAATAATTTTGGTCATGATAGAAGCAGCCAATTAATAGAGCAACTACTGTTTTACAAGATAAAGAGAAACAAAGAAAGATCTACTCAGCTGAAACGAATTTCAAGAAGGCAAAGATTTTGTCGAAAGCTATAATATTGTCTAAGATAATAGAAGAAATGGGATGAGGGACCCAGTTCATCAATGGAACATTATTTGGTGACTGGATGCACTGCCCCTTAGGCCTTCACATACTTGTGCATGAGAACTAGTTACATAGATATTTCCTATAGTTCAATGTACATATATAGATAGTTAGATACAAGTTAAAACCTTTTCGAAATACCAGTAAATTAATAACTAGCTGAAAACTTTTCACTTTTAAAAATTACACAAACACAACTCGTTAACTCTTTTTTTTTTTTTTTTGGGAAACAGTGAAACACAACTCATTAACTTATCGTGTTCAAATATATAAACAAAGCAAAACATAAAAAACAACACAATAATATCAAACAGAAGTTTTGGGAATTTATATAGAGGCTCTAGGCCCAGGAGTATTTGTCTCTACTCTCTAGTTGTTTGGTTTTGGGTCATTGGCCCCCATTTATTAAAGAAAAAACACAGTACCACAACATGCCCTTCAGCAAAGTGATCTCTGAATAAATACAAACACTTCTATGCAAAAGAGAGATCATGGTAAGGCTCCATACGCCCCAACAGCACATGCATGCCTGCTTGGCCTGAGTACTCTTTGCAGTATCTAAGGGTGAAGGGGCTGGCAATATCTGCATAATGTAAGCACAGACTATAGACCCTATAATATGGGGTGCTTGTAGCTGAAACTCTAATTCGCATTAAAAAAGTTAGGGTTACCAAATTTGATCACCAAACTTTTCACCAAATCATATGTCGACAGACATATCAACATCTTGTTAGAGATAAGTAAAGTTTAGACTAAAGCGAGATTGAATAAATGAAACACCATCACATCATTTTCTATGAACAAATTTGATGACCTTAGCACTACTTTCCACATCATTCAAAAACTTCAGTTCAGCACCTAGCTTGAGTTTTGGGCTACACAGATAACCCACCATTGCAAGAAGTGCTCAAATGTTTGATTATATAAATGCTTTCAGATATGCAGATAACCAAGGAAATGATAGGTGAAAGAAAACAGGGAGACACAAAGCCACAAACAACTAAATGCGAAATCAGTCAGAATGACAGATAACTAGGAGGTCCTAGATCATCACACCCATACATAACAAAGTTCACAAACAATGGCACTTTACATACTTAAGGATTCTGTATGGAAACAGGAGCCTGCCCACATAGAACTGCAAAGGTCTTGAGTTTCAGTAGTTTTAATAGCATCAACAAGTTAGAAGCAGAGCCTCACAGAAACATGACTCCATAGCAAACAAAAAACACAGACGTAGTAATAAAATGATAAAAGCAGCCACCCGTGATGTCCTGTCCAGCCCAGTACTCTACAAATCCTTGCACTCCAAATTATATCCGCATGGTTTTAGGCCTTGCCTTCATTCCAAATCCATAGATTGCTGGATGGAAGGCATCACAATACATATGACTGGCTAGTTCCTGTTCCTGCACTTCTCCATGGCCCTTGGAGCTGACATAAAACCAAAATAAGTCAATACATAAACAAATTAATATATATATATAATAAAATAAGAATCGATGAGAATCAATCAAACTTGCTTATAATCAGATTTAGCCAACAGGAAATTTGCATATGCTAAATTTGAACACACCAACATGCACTGCTCAACCAGTCTACATACTCTTATACAGAAACCCGCATAAGGTTGAAAATTGGCCATCTGACAGGATAATAGAATGCAGTACTACTTAATTTTGCAATTAAAAAAGAGAGCCCTCATAACCCCATTCTAGAATTAGATCTCAACTGCAATCCAAAATGTATCTAATTTTCACCATCTTATGGTCGGATATTTAGCAAAAAAACCTATTCATAACAAAAGGGACTATGAGATGTCAAAAAACATTTTATTTTATCAAACTTCAGGAACTCTATTATGAAATGCATTTAAAAAAAAACTCTAGAAATTTTTATACATATATTTCTTTACTATGGCTCCCTTCTTTTTTATCATTAATTTTAATAAATGTAGATAATTATCAAACTCTAGAGGAAATAATTGGAAAAAGAAAAGTTACATGTGTAAAACCGATTTACAAGGAAAGGGCGTCCATGTGATTATATACTACATATTGCAAAGGTAACCAGGCGATGTGGGATTAGTTGTTAGAAATGAAGATGGAGTGTGTGTACTCTTGGAATATTTAGAATACAAGCCACTGGGCACCCTTTTGTTATAAGCTGGTTTTGCAAAGATAAGTTCTACTTATGGGTTTAACAATTTTCAAACACATTATGGGAGTAATAGCCTCAGCAGGTTTTAAGCTCGGCCCAAAACCATTAATAGGGCACCTACCCGAAACTCATACAACGAGGGCAGACCTGCAAGGTATGGCCTAAGGGCCAGCATGCAAACAACCCTTCCATAATCCCTGTTTGACTGTTTCCCAATTCCTTCTAAGAAGGACAATAAAATTATATGCAACTTAAATGCATATAAAATCAATACTATAAAAATAGAAGACTTGAGTTACGAAATGCAAATAATTGATACATAAGAGCAAAATTTCCGTGCTTTTCCTGAAAAAAAAAACAGTGCAAACTTGTTGTGTACTCGTATTGTAGTTATGAATCGCAATTCTAATTATTTGTTCCCACTCTCCTATTCCTCTTAGTTCTTCTCATCTTCTCTTTCTCCCTCCCAATACGCCCTCCCTCCCTGATTTCTTCTTTCTCCTCCCTCTCCCTCCCAGATCTGTTCCTCCTTTCTCCTTCTCCAATCTCCCTCTCTTCCTCCCCAATCTCTTCTCTCCCCCGACTTCTTCTCTCTCTAATCTCTTCTCGTCCCCTTTCTTCCCCAGTCAATAAAAACACCTCTCCTTCCCCTTTTTTTTAGAACCTTTAGGGGAAAATGGACGATCTCTTTTCTCCCCTGGGTTTGTGAATTTGATCGAAATTTTGGCGAAATTTCGCTCAAATTCACCAAAAGATGCTGTGAAGATGCCTCGAAATTTCGATAATTTCGTCAAAATTTGACGAAAAATGGATGAACATGTGATAAAATTTCGATGGCCCTGAAAAACGAAATTTTCGGCCAAATTTCACCTAAAATTTCGAAATTTAACTCCTTGGGTGTTCATAGAATCCCCTTTCTAGCCAAAAGACTGAAAAAAGTATTTATTTTGACTCAATACATAAAATTCAAAAAAAATTTATTGAACTTTTAGTTTAACTAATTTTATTTAATTTTCTTATTTCGATTTTATTATTAAAATCAGACCGTCGGCTAGCATGCAGCCCCACAATTCATGGGCTGACCCTGCTACAAGCCACCCATGACCTGTGACCCAAGTTTAGGGCTGTAGACATGATGAGGCCTGAACCCTCATTTCTGATGGACCACTCCAACCCATTGATGAGGCCTAGAGAGTTGCAAACTTGCAATAGATGGAGAAATATTATAGAGAAATACAAAATTACAACTACAGAATGAAAATGCAATCCATCAAAAAAAATTCTCTCAAACATATCTAGCTAAATGGTGAATCAATTAAAAAAAAAAAATGGAAATGAAGACTACTTGTGAAAAGTTTCCTTCTGGAACTAAACTCATCCACACACACATGCACAAAACACATAATTTAATAGAATTACCATTTGATGCTTAGAACAACAAAGTTTATTGAGACCAGATTAAATTCTTATGCACTATGTTATAATGCAAAAACTGGATAAATACATAGTAATTCTGCTAAAAGTGAATATACCAGACATACATTGCAAGAGTGAGCATTTATGACACCATAAAGACATTAGTTAAGCAACTAATTAGTTCTATTAGTGCAGTAATGGCAAGGTAAAATTCAAAATTTATTGTTATAACTACAACTCGGACTAATTTATGTTGTATGTGGGATTCTGTAGAATAAAAGCAGTAGAGCACATATCTCAATTGTGGGAGGGGGAAATGCAGTTTTAATACCGAAAGAGATCATGATTGAAGATAATCAATGAGATGCATAATATACGCACCTAGGCCTATGGCATCTGAGCTCTTCATAATCCTCAGCCTTTTGCAGGTATCAATAAACATCCTGTCAAAAGTCCAAATTTTGAATCAGAATTTCAAAAATACAAATTAGAAAACCCTGGAACTTATCAAACAATAATCTAGGTATTACAATTGAACATATTTAACTTCATTGAAGCCAAGTGATGTGATACAAAATTAGAAATTAATTTGTTATGGACACGACATAGTAACATAACCCTCCATGGCAGCAAATTAAAGTACATCAACCAAGATACAAACATTCTGAAACATTGCAACCATACCTAGTCATGGGCATGGAAAGTCAGTGCTCATAGAAGAAAAAAGTTTGCAGACCAGACCAAAATAACAATCTATCTCATTAAGGGTTCCAAGAAGTTTCTCCATGACTATAGTCAAGCAGAACTTGACCAAAAGACTCTTGATTCCTCTTTGTACCTTAATGCATAACCTCTATAGGTTCTGGCTAATAAAGCCTCTCTCTCTCTCTCTCTCTCTCTCTCTCTCTCTCTCTCTCTCTCATTATGATACCTTTGTAGACTGTCAGAAATTTTTAAAAGTTATGATTATATCTATGCATAGGCATTCGTAAACTATCAATGACATCTTATGGTTAGTTGATAAACAAATACGCAACTACACCTTCATAAGTCCTTGGTTCACAACAAAGGTAAAAATGCAACTATATCTCCCTAGACGTCTCTACAATATATTTTACTCTCATTGCTGAGCAAGAGTCCTTGATCATACATACTACTAGTGACATCAAGTTTTATGGTTTACACCTTACAATGTCAAGTTTGTCTCCATCACTTATGGGTTCATACTTCATAGATTTTCCACACGTTCTTCAAGTTTAAGCCATCATAATCACAAGGTTCTAATAGATTATATAAATGCGAACTCTGATACCACTGAGGTCATTTGGCAGTTCTTTGATATAAAATCTACTATCATGAAATAACCTGCATGCTGTAATAGAAGCTCATATACACAATCCATGCAAGAAACCAAACTATCCATGAAAAATCATCAGTTCATTGACTTCGCAGAATTTTTTTATCACTTCAACTTATATCTTGTAGCCACAAGAATGTATATACCCAGGCTACTTAATACTAAATATAACTCCAATGTCAGCCTATGCAAAAGCTGACTTGTCCATACAATGACACAGAAAATGTGACAGTTTTGAGCTTTTCTATCAATAGCAAGTCAATTTTGTGATTAGAAAAAGGCTTATTATTTGGTTTACCCCCTGAAAGTAATTAGAATTCTCACATTACCCCCTGATGTTTTTTTCGTCTCACTTTACCCCATAAAACTAATTTTCGTGTATTACTTTATCCCTTGTTTACTATTTTCTTATTTTTACAAATTTTAGAAATTAATTAAAAATAACTCCGAAGTCAGAAAAATACACGAAAAATTCATACGAACTCGTCTTGACTAGTACTAATTTACTATGGGGTCAAATTAAAATTTTTCCGTCCAAGCGTTTCTAAAAAATTTGTGGGGTCAAAGTGTTAAGTCTTAAAATTTTAATATAGTCGAAAGAAAAATTGGTAATTTGATCCCATAGTAAATTAGTACTAGTCAAGACGAGTCCGTAGGAATTTTTCGTATATTTTTCTGAGTCTGGAGCTATTTTTAATTAATTTTCAAAATTTATAAAAATAGGACAGGGGTAAAGTGATACACGAAAATTAGTTTCAAAGAGTAAAGTGAAACGAAAAAAACATCAGGGGTAATGTGAGAATTCGAATTACTTTCAGGGAGTAAACCAAATAATAAGCCTTAGAAAAATGCAATAAGTAGAAAAGTAAATATGCAACTGAACATGAACTTACACCCAAGGGACATCACCCACAAGCATCCAGTCACCATCTTTGTCCTCATAGGTTAGAACATATTCTGAGCCATGAAGCAGATCCTTCAGCTTGCTTTCACTAATCTCTCTGCCCAGAGCTCCATGAGATCCATATTGACCTGAAATCATACCAAAACAGCAGTAACTGGATCCATGCAGCAACCTTAAAGTTAAACCCAAATTCAGCGTAAAATTACATAACTATAAGCAAATAATCTGAGAACCTTGTATAAAATTGAATCTTAGCAATAGCTCACCTATGGTAAAACAGCTGAACATCTTTTCAAGAGCAGAAGAAAGTTCCTGGTATGCAGAGTAATTTTTCAGATCTACTTTCCTTAAATAAGGAGCACCATCCATGCTGACTTTGACAAACAGAGCACCAGGCCCTGCCTTTCCGTCTACTTCCTCAGTGTTCTTTGATGTAGTGGCCAATGAGTTCTTCCTAAATGATCTTATAGGTGGCCAACCCACAACCTGCGCCCTGCCATACAAGGAAGATGAGACTCAATTTTCATTGTTAAGGCCAAAGTTACTACAAAAATAAATTTCAATGTTGACTTTTTGAATGACTTACTTGGGAGCAGGTGCATTGCTTGTACTATTTCCAGGTCCATTATGATTTGGTCTGGTTTCGCTGGCAGCCGGAGGCCTCTCTTGTACTATCTTTGGCGGTGCTACCTCTTTCGTTTTGGCTGGTTGAGTCCCAAGGTTCTCGAGTACAGAACCAGTTTTCAATCCCAAGTTTGGAGAAGGCCTGGGTGATAGCAACATGTTAACCTCTGAATTAGCATATTTTCCCTGCATCACAAATAGGGTGGTTGTAAAGCCCGCCGTGATACAAAAAATACATAAATCCAATTCTCTTCACACAAAGCAGTTGTTTTTACCTCTGAGAACCCATCCATAGCATCAGAGAATCCTCTCTTATTTCCTGAAACAAATGTTTTCTGCGATGAAGAGTAGTGACCATCCTTTAGAGGATGCAACGGGAATAGGGGCTTCTCGTCAAGTTGAGTGGAGATTAGCCTCAGTTCTGAATCTCTCTCAGGAGACTGGGATCCAGGAAGCCCAAGCCTAAGTTCTGTGGCCTTCAGATTCAGACTACTTTTACTTCCATCAGAAACAGTAGAGACTTTTGAACTGTCTACTGAAGAGCAATCAGATAATCCCATGTAATTTCGCTCCTTCAATTCCGAGCTGTTACGACATACACTCTCCATAGAAACCGAGGAAGACATTAAAGTTACATCACTCTGACCCTCCTCCTCCCCAACACCAAGCAGTGGTGGTGACATCACAATTCAGACAAAGAAAAATCCTCCAAATTTTATCTGTAACCTGCTAAAGGGCATGAAAAAAACTTCAGAAAACACCAATAAAATAGATTAATCAGAGATAACAGAAGGAAAAACTAATACATTCAACAACAGCTGTCCACACTTAATGATAAAAAAATCCAGTAGAGGCAGCTGGAAGACTCAACTTGAAACTTCCTTAATTTAATCAAGCATCCCTTGAAACATAAATAATCCTATTTTGTGCCAAATAAACATGTTACATGCAAAAACGCCAAAATAAAAACAAAAGATAAATAAACAATTACAAAGTTTAGCATATTCTCATATTACAATTAATCAGCGGATAAGCTATAAAAGTTAAGAGCGTGAAGCTAAAGGTTTAACCAATCTTTACATCCCTAGTTAAAGAGCTACATATCTAATAAATAAAGAGATGTATAAGACTAAAATATTATCACTTTAGCATAGAATTTGTTTCAGGTCAGAGCACTGAAGAAAATTAAGGACTAATCTACTAATCAAGTTGCAATCCCTACAATTACAGAGATTGAGAGATCAAATCCCAGCCACATGAGAGGAAAAAGGATAAAAATAAAATTAAGTGGATGGTGGGTTTTACAGATTGCAGGACCAAATGGTTTTAATTTAGACTTAAAACCTCCAAATGGCTTCAAATTTAGAGCTTTTAAGTCTAAATTAAAACCATAAATAAACGGTTTTGTGGGAAAATAAAGCGCAAAATATTCAAGCAAAACCCAAATGTCAGTAAAAGAGACCCAAGGTGAACCACTTAATATTAAATGCATGTAAATAAAACAATTAATACGAGCTACTTTTATCTAAGAAAAAAAAAAAAAAAAGGGAGACAGAGAGAGACCCAGTAATGAATACCAAGAAACTCACTCAAATAAATAAAAAATAAAAACTCAACAGTATAGACAAAAAGGAAATAAACCCATATATTCATGCTTTGCTGAAAAGTACTGACAGAGAAAGTGAAAAAAAAAAAAATTTTTAATGTAAAATTTGAAGTCATGCATTTTGTGTGACTGGGAAAGAAAATCCAGAAAATCAGTGAACTGAACTACTCATTGTACAGAAAAGAATGAGATTTAGAGACATATTACCTTCAATTCCTTCCCTTCAAAGTCTGAGTAGAAAGAGACTGAAACCAAGTGAAAAACAACCAAAGCAATACTAAGAAAAACACTGTCACTGAAAGTGAAGATACCCAGAAAACAAAGTATTTAAAAGAAAGGGTAAACAAATCTGATCCAATATTGCAAGTGAATCTGAGGAGCTGGTTGGAGAGTTTACCTGAAAGATTACGTGGATCAGTGGATGAAGAAAATAAGAAGAAGAGAACAAAGAAAAGAAAGCAAGCAAATTTGATTGAAGGTCCTTCGATTTTAGCTGACACGAAGCTGAGAGTCAGAGAGAAAAGAAAGGGAGCTAAGGACCCTCCATTCGGCACAAAGTAACAGAAGCTTATTTGCTGTCCGATGTGAACCTTATGCATTAAAATAACACTTTAATAAAACAATGTGTCTCCCAAAAAAAAAAGCTTTTCCTTCTTTTTTCTCCTTTTGCTTGGGTCCCTTTTGGTCTGTTTTTATATTTTATTCCTCTTTTCCCTCACCAAATCTGTATTTTGTTCCTATTTAATTTTATAATTATAGAATTTTTTAAACTTGATCATCCATTAATCTTCGATAATTTTTCAAAATATTCAAAAATTTGTAAGGAGTTCTTTTTTCATTTTAATGACAAAATTATGATATTTTGTAATTTAGTGTTGAGTGTTCAAAGCTCTCTTTATTTCTTCTTTTTTGAAACATAATGCATTGTAGCCGATATAGTGACATTAAAAGGTATAGGAATAATGATATTTTTGTGTTATTTGGCTGTGTATAAGTATGTTTTAGCTTGTCAATGATTATTTGGTCTAGTGGATGGTACACAGCCTCCTCTTTATCAGAAGGAGATCGTGAGTTTAAAACTCATAAACGAAAATTGATTAATAAAAAAAAAGTATGTTTTGGCTTGATTTAGAATTAGATTGAATTCTAAATGCACCCCTTATAATTGCTGATTGAACCCCGAACACAATAAATTCCCACTTCACCCTTAAAGAGACAAAAACTAAACTCAAACTCCAATCGCACCCACCTCATCCCTTCTTGTATATGTCTCTCCTCCTCTTTCCCTTTTTTTTTTCTCTCCCCCTCTCTCTCTCTATCTCTCTCTCTTTCTCTTTCTTTCTTTTATTAGTTGGCTTCTCTTAGGTCTTGGTGGGAGGTGGGTCTAAAGAGTGAGAAAGAGAGAGTATGGGCCGAGGAAAGAAAGAATGGGAGGTTCTCGGTTAGTCGATGAGGCCACTAGTTGTGAGAGGTTAGTTGGCCAATAGGGCTGCTTACTGTGAAAGGTCAATCGGCCGATAAGGCCGCCATATATGAAAGGTCGTCAATATAGTGAGGACAACAGGAGGTGGGTGCGACAGTTGAGGTTTTGCTTTTTTTTTTTTTTCCTAGGGTAAAACATGAATTTTAAAGGGGTTAGGAGTTAACCGAACAATTATGGGGTGATTTTTTTTTTTTTTCATTTAGGAGGAGGGGAAATTCAAACTTGTGACATTTTCCAACATGAGGAGATAAATATAAACCACTAGACTAACATCTAGTTGGTAATTATGGAGGTGTGTTTAGAAGACTTAACTATCATTAAGTCAACTTTTAAGTTTGTCTTAATCAAACTAGCCTCTCGACACGCGCTATTGTCTTAGTAGGTGAATTATTTTTTATTTTCTTTAAATAATTTTTTGCTAGTTTTAACTTATTTTAATAGTTTGTTTTAGCAAATGGAATTTTAGGTAAACCAAAATTTGATGAATCTTGTAACACCGAATCCTTCTTCTAGCTTTATAATAGTATAGATAATCCACCTAATTTTTTATGTTAAAATTGCTCACCATATTATGTTTTAAAATTAAAAAGGCCCAGATTGTAAAGTTACGCATTGAAAATGCCTATTATTTTACACTACCGATCAATCGAAAAAACGACTTGTTTTGTTTTTGTTCATTTTGTTGTTTTGATTATGTACTATACAAGGTGGTGTATTATAGCCGCCAAAAGCTTCAAAGTTACACCCAAGCTTTAAGCAACGAACAATTATTGATCGACTCGAAATAAACTTTTTTTCTTGAAAGTTTTGCTCAATAGATGGATTGACATACATCTTGTTAATTAATTTGTCACCTCCTAAGCTTGGCAATATAGTCAAATTAATTTTAACCGTCACTTGATTAAAAGTAGTAAACCACAAAATCAAGAGGGATGTGATTCTAAATTTTTGTACTTTTGTGTTTTGTATTGGTATATTGATTTTTCATATATAATAAAAGGACAAATTAAAGACATTTTTATAAATATCATTTTTGGAATGTAACTAACCAAAAATTATTTTAAAGTTCAATTAACAATAAGAACTTCAATCAAAATGCTTTCATTTTAATTCCTTGCAGCCAAATGCGAAATGGACTAGATAATTATGCTGACTAATGTGATTCTAAGAAATAAGAGAATTGTGCATGGAAAGACAATTAAGCATGATAAAGAGATTTATGCATGTAAAATAGTATTTGTCATTGCACAAAGAAACAGAAGGGCATCCATGTAATGATGAGCAATGCTGAGGCTGAATCCCAATATCTGATGGAGATGAGATTTTTAGGCATCCATCATCAAATCAGAGAGCATGCTATAATCGAACGGTCCCTAATAAAAACAATATTCCGTGAAGAACCACCCATGCACAGTCTGTGTATGTGTGTGCCGCTGATCTTGACAATATTTGCCAGCAACTCCATTGTACAACATGGATTACACACCTGAATTTCAGATTTTATAGTGGCACATGCACTTTGTATTTGTATGCGTATCGGATGTCCACCATGCTCCCCTACACAGGGGCAAACTTGTCTTCTCACATCCTTTTCTTATCAATCAAAATTCAAGACTAGGAGGGCGTGTCAAAATCCAATGCCCTAAAGAGTCGTTTTCTCGTCTTAGTGCAAGATAAGCCCAGATGGGGAATCTTTTCTTTCCCTTTTTATTTCCTGCCCTATTCAGATGGGAATCATATTGTCCTACAATTTATGGGCAGTGATTCCTATTCTTTCACGTAACGCGTGGGGAGCAACAAAATGACTATTTTACCCCATCAAACCATGCTTTGACTTCAATGAGCATACTGCCTTCCAATGTGTCTATGCAATCATACTGCCCTCCAATTTCCAAATACCAAAGGCCACATCCAAATCCCACAAAATGAGGATTTTGCATTCACAGAGAAAGATACGGGTTTCTAATTCTTATTCCCCATTTCTATTTTATTACAAGTTTCTTAAATCCCTTACAATAGGCTCGAAATAAAAACGAGCATGAAACTTCTAAAATTACTATCTTAGGAAACAAACAGTACCTAATTCTCATCATGTTGCTCACATATCGTTTTTTGTGTGTACAGTTTCTTTTCTTCTTTATTTGTAAGCATGCATGCCATCTTTCTAGCATGTACACAAACAAAACATGCATTATAAGTTAAAAACTTACATTAAACATGGCAACATACTCATTATGAAATGCAAATAAAAACACAAACACCTTCACCTCATGTGTGATGTGTAGCTAAACATTTCATATCATAATTGAACCACCCACTCATTACTCTCCTATATATTCTAACAGGGCAAGAGATTCCCCTCCTGATTGCCCATGTTACGTGCAAAATTCCTATTCAGTCCCCCACACACTCACATCATCACATGCATGGCTTTGAAATGGATCCCACTTCACCCACAGACTCCATTCACATGCTCTTAGCCAACAGAACCGGGGCCCACCTTGCATTACACACAAGGGCAAATATGGAAATCCCCACAAAATAATTTCCTATATCTGGTGCTTACAACTTGATGCCCTTTGGGCAGGTGGTTTGGTATGGAAGAGGGAGATTGGAGAAAATCAGGGGCAGAAGTGGAATTAAAGAAAATTGAGGTGTGGGGGGTAGTGATTGAGTGTGAGTTACGTAGGGGAGCATGGAGTGGGGGTGGGATTGAGTTAAGAGGGGGACAGAGAAAAACAGGGTCCAACGAATCAACGATAGGATGTGTTGGGGGACAAGAAAGCGGCTTTTATTTTTGGATTGCCGGGGTCAGAACGCGACACATAACTTCCCTTTCTCTTCACTACCTACCTCTTCGATTCTTGAAACCCACGCGCACTCTGCGGCGCGTGTAGCTCCCCCCTCCAATCAAAATCGTGAGATTGTGTCAGTCCACGGTGGTGATGTGTTTTTTATCAGCGTTGAAGAGAAATCGTGCTATTTGTGGGGGTTGGAGAGTGTGTGATACACGCGCGTAAGTTTTGTTTTTGGGAGATATTAGAGAGAAATAAAATATAAATTAAAAAGAAAAAGATTCATGGATTGAGGATACTTTTGTGTTAAGGAGGAGGATATCTCGTTACAATCATTAACTGCCACCACCTTTGCACGCTTTGTTTCTTAAACCATTATGCATTTTGACATAAAAATTTAAAAAGAAGAAACCATTATGCATTTATTCATATATTCAAATACAAAAGTTTTCTTTTGTCAAAAAATTTTAGGTAAATTATAGAAAGTCCCTGATAGTGTTTAGGAGATTAAAAATTAGTATATATTAGTAGTTAACATGTAAGGATAAAAATCAAATAAAAACATTAAGGATTAAAAAAATTTCTCTTGACAATGTCAATCCATCAGTGTCTTTTTTCTTATTTTCTCTATGTTACTAATTTGTTTTTAGTTGTTAAGAGTTTATTTGAGTGTGTTTATATATGATTTAGTAAATTTTACAGAATTCATGAGTTTAAGATTTATATTTTGAGTTTTTTGTTAGCAACATATAAGTGTAACTGTGTAAGTGCACTGTGAAAAGGTACAAAAAATGTAAATGTACTACATTAATGATTGATCGATGTAAAGCTTTAATCCATCAACACATTTTATCACACCAACCTGTATTGCTTACGTCATCAACAGGCCACCATTTGGGGATGGCCACTGAAGTATTTGGGTGCATTGCAAATTAACAATACCGAAGGCGTTGAGCTTTGGGCCTTTGGGTTTGAATCGGCAGCAAACACTCAAACAGTGGCTATGCCTATGAATGATAGGCTTGTTTCAACTACTCCCTAAAACGATGAGACAATTTGAGCAACAAACCGTACAAACTGCCCTGCTAGTGAACCTTTTCTCAAATATTCAATTGGTATTTTGAGGCTATGAGCAACTGCTGTACTTTTATATATATATATATATATTATATAATGTACTATTTACGTGAAAGAAATTTTTTTTTTTTTTTTATTAATCAACTCTCACCAACATTTTGCTTATCCAAAAACATGCAAATATGTATATATTTCCTTTTATAATTATATAGACCATTCGCGTATGTAATTTAGTGATAACTACACCTCCATTTTGAGGCAGACATAATAAGAATAATGAACCTCAAATCTTAAATTCATAAGCACTCTAAATTATCATATTATACGTCAGCTATAGCCTATATGCATTACTCTTTTGATATGTTATTTGCGAAATATAATAACTTATACACTAAATTTATTATAATTTAATACATATTTTTTTTGCCAATATTAAATACATGTTAATAAGTGAAAATGACATCAAAGTCAACAATAAGAGAAAAAAAAAACCACTTGAAGTCCACCAGAAAAAATTAATAAACTGCCTCATGAACCGAAAAAAAGAAGTTAAAATATTGAGTTTCTTTTTTTGACAATGTACAGTTTGCAAGAGGGGGTTTTTTTAATATATTTTTATTTTAACATTTTCTATAAAACAATAAGAAAATGTATTACACATTTGGATGTCCTTATCTAAGAATGGTCCTACTCTTCTTGGGGTAGCAACGGAACACTTCGAAATATGGGCTTCTCGGGTGGGCCTTGTGGGCCTGCACCCTAGAAACTGAGTTCGAGAGTGTACAATTGGACAGATCCGACCCAAAACAGTGTTTTCCACTTCCACGTGTCACTAATGGGCAGGCAGGTCATACAGAGCCACGTGACATACCTGACTCTAACACCGAGTCCAAAGGTCACGGCCTTTTGCAACGGACACGGGGCCAATCGCAGAGAAAAAGGATTCCCACGTGTGATATGTGAGAGATTCTGAAAGCTACTTCCAAGATACAATGCCGGCAGTGGGCATAACATATCACAATTTTCATTGATTCTTCCATGAAAATGAGGAAGCACCAACTTCATGTTCCCTTCATTTATGTATAAATACAAACGAATAAATTACTTAATCTCTACTACACCTATTATTAAAATGTATTATAGATTAATTAGGATGCTTCCTACACTAATTTATTCAATAATGTTTGCCAGTACACATTAATTAGATGTGCATGGTTATAAAACACTACAAACTATACCTTGTCTTAGCATTAATTCCAAACTGTTAGGCAGCCACAAGGTTAGTTGGGCCTAGGATTATACTTTCGGACTTCCCTTTCAAAAAAGGAAAGCTTTTAAGTAGCATCATTTTATTTTGGGTTTCGGCCCAAAATGACCATGAATATATAATATTTTATGTAAGAACAATTGGTATATATAGTTTATAGAATATACCAATATTAATCCTAGAAAGGTCCTACTTATTTCTTAAGGCATTAAAATTTAAGCCAAATGATATTTTCAGTGTTTTGTACTTTTATGAAATTTTCACTTTGGTCATGTTCTTTTAATTTTGACAATTTCAATCATGTACTTTTACTATGATAGCAATTAAGTCCAAATAATTAACCTTATTTAAATTGATGATGGAAATTCGACGTCTTTACAAGCGAGTGACATTTCAAACATCTTATTCCATGTAAGCTTATACATGTCGATGCAATTAGTTTGAAAAACAAGAAGTTTTCAAATCAAACTGAATATGTAAATGGTAGCTATGAGCTTAATTAGGCATCTAGGTAGACAATGTTTGTAATTCCACTCATGTGCGAAGCACATGCTTCCACATAAGATTTTCCGTCAACAATTTAAACGATCACATAGAAAGTGTAGGACCAAAATTGCCAAAAATAAAAATACATGATCAAAGTGGAAATTTCGTGAAATTATAGGAACTAAAAGTGTCATTTGACCTAAAATTAAATACTTTGAGGAAGAAAATGAGGGCAAATGTATGCACACCATTTTTTCCTCTTATTACAAATTATTCTATTTCATTTATTGAATTACAATTGTTGCCCAATCCAAAAACTTCATGGGCCTATGAGAGGCCCACATGCAACATTTTGTATTGTGGCATCTCATGTGCATGCAAGCCAAGTTGATAAGGCATAAAACCAGGTGATTGGATGAAAATTCTCTTTTCATAAGAGTGCTGCTATTTGCACACCCTATTTTTTCTTTTTACACACCCTTTTGTAAAAAAAAATCAAAACTAAAAAAAAAAGACACACTTACCCCTCACCCAACACACCCTAACTCCATTTTTTCTCTTCTGCACACCCCATCAACAGACAAAAAAAAAACACACACACACCCCCTTCATCTCCCTCACCCGACCACACCCACCGGCCACCCACGCAGGATGGAGGGGAGGGTGCGACGGGGTTGGGTGGGAGGGGATGTGATGGGGCCGGGGCTGGGTGGAGGGGAGGGAGGAAGTCGGGCTGGGTGGAGGGGAAGGAGGTGGTCGGGCTGGGGCTTGGTGGAGGGGAGGGAGGAGGTCGGGCTGGGTGCATGGATGGGAAGGAGGTGGGCTGGGTCGGGGCTGGAGGGAGGGTGCGACGGGGCTGGGCTTGGTGGAGGGGAGGGAGGAGGTGGGTGCTGCGTGGGTGGCCGGTGGGTGTGGTCGGGTGAGGGAGATGAAGGGGGTGTGTGTGTTTTTTTTTTTTGGTCTATTGATGGGGTGTGCAGAAGAGAAAAAATGGAGTTAGGGTGTGTTAGGTGAGGGGTAAGTGTGTCTTTTCCTTTGAGTTTTGATTTTTTTTTTTATAAAAGGGTGTGCAAAAAGAAAAAATAGGGTGTGCAAATAACAGCACTCTTTCATAATTGTATCAGCAAATACAATTGAGCTGAAATAGCCTCCCCAATTATCACCAACCTACGTTGGGTGGGCACAAAAAAAACTTAGATATGGGCTTTGCAAGAAGAGCATACCAATTTGTAGTATCTAATACCTTGGTATCTAATCCCAGGCAAGGCTTAATAATGCCCTCACCATTGTCCATTCTAGAATATAGATAGGGCTGTGATTGGAGCTTTGGATTAAGTAGTAATTCAATTTCTCAACAATTATGGAGAAGAATAGAAGATAGATATATGCTGATTGCTGACAACCCCACTTACAATTATTTGCTCTGTAATCTTATCTTACGCTATCATGAGGAATTGTTGCACAAGCACATTCTGAGTTTGCAGATGAAAATTCAAACGGCTTGTAATATCTCCTACTTCCTTTCCAAAACATAAAATGTCGGTTGTCATTTCTTAATTGAAATAAAATAAAATAAAAATCTCTACCTTAATTGTTGTATTTTGGTTGATATCCTAACAAACAGAACTTCCGCCAAGCCCAAATAGTTTTTTTTTTTTTTTTTTTTTTTTTCTATCAACAAACTTTCGTGACTACATGGTCCCTAAGAAATCAACAAAGAAAAAGAAATAAATTAACTAATTACGGATTATGCTCAAAATATATGTAATTTGCACTATTGTTTGTGTTGATGGGCTCCAATTAAAGTCCAAACTCCAACTCTCACAACTGTCACAAGCATGAATTAATTTCTTCTTTACAAATATTTGTACAAATATATGAATATATAATGTGAAATTTAAACTTTTGTGCACTCTAAATTAGAAAAGAGCAAAATAAAAACTAGCTGTATACAGTAGCATCACAGAAATGGCTAGGCTTGTGCACTGTGACTGTGAACTTGTCCACCACAGGAGGCTCACATGGACAAGCAACTGCTATGAACTTTGGCACATGATCCCCAGGCATCAGTACTGGCAGGCTCTGTGGTTGATTTTGCTTTGCCATCTATCATATAAACAAATTCAGAAAACCAATCAGACAACATGACAACTTCATTTTTCTTTCAAGCTAATCAATAGTTGAGATTCACATATATGAATATATGATTGCAAAAAGAGAAAATTGATATACCTTGCTAGGAAGTTTGGGTTTTCGAGGCGATTCATGAGCCAATTCTGATTGGATATCATGTGGGTTCTCTTGATCCAAGTGAGAGGATGAAAGGAGGAGAGATCGAAGCTTGTCCCAATGGAGGCAGCAGAAGAAGAAGGCAGTGATGCTGAATAACATCAACAGAAGTAGACCCAAACCCACAGGGAATGCAATAGAAGGCCTACTTAAAGCTTCCTGATCATTCTCCATAATTCTCTGCCTTTCTGAATTCGGATCATCAATTGCACCCAAATAAAAGCAACAAGGAATGAAGTAGTGGGAAACTGAGAAATGATATGGTGGGTTTATAAATGCAAGTGCAAGTAAAAAGTGGTGCATAGGATCATATTATTATATACGGGGATAGGATAGATGTGTTAGTGGGTGGGTTTGGTACATGACTCATGACTCATGAGTGGATCAGTAGTGCTTGTACGCTTTAGTACTAACTACTCTTATGCAATTCAGTACGGAAAGGGGCTCAATTTTTGTTCAGGGGTGCCATCATTTTCTGGAGGTATTTGCGGCGATGAATGTCTTGATAGGGCCACGGTTTTGAAAAAGCATGCAATGATTTCATCCATCAAAAGGAAGACACAGACAAGTTGCCTTCTTTTGCCCAGTAACCAGGGGAAGAAGATATGAGTTGTTGAAACTACTCTGGCGTTTGAGACAAACAAGTAGCCAAGTAGCCAAGTAGCCAAGTAGTAGTGTATACTGATTAATATATTCTACAACTGACTCATACTTCATATGGTACACTTTACACATATGGTAACCCAGCATTTTTTATTAGGAATAATGTGTTAATCAAATAGTGGTAAGAGTTCATATTTCGTTTTTTGGCTAAATTACCAATTTAGTTCTTGTACTTTGGCTATTATGTTAATTAATTTCGTCCTAGTAGTTTTAGTTTCAATAATTATACCCAAAGTTTTAGACAATATATATATAAAACCGTTATATAAAATAATCTTTTGTGAACTAACAGATAATCACGGATAAAATATAGCGAGCAAGACTTATGATATTGATGGATTGAAAAAAAAAATCTACTTTTTCCTCATTTCTTTTTATTAATTTATATTATTGCAAATATTAGGTTCTTGTCCTTGTCAACATCCATGAACTAAGCTACTTCTAGGCTCTCAAAAAAAGAAAAAAGAAAAAATAAACACGAATTAAGCTACTTCTACTTCCACTTATGAGGCAGATTGAGAGCTTTATAATTTAGAACCTGAAAACACTTGGAAGTTGGCCGGAAGGAAAGTCTAATAGATGGATATTAGACCCATTAATATTGGAGCTTAATTTTTAGAGATTTTGAAGCCTATAAAATCAAGACAAAATTACTTGTTTTTTCACAAAATAAGAACAGCTATACACCCTACAATTGGAAGTGTTGATATTCTTACTTCAATTAATTTGTATACATATACATAGAATTTGCCTAAAAGACTTATTTATTTCAATTGTGATGTCCAAAAGTATTAAGGCATACAAATTGCTTATGATCAATATTAAAGATATAAATATTTAAAATCTCTTGAATTACGAATTAAAATTCTCAAATAATGATTTGAAATGCCCTAATGAACAAGTTGGCCGGGACGCCACTGCCTAAGCGCGTTTTCAGCCAAATTCCATCGATTAGGCCCTCAAATTAGCAGTTTTCTTTAATTTTGCAGTTTTGTCAACTTATTTCCATTTTTGGTACATTCCTTGTTTTGGCCTTATAAAAGAGAATGTAACTTTTGTTATTTGGCATCTTTGACATTAATATTTTTCAAAAAATCTCAAGAGTTTCTCTCGAACTAGTGTTTTGATTTCTGGACTCCAGAATTCCTAAGAAATCAACGTTGATTTCTACACGTTTTCGACTAAATCAAAGATTCAGACACATGAAAAATTAAGTATGTGACCTAAATTAATTGGTATGCGATATTATATTTGTCACTTTATTTATACCTCATTTTATTGGCCTGTGTGATCACGCTGTTAAGCACGGGTGCTTTCATTACGGAATGCCCTTAGCTTGGAGTGCACTGAATTTGATAGATTCACTTTTTCACATAAATATGTTAACCCACATAAGCACATATAATAAAGTCAAATTACGTTTGTGTTTGTAGTTTAGGCTATTTTTATTTGATTATGTCAAATTTGCCCTTATATGTTTAATTTGTTTAACTGTTAAAACCTAAGAACGGATCCCATATTTCATTAATTTGGTGAACAAAAAGTGCACAATTATCAATTATGAGTATTTTATTTAGTAAAAATGTTAAAGTAGTGTGGCTAGAATGCTAGATATAATCATATAAGTTAGATGTGGATTAAATAAGTTCTATATAAAAAAAGTGACTTTAAACGATAAAATATAAGTTGAGGATCCATTAAATAAGATAAAATTACACACCTAAAAAGGTCCACTAGGCCTTACCCTTGATACTAAAGCCTTATTAATAGTGAATCAGGCCAACCCAATGCCCAAACACACAAGTGCAAGTAAATAAGTAATTATCAAAGAGATGAGGATACAATCATAGGATGAGGCCGGGTCCTTTCTTTTCTTCTTGCTTCCTTTCATATCAAATTATCAATGACCAAAGAGATGGGTCCCTTTAACCATCAAATTTTTTTGTCTGATCACAAATTATTTAATAGTGAGACAGATAGTCCATGGACAAGATAATAAGATATAGTGCTGCTCATGTTGGGGTTGTCCCATAAAAGATGGATTCAAGCTCTACTTTTTCCTCTATTCTTATCAATTAATTATATTAGGATTCCATTTGATCAGGTTAATTGTAATGTAGAGCCTAAAAACCCTTGGGAAGTTGCCCGGTGGCAAAGCCCAAATTGAAGATATTATTGAGTTTGCCTACTCTTTCATCTACGTGAGTTTGTCTGCTTAATTAATTTTCTAAATTTATTATAAATATGTAATTAATTCAATGTTTATGGTCTCTATTTTCTCCAATTTTGTTGCAGTGATCTTGCTCTTGCGAGGGCAGATGTTTCTAGGATTCCATTTGATCAGGTTCAGTTGATGCTGTCTATGCTTCAGTTGATGCATATACAATGCTCAATGGAAAAATTTATCATTACCATTGGAGTACTCTTCCATAAATTTAACTTTTTACTCAAAACAAGGCTAACGCCCTAAGCATCTTTTGATTTGATTTGTGGTTGAACATGTTAGATGCAAAAATGGTTTCTGTTAATTCATTGGGCAATAGAAGTGAAGGGGAGTAATGGTTGAACAACAGTTGGAAACCCAGCGAATTTACAATTGCTTGAACTTGCAAAGATCGAGTGAAAGAGCTCATCAACACTCGGATGGAGATAAAAACGGTGGAGAAGTCCCGATGATCCAAGACGGAAAAATTATAACATAATTACAAAGTTTCATTTTTTGTTCATTTTTTTTAATTTTTATCAGGCAGCTGCTACGTATAAAACTGGAAACTGAAGCCAAGGAAGATCAGAAACCTTCTTATACAACACAAATATCCTCAACTCTGAAACCCAATCGAAATCAAATATGAGATCCAAAATACTGTTCAAGAGTGGAAAAAAACAAAATCAAAATCCAATAAAAACTAATACAAGACACCAAGATCTAATGAAACCCAGAAAAGAAATTTGGCATCTTTGAAAACCCACAAAAGATATATAATTATATACCTTCTGCAGCTCTTCTAATTATCTTGTTATCTACTTTTCAAGGGTCTTTAAAATCATACTAAACTAAGGTTAAACAATATGATGAAATATGAATAATTCAATTTGTTGTTTTGGAAGAGAGGCAAGGAAAACACTGTTTTGTTTACTGTGTTCGACCAAGTTTGAAAAACTAAGAACAAAATATATATATATATATATATATATATATACTATGCAAAGCACTTTTTTTTGAAAGCAAAACACTATTAGAACTTAGAAGCACTACTTTAATGTTAAAAGACTTAAATTGTTGATAGCCAAACAACAAAATGCTTCGATGTAAAAACACTACAAAGAAGAAGCACAACAGAATAAAAGTAATTATAAAAAGCACTCCCAAACAGGCCATAACACAGTAATTCTCACAAAAGGAACACCCAACACCCGTTCCCTTAGAAGCATAATATCCAGCAGCTTCCTCCTTAAGAACTCCTTGTGTCACTAAGGCAGGGCCAGGGACTAGGAAGAAACTGCTTCAGCCAACGCGGCAAATGAACCTCCTGCACCCGTTCTGCTTTAGCCTCAGGTGTAAAGCCAGCCCAATGGAGGTTATGCTTGGAAGAATAGACAGCCATTTCCTTTTCCATTCTCTTTCCCATTTCAAACGATTTCAAAACAGCATCCAATGTAAACCAATCAGTCGTCTTCTTGTTCATAGCCGGAAATTGATCTGCCTTCTCCACCTTCGGGTTGTTATGTGGTGCTAGTGAGTTATAACTGGAACCAGAAGAAGACAAAGAAGCAGTAGCAACTCCCTTAGAAGCATTATTACCAGCAGCCTCCATCGATCCTATACAATATTAGTATGTATATTTGTTAATTACAATAGGATTGATGAGGGTGATTTGGCCAATATTAGCTCTATGGAATCTAATCGGGAGGGAACCGTCAACATCAGAAACTTTAGTAAAAGATGCTAAAAACACAGTGGTTCTGCTATATGTATCCCTTTGACAAGTACCTCTTGATATTTCGAAGCCCATGCCTACTAACATTTCAACTGAAGCATGTACTGCTTGGCGCTGTAGTTTCCTTTTCAATGATTCAATATCAACCTGCAGGTCAAACAAAGTTAGTAATGTTAAGAGTCAATAATTCAGAATAAATACATCATAATATCATATAAATACATTTAAGGCCTTCTCAGTGTCATTCTCATTTCTTCCAAGTGCTTCAGCAGCAAGTTCCTTCTCAAACCTGCAAAGTCCAGCAACTTTTAGAATGACTAATGAAAATACAGGGGATCATGTTATGCACATGCAACTTTTAGAATGACTAATGAAAATACAGGGGCTCATGTTATGCACGTACATTATCATGACATATCTGCTAGTAAACCACCATTTTGAAATGAACATATATGCCCTTCAAATTGAAGGCTGTGTTGAACACTAAATTGTTCTGGCTTGCTTACCCAATGAAGTCAATCGATCCAATTTCTGAACAAGATCATCAAAGGTTTGAAACATCATGGGAAGCCTCCTTCTTCCGTTCATGGCTCTGAAACAAGACCATGGTCCTCCTCACTGCCTGCAACATAGAGAAGAGCTCGTCAGGGACATCTTCGTGGGGCTTCTCTTGCTTTGATATCTCCCAGATTTATGGCTCTCACGAAGCAAGAGAAGCCCTGATGATTCTTCTCTTACCGTGGGCTTCTCTGTTAATTGTTGGACTTACACTGATGATATAGTGAAGCGTATGTCTGTTCTTCTCAGATTTATATTAACAAAGGTCATACGCTTCAATATATCATCATTGTAAGTCCAACTATGTCGTTCTAAAACAGCATTACCTTCCACTTCACAGTGCTCTTCAATAAGCACACCATACTTTTGTATGAAGTCAAAACAATCCACTGGCCAGCAGCGGCCATTTTCGAATATTCCAGTCCAAATATTGAAGTCATATAGCCGACCTACCCACATACTCAAGTCTTTGGTAGAAACCCTCAGGGCAATATTGACCCTTGGTTCATTATTGACACCAAATTTGAACCGAATTGTTGCTTTAGGAAAAACCGAAAAACAGTAACACAATAAACAAAAAATTCAGAATATTCGTAGAAACAGTTTTGCCACAGTATTACCTCTTCACTATCATTACCATTCTTATTTCTGGAACATACAAATAAATCATTCAATCATCCAAAAGGTCCAAAATGGTCCCAAGAAACAATATCCAGAACACAGCAGTGAAGAAGACCCAAGATCAAGAATATCTTGTTCTAAAATCAATCAATTTGTACATATAGCTCTATCAATGTCTGAACAATGTATGAAAACATAACCCACCCACAGGAAAGAATGATAAGCCAAGGAAACCCTAATTTTCGAAACCCAACCATCTACCACAGTTGAAGTATAAATTTTCAAAAAAGAAAAGAAAAAAAGAGCACAATTTCAGGTACCAGGAAAGCTGCTGCCTGTGCTAGAAAGAATTATGAAGGCACAAACAACAGAAAGTGAGAAGACAGACAGCCAAGTGTTTTCTGTGTACATCTCCATTGCATCAGTAAAATAGAAACGAATTCTGTCTGCCAATCACAACACTCAGTTACCGCAAGCCAAATTACTAGAGGTGTTGGTTAATTAACTTTACCATGGTTAGCCAAATCAGTTAACACTCTATTAGAGTCTGATTTAGGCTTAGTTTGAGATTGCTGTGAGAAAAAACAGTTGTGAAATAAAACAGCTGTGAAGTAAAGTCAGATGTGAAGTAAAGCAGTTGAGTGTTTGGTAAACTATATTTTCAAAAGTGTTGTGAGTACAAAAAGCAGTATGAATGTGTGGTAAATTGTAATGTAAAACTGCTGTGGCTATTTATAATTACTAAAATGAGGGTATTATGGGTAAAATAAAATTTTTATTGTTGTTGTGATTCACTGCAGCTTTCAAAAGCACCTACAAACTTGCTTTCTATTTTTGTTGTGGGGAGTTGAGAATTGTGGGACAAAACACTTTTTTATTTTTTTACCAAACACCAAAACTGCTGTGGGTGATTAAGCCATTCTCAGTAGCTTTTGAATCCTCCACGACAATTCCAAACGGCCTTAGTCTAATTCTATTACTCACTTAATGAAATTACTAGGCTACTAGCTAATTGGACTATCACTATGGTCACGGACATATTGTAAGGGATTGAACATGGGCCTATACTTAGATTAGGGAAATACAATAGCTTGGTATCTTCACAGATCATGAATGGGAATGTCTCAGCTTCTTTATGTTGTTGGGGGCTTTACGTGAAAAGATGTTCATAATTGGGCCTTTTTCATAAAGTGATAAGACATATAGTTCCTTGGTAATTACAAAAGAGATTCTCACACACCCATTAGAGCTGCCTATGAGAGTTCACGAGTGACCAAAAAGCATGGACAAGATGAGCATCTCCAACAGAGGTAGCAAATTTGGCTCTTCAAATCTGACTTTACTGACCTATATGGCAATTTAGCCAAATTTGCTGATTTAAAATTGTGAAAACAGAGGTAGCAAATGTCATTAATTAATTAAATTTTATCTTTTTCTTATTTATACAAAATTATAATTTCATTAAATTTTTTAGTTTATCTAAATATTAAATTAATATTTATTATTTGAAGAGCCAACTTCACTCTTCAAATTTGAAGAGCTGACTTTGGGTCCCCAATTTGAAGAGTCTATTTGCTACCTCTGTTGGAGATGATTTATTCTAGGTGACTCTTCAAATTAGGTAGCAAAATACCTCTGTTGGAGATGCTCTAAACCATCAAAAGAAAAATGTCTCAGGATTATTATCATATATATCCCTAGTACGTTGTATTTCACAATTAATCAACTTTAGGATGGCTGGTATGGTTGGCTGAAAACTCAAGGTTAATTGATTAAAAAAATATGCATTGAGTGGCTTGCTCTGCAATTTATATAACTGTTTGTTCTTTTTGGGTCTGATTGGACTGTGAATTTTTTGTTTATATAAATATATGTGAGTGATGATTCTGTATTCTTAAAACTCTTCTATTTCATTTCAAGAAAACTATTATGTCCCACACTCTTCTATAGTGATCGAATTTACGTACGTGTATAAATCAATTTCATCTCTATCGAGAAATGTCGTACATGTAACATTATTTAGCTTCACTCATTTAGGATGGTTGAAGAGCTCTTGGTAAAAGATGATAGTGGAGAAGGAAACTGTATTCCAACAAAGAATTGACAGTTCCATAATAAATAAATGTGACATGAAATCTTATGTAGGAACTGCAGCTTCTTATGTTCATTGAGTCTTCCACCTAACAGTTTAATAGTTTAAGCTTTTAAGATGAATATTCAATAAATAATATGCGCAATGTACCATTTTTTCAGATGAATCAGTGCAGTAGGCTCTTATTGGATATACAAATTAATGTATCTGTTGGTGTTTAGACAAAGGAAATATCTTGGCATCTTCCGTGATACTGAGTGGAAATGTCTCATTTCTTTCCTTCTATTGCAAGCTTTATATATGAACCATGAAGCATAAACATCATAATTGGGCCTTTCTTCTTTTGGTCATATCAAAAGATTTTCACCTACCTATTAGATTTGGCAAAGTGAGTTGAGGATCATGTCAATGCAAATCAAACCTCCAAGTGAGAGCATAAACAAGAAAAAGGCATTGTTTTGTGGGACAAGATGTTGAAAGACAATGTCATGATCAGCACAGTTTATTGAAAAATTACTTGTTTTTCATGCTTTTGGGAACTTCATATGATACATAATTTGCTTTAAGGTGGACGGCTAGTTAACTAGTATAGATAAGATTAATTTCTCATTGAATGCTGCATTTCGCATACTATGGACCTTCCCTTGCAAAAGTGGTTGAAGTTTCTCAGAAGGTCTCTCCACATGAAGAAAGTTTTACCTACAACAAAAGGAATACATGAAATGTTTTTCTTACAATAATTGATCATATGACAAGTTCGTGACACATGACCAGCATGTAACAGGTTATTATGATAGGAGTGTTGAATACACCCCTTGTTATAGAATTTTTCCTTCAGAGCTATAAATCTGCAATGAACAATATATATAAACCTCTAATTGGCAATTGCTACTACTGAATATTCGCATCTTTAAGAGTTTGATATTTTATCAAATGTTCGAACCTTTATACATAGTATCATTAAGCAGTCAAATTGCACCAAATGGAATTAGGCAAGTTTCATCTTGGCCTTCACAAGAAACAGACCCTACAACTGAATTATTATAGAGAATGATGGGGCTAGCTAGGTTGGAAAAAACCCTACCATGCATAAGTGGTCTTCACTGAAAATAACATGTAGTGATACATATTGATATTGTTTCCCTCAAGGGTACCATGAAGGGTCATGGTTCTGGGCACTATGAAGGTTTAGAAACAGAGCAGCCAAACATATCACTCAGAAGAGATATAGAGCAGCAGATTGTGAAATAGGCATTTCTGCACTTCATTGACATATATTGATGGCAAATGCTGGTTCTATTTTTTTTTTTTTTTTAAATACTGGTTGTATTGAAGTTTGTGGTTGTTAACCTAATCCCAATGTAAGGTGACTCTTGATTCTTGACCTTAGTGTGGATAGCATATATTGATCTCTGGCACTTTTTTCTTTTTGGCACTGATGAAATTTGTTAATCTTTCCCCTGAATTCCTTTGGAAGGCTTTTCTCCCTGTTTGACTAACCTTGAAATTCTTTGCTCATTATGTGGTTGTGCTTTCCTTTTAAAAGTTGTGTACATGAACTTGGAAATTAAAAGAGTTCTGCAATAGTTTTACCAATTGTTAGTGACTGTGAAAAAAAAAAAGGAATTGTACCTTTAACTGCACACCAATGGGAAACCATAGCTCAATTTCTTATCCCCACCCCATCTTTTCCCCATTTAAAAAAAGAAAAAGAAAAGGCCAAAAGAGAAGTAAATTGAAAACAACAAGAATATTCTGTCACCATCTGCTCTTTATATGCAAAAGATATCCACATAAGATTCAGGGGAAGGCAACAACTACATCCATAGAAAGTTTTCTCACTGCATCACACCCTTTTCTCTATCTAATTTTATTTGCACTAAACAACCACAAGGCACAATCACCAAAAGGAAGTTGGTTTTATTTGTGGAATTCACTTCCACTTCCACATAGCTTCTCTACTGACCAATTTGAGAATTTTCTTATTCTTGGGCACTTACATCTAAAAGACACTCTTTTCCTCTTGAGAGCGTAGGAGAAAAAATTAAATGAACATCTCCTCCTACTGAAGCAAATGTTACTCCATGAAAAGACATCAATTATTTAATCAAGAAAGAAAATTACAACCTCTCAATTGCAACCCTCATTGAAATTCCAGAGATATGAAAAAAACCCATCCCCCCAAAAAACTTCACCACAAAGTTCTTACTCTTCCTCTCCCATTTTTCCTTGCAATTACAAACATCTTCCTCCATAGCCTGCATTTCTAAACAATGCTTGCTTTATTTCTTCAGAAGTTACTTGTGTTCTCTGATCCAAATCCTGCTGCCATGACATCAATGAATACAAAAAAAGAACGTCAGTACTTCTCCAACCAAGAAAATAAAAAATAAAAAATAAAAAAGATTGATGCCATTATGGAATCTGAAAGAAAAACCCAATATATACCTCTGAGCAAGAAGCTTGCATTGCAAAATCATTGAAACAGCTAATAACACACTGTTGAATCTCAAGGCCTAATGCTTCCAAGGTAGTCACTGTAGACAATAGCAACCCTGGCTTTCCTGCACAGCAAATCTCAATCCGAGTATCCACATTCCTCCTTTGCACATCAAACTGCAAATATAGCACACATCAATGTCCCATTCAGGATTTGGGTTCTTAAATTGAGCTTCAATTTGAGACTTTGAGGGTTTAAGTGAAGCAGAGTATGCAGAGTAGTACATACCTTGGGTGAGTTTCTGACCAACATTTCATTTGGTTTTATGTCCTTGAAAAGGCGCATCACATTTGACTGATCTGAACCTGCTTGGTCAATTTCCTGTTGCAAATTGTTGATTCTCTCTAGAAGTTCTTTCATGTAATCTATGGTGTCTCCCAGTATAGATGTTCTGTCCATCTACAAAACCACCATAACCAAGCAAATTAGCCTTCACACAAAACACTAATTAATCTTAATCATACATGCATTCTGAAAATTAAAGCAGAAGATTATGACAATACTACTTTACCTTACTTATCTTGGGTACAATTGATCTTAGCATTGAAAGGCGGTCATTCAATCGCTTCCTTCTTCGTCTCTCAGCCATTAGATTCTTTGATGGCTGCCCCTGCAACTTCTTACTAGCTCTGGTATTTCTCTCCTCCACACACATACCCATATTGAAAACTGGGACTTCAGGGGACTGAATTGGCTCCATTTTGCAAGCTGCTGCTTCTGCAGCTTGGGTCTCCAAGTTGTGTATCTCATCCCCAAGCAAACCCAGTTCTTCTTCTTCCAAAATGGACCATGGATTGTTGTTGTTATCTTCTTGGACAGGAAAAGGGGGAGTGTCAAGTGTGTTGTAGGATGAGTCAGTAGTAGTAGTAGTGACCTGTGGAGCTGCTGCTGCTGAGAGTACTTCATGATCTAAGCAGCCTAAGGGGTAGTATGCTTCTTCATTGAAGGTGTTGTTGTTGTAGTAGTTGTTTAAGTTTGGTTCAAAAGGAGGTGATAATCCTTGGCTGCAAGATGAAGAATTTGGGAAAAAAGTTGAAGGGTTTTGGTGGTGATCAAAGTGATAATTATCAAAAGCACTAGTCCAGCTAGTACTAGTTGTACTAGACAAGAGCTCATTCATATCTGTTGGAATGGTTTCCCATGTACTGTCTCTTCTCAGAGCTAATAACTCCTCTAAGAAACTGTGTTCATCAAGCTCCATCTCTCTCTCTCTCTCTCTCTCTCTCTCTCTCTCTCTCTCTCTCTCTCTCTCTCTCTCTCTCTCTCTCTCTCTCTCTCTCTCTCTCTCTCTTTCTCTCTCTCTCGGGAATGTTAATGCTGCTAATTGTGGGAAAGTGCCCTGATAACAAGAAGATGCACCAAGTGGAAGATTATATAGGAACAAGCATAAAAGGCTAGTTACATTATTATATACATTAGTAACAGTATGCATTTTATGATTTATTAATTTATTAGGACCCCCTAAAGGCTAAAGCCTTAGACTAATATGGAATCTTCCTTTTCCTCTCTCTCTCTCTCTCTCTCTCTCTCTCTCTCTCTATGTGTCTCTGGTTTTTGCTATTGGTGTTGCTCTTGGCTATGGGAGGGAAGAAGGGATTTCATGTCTTTTTCACCGAAATCTCTGCAATCAAACAAAGGAAATATTTAATTGATATACTGAGAAAACTTTGACCCACACTTTCTGTCTTAACCGTAAAGGATGAGGTTAGCATCATAGACCCTGTCAGGTTCCTTGTATATATGGCTTAAGCTCAGTAATATTAATTGGCCATCAACAGAAATTAGAAAACAACTCTCCCTCTCTCTCTCTGTGAGAAAAATGGCTGAGTTGGGTCCCATGCACCAAATGCCTCCAAAATTTGGCTTAGCTCACAAATTCAAATCAGTTGGTGGGCCTCGTTTTGTTTCTTTATGCTCCTAATATTACTACTTAGAATTATTCGTCTAAGTTTGTTTTTAATCATGCATACTATATTCCTATGTAATAAACAACTTATTTATTCTCTTCCCTTTTAGTTATAGGATTAGGTATGATGGTAGGTTTTTCATTCTTGCCTTACCATATATATGTTCAAGGATCCATATTGTTCCACATCAAAAAAAAAAAAAAAAAAAAACAGAAATTAAATAAAAATGCAGGGTCATTGGTATTGTTGCTTGTAAATACTACTATATTACAAGTCATTTTAGTATACTGAAAGTTTGTGGTTTGGAAAATGTGTATATATGAGTAAAAAATTGGTAAGTTCATATAATACTTGTTGTGTGTATGTGATAAAAATGTGAGTGCATATGTAAAACAAAAAATATGGGTGCATACAAAATGAATATAGGTGCTAATAGTCTAATACATATTGTCATTTGTGTGGCTGTTTTGGCTCTACATATATATACACACACACACATATATATATATATATATATGTAGGGTTCTACAGTCCTAGTACACTACTCATATCAAAGAAACAACAAAGTTAAAGGTTGTGTTGTTCTTTGTCAACAGTTGTGTCTTAATTGGGGCCTACTGGATTCACCCAAGAGGACAAATTGTGTTTATTATGTTTGTTAATATTGTTAGTAGCTATTATCAGCTAGCATTGTTTGTATTATCAAATTTCCTGGTAGGTAAGCTGGAATCTGAATAAAAACTATCATTTGAGGGTGGCGACATAGAGCCCCATCCAAATGGTGCACGGTACAGCTTTGACTTCTCATCGGCTAGCTTTTATGAGATATTGTATGTTTATGCATGTAGCTCTACCTTATAGTGCTTCATGCCAGAATATATGTATGTAAAACACACGGCCGCAAAGAATAACTCCATCTATGTTTTATTCGATTTTTAACTATATAAAAACATTTCATACATTATAGAAGAGAATTAATATTCAAAGGTTAAAGGTTCTTAATTTTTAGCTGCATAATACATATATTATATATATCGAAGAAATTGGGTTTCTAACTTAAAATTGATTCATAAAACTTTAGATATTATGAAAAGATTAAAGCATCCGACCCAAATTACCCAACAACACAATAAGTAAAGAGGTTTAAAACTTTATATCCTATGCAAGCTTTATTAATTTCTTCAATTAATGTGGGATTACTCTTCACCAATTTGGTTATTCATTGTCTCATCAGTCTTACTTTTGGCTTTTAACTTTGATTGTTTTCTATATATTCTGGTTGTAGCATACCACGTTGGATCTGTAATTTATTGTTTCTTGATTTATAAATCTAATATTCACTTTTTCCTAACTTTAAAATGATCGCCAACAAGGCAACAACAAGTATCATCTTTCTACTAGAATATTAATTAGTCTCTTGCTCATTACTCCATTAGACATCATGTGTGGCTATTTCTTGGTGGAGTATTTGCATATGGGTAGTACTGCAGAGTAGCCAATATAGGGGCAGATGTTGTTGTTTTGTAGATCGAGTCTTATAAAAATGCCCTCCTTTGTCAGAGTATTTTTGGAAGGAATTCATTAATTATAATTTTATAGTTGTACGTTTTAATTAGGCTTAAAGAAAGGATAAGCTACGTACCCTTTGCTAATTGCAAAAACAAAGGGGGACAGGATAATAAGCCTAGAGCTGAGCTGTTAGGAAAAACATGGCGAGCAACTAGAATTTATTAATTCTGGTTTAATTACCAAGGAGGGACAAACTCTGAGTTGCTATTAGCTAAACCAAGTTTAGAAAAAGTTAAGCAAGTTCTGATCTATATCTGAGAATTTTGGTCACTTAATTAGTTAATTATGAACCCAAAAAACTATGAAGAATCTAAGCCACATGCCATTCATGCAATAAAACAAGCAATTTTGTTGAAAAAAGAAAAATCTAGACACGTGGGGAGGAGTCTAGCTAGCTAGGAACTTAATTAACCTGGTAATTATGCAACTGGCCTGTGCATGTTGCTCTTAAGATAAACAAACACTAATTATGGGGAAAATAATTGATTAATTAAGAAAAATGATTGAAGGAATTTTCTTGGAACCGCTTATATTTTATATAAAAAATAAGGTGTACACAGTTTGCAACAGAGGAAAGGAAAATGAGGAAAGAGAAAGGTAGCATTTGGTTTTGATTGAAGTTTAAGGCTTTTTTTTTTTTTTTGTAATACTAATTATAAAGATTATTTTTATAAAAAATTAATTAAATTAGAAATCATTTAGTTATGTAACTGTGATAAAATAAATAGATGGTTTTAATAATAATTTAATTCACTGTTTATTTATTTGATAAAGATTATATAATCAAACGATTTTTGATTTAGTTAATTTTTTTTTCAGAAATAGTCTTCAAATAATTATATAAAAAATGAACAGTTTTGATCATAAAAATATATTGGGAATGAAAATAACATAGGAAAAAGTCAGTTAAGAAGGTGGGTGGATAGAATTTTTTTATTGGTACAATGAGCTTCTTTTATTGATTGACTCCTGGATATTTTCTTAGCAGCCTAGAGGCCATTCTATGTACCAAATGATTACATGCTAGAAATTAATGATGAACCATTTTCATGATGGAGAAAGCATTTTATAATTATATAACATACATATAGTCTGTCTCTGTAGAATGATTAACCACACTATCCGGGCCACACACAAAAAAGCCACACTACGTATATTGGTGTAATCGAGTTCACGTACAACGGTACAAGGTATATGAAATGCATATATTTATGATTTTCTTCAAAATGTTTCCAATCGACTCAAATAAATTATTTAAATTTATGGATTTTACTTACAAACTGTGGAAGAATTTGTAAGGATATTCAAATTTGGTTTTCACACAATGAATCAAAGAATTATTAAATTTCAATTAAATCCTAAAAAAGCTTTGAACTCCAATTACTCTATTATATAAACATGAAAATTAAAATTAAAAAAAGATTTAGAATCTTGAAAGAATTTTCTTTAAGAATCCCAAATTTATTTTAAACAAAAATAAAAAAATCAAAATTGAGTTTTCCCATAGAGACTATGCGCATCGAAAATGGAAGGACATAAACTCATTTGACGTTTTGAACCATAAATGATAGCACAACAAAATTACAGGGACAAAAATGTCCAAAAGAATTATGTGGATGAAAATACAAGTTGGAACAAATCATATGGATCAAAAATGTCTTTTGCCCATAATATTAAATTTGATAGAAATAGTTCTAGTAGTGAAATAAATTAGATATGATGAAGAATATTGCGGAATGATAGCTATTTTCTATTTTTTACATTTTCCTTCAACCTTTTTTTCTCCCGTCCATTATGCAGTGTAGTTGCATGATTGAAATCCTTCATTTATTACATTACTCTTTATAGATTATTTATATCAAAATATTAACAAAATCAATTTCGTTTAGTTATCTAATTATTATCAAATAAATAGATAATCTAATTATTATTAAAATTATTTATCTAATTTATAATAGTGAGATAATTGATATTTAATTCAATTAATTTTTTTATAGAAATGATGTTTAAAGGGTCTAAAGTCTAAACAATAAATAATTTCCATCATAAAATTATATTACGAAAATGTACTGGAGAAGAAAGAAGATTTTTTTGGTCGAATTGGAGAAGAAAGAAGATGAAAAAGGAGAATGTAGTTAGGATTTCTCCACGAGGAATATGGTGCAAAGAAACATAAGCGAGCCACAAACACGTGGTAATCCAGCTTAGTGACAAATGGCTTTAGAACGTCGTACCACGTGTCAAGTGTATGTAACCTCCTCAGAAATCGCGAAGTCGAATATACTTTATGAAACGTGTGCATCTCAATTACAATGGAGTTAATTTTTGGGCAAACCAAATTTGATGGCGGATTTCGAAACAAACCGACTCAAATACCAACCCAACAAGAGCTGACTATTGCACTCTACCCAACACATTAGATCTAGCTAATTTGTCTTGGGCTAATTAATTAATTAACTATTAGTTTTTCTTGTTTATTATAAATCGTGTACAGTATGTTTAATATATGAGTACCTTCTATACACTGGTGGAGCTTATAGAACATGGTTCTGCCGGAACAATAACGCCGGTCACTAAATTTTTTCACTAAATAATGTGTTAATATATATATATATATATCAATATTTTATTGGTTAAAAATATGTTCATATCAATTTAAATAAATAAAATACTTATACATTACATATATAGTATAAACACATTTAATAAACAAATTTATGGGAGTGTCATCAATTTAAATTTTAATGGATTTTAAAATCTATAAAATCTATCAAAATTCAAAGAAATTGATTAGAATTATCATAAAATTTTTTATGTGTAAAAAATGCGCCCAAATCTATTCAAATCTTTTACTTAATGAAATTCATGAATTTTTTAAAACACCTGAGTTTCATTAAAATCTATTAAAATCTGAGTTAATAAAATCTAAATTGGACTCCTCAATTGAATATAAAAGAAATAGGAAAATTAGCTCCTATTAAACATGCACATGTTCATTGGAACTCCTAGTCCGCTATTTTTATCCAGTTAATGAACCTAATCATCTTTCTTATTCTTTAATAAATTAGCAATTAATGAAGCCAATCCTCTCTCAAGCTCGTCCACAACATTTATTTTCATGCAGAACTCAAAAGAAGAATTTTTTCAGTTAAAACTCCACAACCAGATCTACTTGTTTGCCAATCTACTTTGATCACAGCCGTTCATTTTGGACCATATATATTCATCAAAAGCAAACAAAAAAAAAATATATATATATATATAGGAAAAAACAAGAGGAATAAGGACCATGCATTCCCATGAAATGGCTAAACTAAACCATGCAATTGGGCAAATAGAAATTCATATATATGTCTGTAAGTTTTGAATTTTTTATATATGCCTATATAAGTCTATAACTTCTTGTCGTTCTTGATTATTTTCTATTTAATTGTACAAACAGTAGGGTGCACAATATCTGTGCATATATAGCTAGGTATGAGATGGAATCCACACTTCCACATTGAACGTACTTTTTGAACAACAATAGTGTTTAAAGTATCTGAATATCTTTACTTATAACTACCATCTCCTTTTCTACTTCAACTATATCAAATTTCTTCTTCCTCCTTTTTTTTGATCCTACTCTTTTCTCTCTAACCCTTAACAATTCAATTTTCACTCTCAATTAACTTATATATATGATACTACAATTACTCGTTCATTTGAAATTATTGGAAATTGTGTATATATATATGTGTGTGTGTGTGTCTTATACTCTTATGTGTAATTCGTACACGCAACCTAATTTTTCTCATTCTATCTCTCTCTAAATTGTTTAAATAAGCAACTTTGTAATTTCTATATATATATATATATATTATCTCTCTATACCTTTCTTCTTGAAGTTTTTTTGTTTTGTATTTGTTGCACACTAATAGACAACACTTGAAACGTCCAGTACCATATAAGATATGATCCACATGGTACTTACCTAATAATATTTGCTAATTTTGGCTCCTTTTGCACTTTCAATTTATGTACAATAACAATCATCTTTTTTTCTAGACTTGTTTTTAAATAATTTATCTATTTAAAGAATTTTAGTGTAATGCATATTTGATGAAGGATTAGTTGCAACAATAGTCCGGCCCTGAACTATTGTTCGTGTCTCGATCACTTTGATTCTCAAATTGAATTTTTGTATCATAGTCCTTAAACTTTCAGCTGGATGTCACTTTGATCTGATACGTCAATTCTGTTAATTTTTTCTGTTTATTTAATTTTAAGGGTAAAATTGTCCATCCACTTTAACTTAACTCCCTCCAACAACCAAATTAAAATACAAAAATATGATTATTGAAAGAGGGATGTTATTTACACACCCCTAAATTTCTTTTTGCACACCTTTTCTAAAAAAAAAAAAAAAAAAAATTCAAGAAAAAAGACCATTTGGCCCTCCCCTCACCCACACACCCCATCCCCATCTCCCCCCCCCCCCCCCCGGTACACACCCCATCCCCATCTCCACTTTATCTCCATCTTTTTTTTTTCTTCTTCACCGTCGAAGCCCACCCCCACCCTTTATCTTCTTCTTCTTCCCCCAACCCCAACCACCTCCCCCCCAACCCTCCCCTCCCCTCCCCTCCTCTCGTACTCCTCTCTCCTTGCCACCTCCCAATCCCTCCTCCCCATCCTCCCCGCTTGCACCACCTACAAACAGCCACCACCTGCAGACAGCCAAAACAACAACCACTACATTCTTCCCCTCTCTCTCTCTCTATCTATCTCTCTCCTTCCCTCTCTCCTCTCACCCAAGCAGACAACCAAAAATATATAAAAAAAAAATAAAATTTCCAGCAGGTTCGGCGGACCAGTGCCGAACCCGGTGGTTTCGTTCGACAGGTACCTGCGCTAATAGAATCGGATTGTTCGGTGGGTACCTACCGAACGAAACCACCGGGTTCGGCACTGGTCCACCGAACTCGCTCCATTTTTTTTTTTTTTTTTAAGTTTTCTTCTCTCCAACGCGCGATGGTGAGCTAGCTGGAGGAGCGGTTGTGGAGTGGGTAGGAGAGAGGGGGTGGGTCGGGTTAGGGTGGGGGTGGGGGAGGGAGAGAGGTGGTCGGGGTAGGGGAAGAAAAAGAAGAGATAGTGGGGGTGGGGAAAGAGAGAGCAAAAGAGAGAAAGGGAGAGAGGAGAGAGGGGCATGGAGGGGGTGGGGTAGTTGCCGGTGGTGGTAGGCTGCTTGGCGTGGTCGGGGATGGGTGTGTGCTGGAGAGAGGAGAGGTAGGGAGGGAGGTGATCGGGGATAGGTGTGTGGCTGTGTGTGTGTGTGTTTTTTTTTTTTTTTTTTTTTTTCTGTTTAAGAAGGATGTGCAAAAAGAAAAATGAATGGGGTATAAAGTCTTTTCCCTTGAATTTTTTTTTTTAAAAAAGGTGTGCAAATATCAGCCTTCTTATTGAAATTGAAACTATGTGGATAAAATTAATCATTTTGCCAAATCATTTTCTTGCATACATTGTCTTTGAATAAACATAAATTATGGGGAACAAAAAACTTAGCTTTGTATTTGTAAATATTGATAACGATGGACATATTACAGCCAGTTGTATTCTCACTTGACGCCATCCAGAGAATATCTAATCATGTATTAGTCGGTGTCATTAAATCTTTGGATGCTGAGTTTTGAACAAATCAAAAAGCTTCACGTCAAGAAAAACAGACCATGCCAAAAGATTTTGAGACCGATTAATTAACACCAAGTAGCTAAGTAATTGAGATCAAATTAATTATAAGCTAATTAATTGAGATCAAATTAATTATAAGCTAATCAATGGAGTCATGAGTCTAATGACATGACCACTGCGGCCACGAGAGGCAAAGGCAAAGAATGGGTGGTAGGAGAAAACCGCGGCAGCTTCTCCCCACCACCCCGACACAAAGCAGTTTCCAAAAGCGGTTTCAGCCTCTCTCTTTCTCTCTCTCATTAGTCATTATATATATATATATGCATTACCATGCACACACAGAATAGAATACAGCTTATTTGACAGCCCACAATATCATAATGGGGTTTTGAGATCGTCTCCAAAAACCACTTTTGATTTGGTGTTTTTTTTTTTTCTCTCTCTCTAGAATGGTCTAAGGTCTGTCCTTTTATTGTTTGTTAGCACCATTCAAATGGGGTAGGGGTCCCAAGTGCTACAGTGCTGCTGTTGCTGCAGCATACAGCATACAGGCTTTTGTGTAGAAGAGTAGAGCTGTAGAGGTCTTGTTGCCTTTTTGAGACAGAAAGCTGCTTCCTTGTGCGTACGTATGTGTGTGATATAAATTAATAAAGCTAGAAGTTAGTAACTTTCTTCATCTAATTTTCTGATTTCTTATCAAAATTTGTGTCAACACATATGTCACACATGTTAGTTGTCAGATAATCATTGAATTTTAAAAATCTAAACTTTCTCAAAATGGGTTTAAGAAAAAGGAAATTTTTAGTATATATGTACGTAGATGCCCTATGTGATACACACATTTTTTATTTTTACATATTGACGGTGTTCACATTTTTCCTATTAAGGTATAGTTTTTCACCACTAAACCTGGTTGTGTCGTCAAATATAGTAGTTGTATCACATAAATTCTCTAACCATATATATTAATTAGCTAATACCCACATTCCGCCTGTAGCATCATCCTATAAGAAAGAGATAAACATATGCAAGCATCAGAAGCAGCCTCATCTTATGTGTTTAATTAATATGATAAAAAAAAGAGTAGGGGTTGGGGGTTGCAAGTTTTGTACACATAACCTCTTGGATTTAGAACTCAATCGATCTAATAACATTTATATCATATTAAGTATCAGAGATGAATGAGATTCAGAATGGATTAAGATTTTTATAAATTTAGTAAATTAATGAGAGTCAATAAACCAACTTGATGATGATTATATAGCAGTACTGATATTATTTCATATGTGGTAATGTGAGTTACCCACCATGTGGAAGACTACTTGTACTAATTATTATTATTGCAGCTAGCGTAAAAGTTGGTGCACTGCAAATGAAGAGAAAGCATACCAAAAAGGGCGAGTCAGATTTGGAAGACTACTTGTACTAATCCTAGAGATTGGGTTGGCTCTATTTAAAATTTAGTGTATGTAGGGAATGCATACCAAAAAGGGCCAGTCAGTCCAGTCCCTCATCAGTCATCACGAGTACTTTCCTGGCAAGAAAACGAGATGCATGGCAATTGGCAACCCCACCACACCACATGCATCGATCTTCATATTCACAGTTTCACTGATTCACTCATCGATCATGAAAAGACGTGTCCATTCAAATAATATCTGTGCTGCAGTACCTTTTTCGATCTGCATAATGTTAAGAAGTTGCATCTACCAATTTGATGGCTGCGTCGTCTTTATATATTTAAGTCATACAAAAAAACAACACTCTCGATGCTTCTACTCCTTCCATATGTTCGATCATACTTAATTTGCTTGTCTGTAAGTGTAACCCTTGTCGTCTCATAACCCTAGTTAATTTAGTTTATAATGACATCAATTCTCTTATGTAGTATTAATTTCCCCTTTTGTATTTTTCTTCCAATTTTCTTTTGTTTTTATTTTCACCACGAGCAATGCTATTTATGCTGGCTAGACCTGGATATCTTTTATTTGGTCTCTTGCGTGTATGTTTTATTTAACTTTTAATCTTAGCTGTGTACGTAATGTATAAATCTAATAGCATATGCATATGATCGAGCAAAAGAGTGGTGAATTAAATTCGTAATACTTTTATATGAGATCAAATGTGAACCCTTATTTACAATACATGACTAAAATTTGTTTGTTGTTAAATACATAATTAAGACGAAAGCAAATGAAAATAAGTATAACAGATAATCTACTACCATGTATACTAACTCAACTAACTCCTTTATCTACCTCTTCGCTTTAATAAAAGTAAGACTACATACAAGTGGGTCGATTCCAATTCTATTAGTAAGATGATTAATTTTGTTCCTAAATCTAAAATGACGTTTTAAAGTATAAGTATTTAGATTTATATCATGAACATAATTTAATGAAAGATTTAAATAAATTAATTTTAAATATATGCAGAATTGCAGAAGATTAATAAAAAATATATATACCAACTTCACAACATTATTATGCATAAAGGAGAATAAATTTTAAGAAAAAAAGGCTTACGCAGCCTTATGACCCACCACACAGCGACTTAAACAGTACAGTGCATGACATTTTAACATTCTTGTTTGTCACCTAGTAGAAATTATTGACCCCTGCTATAACGTACTGTTAAAAGGGCAAAAATTTTGACACTGGTGTGGGTAAACTTAGAAAGTTATACTTTATTTAATAATAATATATATTTTTTAAGGATATATATCTTTCGTGTGCATCCTATACTTACCAATGGATTTTAACTCTGTAATCAATATAATCATATAATCGCTCTTGGGGGTTTTTTTAAGGTCCAGAATGAAAAAAATAAAATTATTTAACAATAGAAGTGTAAAATAAACTTTAAAATCATTTACTTTTTTTCTTTTTGCTACAGAAATATAAAAATTCCTATCAAATTTCAAGTCAACCCAATATTACAATTAATGTTGTCCTATATATTTTTACGCTATAATTTAGGTCATATTGAAGAATTTGAAATCTCTTCTACAATTATTTATTTATTTTGTTTTAATCTTATATGTATTATAAAATTAAAAGTTATAAATCCATAAATGTGATCTATATACACTCAAAAATATTATGAATCTCGATTTTTTTTTCTCACATTCTTAAATTTATAATTAAAAATCAAACAATAACAAGTGGTGATAAAAATAAAATAGAGAGTCGTGGAAATATAATTTATACGTACTCTTGACAATTGGATGGCATCGGTGAATACTCATAACCTTATTTAAATATGAAAGTTAGATGGAATGATAAATGACATATTCATTATATGTAAACAAGAAAAATATGAAGTTAATTATGAGATGATGTAAGAGTTGTAAAGTTCTCAGGCTTACAGCGATGTCATCTGATTTTGTATATAAAATTAATATTATTTTCTATTCCTTGTTGTTAGATGTGGTTGGTAACTTGGTATATTTGATTGTTGGCCAAAAAAAAAAAAAAAACTTGGTATATTTGATTAAACCTTCGGAGCATACATGCATATTGCCACTATATTGGTTTTGCCATGAAAATGTCAGGAATTAAAGGCTTCTATGAAATTGTTGATACTCAAAACATTAATGCCATGTGTCACGGTCTACAAAAACTTGAATTGACCTCTGAACCGCAACTCTCATATTTAAGAAACCTTAAAATTCTAATCAAGTCTGAAACAAACATGGACCCGACCAAAAAGGTGAAAACAACTCAAGAGAGGAAACTCCAAAATGGATACAGCTTCTTAAAAATGGCTGAACGAATTTTAAACCTGATAGGAATTTTGAGGACAACAGATTTCAACTCTTGGCAATTCATTACATAGAGCTCTCTTTTTGGTCCGGATCGAAACGGTAAATCTTCTCATCAAGGAGCCATAAGCAAAACAACAAATGTTGGCATGGGCACAATTCATAATTTCTCAACCATTACTTGTCAAAATGGATTGAAATTGACCGAGTTGTTATTATATGTGAGCCCATTTTGTCAGATTGCTCCTAATTGATAATTGCATGAAATTAAACTAATGTTGACAGATGCATTGTATGGAATTCGTTTTCAGTCTACAATTACAAGGCAAAGTTAAAAAAAACCAACCTCACCTTTCAAGCATTGAATTTGGTATATATGATCAATTGAGAGATGTGGGTAGTTTCTTCTATATTTAATATTATATATAATCCCACTTGTTAAAGAAAGAAAATTATTAACATGTTTTGAAATATGGGGTTTGAAATTTGAGTAATATATATATATATATATGTACGATCTCTAGCTATAGCTAGATTAATTGAATATAAAAGATTTGTGTGCAATATATGAAAAGATTTAGTTGTTGAAGTAATTGATCGATTGAACTGGCGATGAGGTAGTATGCATGAAGATCAATATTTAAGGTAAATAATCATATCCCCACTTGTGGCAACAAATTTGAAAAATCATATGCATGCTTATTTCTTAGTACATATATGCTCAGGTGTATGTGTAGGATACAAAAATTTGGATTCAAAAGATTAGTTGGGATATTAAAGATAAACAGAGAATCCAAACATGGTCAATGGGCGGGGACAGTCCTTGAAAGAAAATTAAGGCCCCGACATTTTTGGACCGAAACCCAACGTACTGTCTTCCTTCAACATCTAGCATATATACCAGGTTCATGGAAAATAAACCTAGACATTTCGACATCAATATCTCATATTATTAGTTCTTCTTGGAGAAATTTTATGGACCCAAGCAGAGTACCATACTCCCCACTTCTTTATCGTGTACAAGGCCACATATCAGCAAGTAAATTCGGAAGTTTTTCGAATGGGTGATTAGGTTTAAACTTAAAATATTTAAGTTAATTTACAGCTCTTTCATATTTATTCTTTGAGCTGTTGAGAGTATAGAATTTCATATCAAGAATTCTAGCTAAATCATCCTACCCTACAAATGTTAAGCCTTGTGAACTTCTTCATATTTAAATTATTTTTTAATTGGATATTCATATATCATATTTTAACTTTAACATAAATCATCCATATTGATCATAATTAAAATGTAAGTTAGATAAGTAGTGTTTAAACTGTACGTACTGCATTTACTGTAAACCACATTATATTTATTAAGCGGTAATCATTATTGAACTAAGACATCTGTTCAGGTTATAGGCTAAAACCTAACCAAAAGATTGAGGCAACAACTGTTTATGGGCAAGGTTTGACGATGCCAGTCAAATGCTTGCCAACCCACGTTTGGCTAATGCATGCCTTATGTACAGTATAGGACTATAGGGCATATATTTTAATTAAGCCATTTGGAATGAAATAATGAATGGGTTTCTATAACTGAGACTAATTGGTATTCTTGTTTTGTTTAACGACTCCTTTAGGACCTTTAGGTGCTACTTTTAGAATATGTACATATAATATTACAAGTAACAAAGCCAATAAATCAACCCAGAATATCATTGAAAGGGATATAATAGTTGGTTATGATTATTCCATCACATTAATTGACTGCTGACCATATAATCTCGATCTCCTCCTATATGCCAAAAATTGATGGGTCCTTAGCTTAATTAACATGCGTACTGTGTGATATTCCTTGTTCAGTAGTCTATACGTATAGGTTAATATATATTCTGTTGTTAAATTAGAAATTTTGACGTACTACACATTCAGTTAATTATCACTTTAATCAATAATTTAGATTTACGTATAATATGACAATATAAGTATAAACATATTTCGTTGCATACCAAATTGTCTGACAAAAAAACATTATTATATAGATAACAGTAGTTCATACCCAAAAGCACATAGTTATGAACTTATAGTTCACATATATCTTTTTTTTTTTTTTTTTGCCATTATATATATATATATATAGTTCTCATATATCTAACTAGAAACATTAATTTTGTCAGGATTTCATCATGTTTGTTAAGCAACAAAGAATGTTTCCATGCCACTACAAAACATATGATATTGTGGTCCTTGACATACATCATTAGAAAAATAATTGTAATCTAAAATAGTCTTTCTTGATCATGAGCTAAGATTCTCATATAGACCACCTATGTGTATATGGTCACCTAGCTCAGAGATGGAGTACGTGGTACGTACCAATATATTAACTAATACCAGCAATTAATATAATCTTTCCAAAATTATGGGTCATCTCCATGAACAATATGCCCAAATTGAGTGGCTGTCTGGTGGGTAGTCACACTACAATAAAAGATTTATTGAGAATGCATTTTTGTAATAAAAGTTGTGAAAAATTGTTTTATAAACTATGGAAGAAAAAGATTAATACTCGATTGATTGTTCTTCTGGATGCATGGCGTGCTCACAATGTTGTAATTTTTTACTTGGAATCATATCTTAACTTTTTCCAGTAATTGAAATCTATTATAAAAATAGGAATTTCAATTTTTTTTACCAACTCTATTCATGGTTGGATTTTTTATTTATTAGTTTCACGGTTGGATCTTAAATTAAAAAATTAGGGTTTTTTTTTTTTTTTAATTTTAAAAATTGACAAGATATATAACTTACCCATCTCAATTAAAATTTCCAAGTAAGTCGAGAGAGAAAGAGAAAGAATTAATGAATAATATCAATTTACACTGACAAAATTCATGCATGAATTATTCTATATTTTGCTGATGAGTTACTATAATATTAGTAGAATTGTGGGAAATCATTCATATTTGGGACATTGAAACATTACATACGTTTAAGCAAAAACATTTGGTCCATACAGAGTCTGGCAACTTATATTGTGAAATTGGCTTTTCGATCATATATTCATCCATCCCATTGTATATGGCAAATATATCCAAGAACAATCCAACAAATATATTGTTGGTAATAGGCTACCCGGCCAAATTCACTAAAGAAGAGGTTAAGATGGTGAAGGGTTCAATGGATTTTGTAGGCATCAACCAATATACTACTTTCTACGTACATATATATATGACCCACATCAACAAGAAACAAATTAAGGTCTTGGGATACCAGGACTAGAATTAATGCAGCTAGAATTTGCTTGTAAGATGTTCGATCCCCTGTTCATATATTATTATTATTATTTTTTAATTAATCATATTGGCAGTTGGCACTTACTTCAATTTGCAGATGCCAAGAATAGAGTGCCTATTGGTCCTAGGGTAATTTAATTAGGATCCATTCATACATCCCTTTCACTTAGAACCATTAGCTCTTGCACGTTTAGATTTGATATATGATGATAATTTGAACACTTTGCAGTCAAGTTCTTATTGGCTCTTTCTTTTTAGTTTTTTTGTTCTTTTTTTTTTTTTTTAGTTTTAAGTTTTTTAAATAAGAATTATTATTGTTACAAAATATTTCAAGGACAAAATCGAAAGTAAGGAGATAAAGATTATAATTTAACAAAAAAAAAAAAAAAGGATGCATGTTAGGTGCCAAATTGTCACCCAAAGATAAATTTGGGTGGCAATTCAATTGTAATTTTTTTTTTTGGCGGTAAATGTTAATAAAATATTTTCACAAAAAGAAACACTAAAATAAAATAAAATAAAATATTTTAACCAAAAAAACACCAAAATAAAATATTTTTACAAAGTACTATAATAAATGTACATATTGAAAGGGAGGATAAATAAAACAATTGTAAGAAAAAATAGCAGACAAGCAGCTACTAGCTAGTACATTGGCAAGAGAGCTTTAAGTCATTCAAGACGTTTTTGGTTCAACACCCCACTCCTCTCCATTGTAAAGGAAATTTTGCTGAATTTCTAGGTGTGACACGTGGAAGCCCTCGGGCCCACGCGTGACACATGGCGGAACTGGTTTGGATGGGTGGAATCCCGCGGGCCCACGCGCATAAAGGGAAAATCAAACAATTAACAAATGGTCTTTTTAAATATTTTAAAATGGAAAAGCGGACATATAATTGTAATTATTAATTTATTACTTAAATATTGATACACTAATCAAAGAACTCCAATAAAACATAAAATGAAAAGTAAAGACATACAGTATCTCTTGTTGGTCAAATTATGTTATAAATGAAGGATTGGAAGCTAATGACCTGTTTCATATTCTATTCAAAAACTATTTTTTTTTTCAAAAACAAAGAAACAAGTTTTAGTTAAGAAAATGTGTTTGGTAGATCATTTTTAAAAACATGCTTTTTTTTTTTAATGATAAAACATCATTTTTCTCATTTTTTTTACACTTCATTCTTTCTTAGTTGTCATTATTTTTAAAATGTAAAAATTGTTTTCAAATTTCATACGAAACAAGTTTTCAAATTTAAAAAATTGATTTTGAAAACTCACATTTAAAAAAAAAATCTTAATTTTTGAAAAAAAAAAATTTGAGTAGGATACAAAACGGCCCTAAGTTATCTATAAAAAATCATTCAGGTATTTAAATTTCACATTCCACTTGCATTTGGTATTTTTTTTCGTTCTCCATAAATATATCTTTATAATGTATAATTTAAAACTAAAACATGTTTATCGTTCCAACTATTTTTAAAATTTTTTATTTCCAATTTATACATGACATCAATTCGCTTGATATAGTTTATTTATTTATTTATAATTCTTAGAGTTCAAAGTATGTATGTCATGTAAATTTGAAAATAATAATTCAAAAAAAGCATTGACGCAAATAGGATCTTTAAAAAAAAAAAATCTGAAATGGAACAGTCGTGTCATATATATAATATTATCACCCAATATTATAATACTACGTATTCTACTTGTTTTAAAAAATTATAAATTTTACTTAAAATAAAAATCCACTATGTACTTAAATAAAAATTGTATCATACACGTAGCTCAACAACCTTACTAAAATGGAGACTCCTAGAGCAAGACATTTGATAGTTTGATTATTAAAACTCCACCACTTCGTCATAGAAGTAACACCGACTTTATGTGAAGAAAACATGGAGATGGAGTGAATTATTAGATGGGACACTAAAAGCAAAAGCAAAATTATTACATGGGACATGAGGAAAGCGTCGGTAGTCTATTATTATTCTATTTCATTTAGTCCATGCATACTAATTAAGGACCAGCCAAGAAGTTCTTAAAATGCAAACTTCAAGACACATCATACCCATAGAGATCGAGTGCATAATATTGCCGTATCATTCACGGCATCAACGGTCAATAATTAGGTTACCCTTGACGAAAGTCGGCTCAATGGTATACAGTGACGACGCAACTTCATTAAGTCATCCATCCATATTTAATAGTGATCTAATTAATAGTCTACAAATATGCATTATACTTGAGTTCATGGCCCTTGAAATCCATGTTAGAGAGTAGAGACGTCTATTGGTTTCTTGTTGAGGTTAAACAATGCCACTTCTATTTGGCCCCTGCAATTTGTATTATACCAAAACCCTTTTTGTTGAGGTTAAATAATACATACTTCTATTGCCCCCCCCCCCCCCCCCCCCCCGCGGCCCACACCAAAAATTCTAGTTCTGCCTCTGATATATACAGACTCATCATTTGATAAGTCAAAATATTGTAAAAAGAATAATACTAATTTAACCAAGTAATAAGGATTTCATATTGTAATTAATTTATCAAAGTTGTATTTGGACTACCAACTAGTTATTGAGAAATTTAGAAAACGAATCTAAATTTAAGTCAATTAATTAAAGACTTTTAACTTTTTTTTTTAATTTTTTTTTAGAAATTTGATCTCGAGTAGTGCTCAAGAAGTGCTCAAACACTCATCGAGCACTACTCGATAAGGTTCGAATACCACTCGAGCACTTATCGAGGGTTAAAATTCTAAAAAATTTAAAAAAGAGTTAAAAGTCTTTAATGACAACCAAAAAGGGTTAATTTTTCAAATTTCTCTTAATTGGGTAATTCCACACAATTTCTAATTAACAAGTTTCATACATATTTATATACATGAGTTTTGTTTTGTTTTAGGGACATGACTAGACCTCTGGCGTTTGGCAATTTGAAGGCAATTTTTTTTTTGTGTCAAAAGGCAGCTCGGGGGTTATAATAATCTACAACTAAGGGTCGTTAAAGGGGACTTGAGGTACCATGGAAAAGATGTGGTGGCTGCTAATATCTACGATAAGTGGGTCAGGGTGAACGTGATTCACAATGTTGGTGCAGGCTAGGGAAGGTGACAATTTTTATTGACGGTGATCAAAAGCTGGTGATGAATGATCACGGTAAAGCTACCCATTACTTCAAGTATGGAGCTTATGCAGCCTTATCTGGTTCGACTAACTACGTGGAATCAAGGTGGAGGGGGATCAAAGTTTTCAAAAAATGATGATAATCAATTAAGAATTAATTTAGTTCTCGTTTGTGTAATAAAGCCTCAGTTTAATTTCTTTATGATCTGTTGTAAACAATGTAGTGTGGGTGGAGGAAGCTCCGCCATGGATGCCTCCTATCCTTTTAGATAAACATTAAAAACAACCAAGTGGATAGTTAGAATATTTGTACTCAGAACTTCCTAGAATCATAACTCAAACTGATTTCATATATAACTACTGAATTCTAATAACAAAGCTTTTATGAAATTGAATAACAATCTATATCAACTAGCTATTTAGGATCGATAAGTATTATTTTGCATGTGGCAAATAAATAAGATTTAGAAATCAGAATGAACTCAGATTATTTGGTGAAAGAAAGATTAACAAACTAATCTGATGATGGTTATATATAGCAGTACTGATATGTGATGGAGAATGTGAGTTACCTACCATCACCATGTGAAAGACTACTCCTACCAATTATTATTATTGCAGTGTAAAAGTTGGTACACGTACTGCAAATATAAGCATTTTAGAGATTGGGTTGGCCCTCTTTAAAATTTTGTGTAGGAGAAGGCATACCAAAAAGGGTCAGTCAGTCAGTCCCTCATCACGACTCTTGTCCTGGCAAGAAAACAAGATGCATGGCAACCCCACCATGTACACCACATCTTCATCTTCACAATAATCACGATATTCACAGACCCACAGATTCGTACTTATTCACTTATTCAATTCACTCTTATATCATCAAATTCAAAAGACGTATCCATTCAAATTAATAATATCTCTGGTACAGTGCTCGATCTGCATAATGTTAAGACGTTACATATATGTACCAATTTGATGGCTGCATCGTCTTATATACCAAGTCATATATACAAGAAAACAACACCGATGATGCTAGCTTAATTCTACGATTTCCATATGTTCATATATACTTAATTTGCATGTATTTTCTGCTTATTTTGTTTTCGATCCTAACAATATAATATAAATTCAAGAATTTAAGTAACCCCATCTAACCCAAAAAGTGTTATGTAAAATTCATTTCATCTTTTATATGACTAACATTAAATGTCCACTAAGCCATGGTGGTGATCTTCCTTCTGCCTAGTAAAACCAAGTAGAGAAAAATAAGGAGAGAATCTAAATCCAAATTAAATTTGTAACACTTTTAAATCTGAATGAGATCAAATGTGGACCCTTAAATTTATAATTTATGGCTAAAATTAATACAAGTAAAGCAAAGAATCGATCTACTGCCATTTATAATTAGTCATTTAGTCTTCTATATGAAAAATATACAACTCTAATAAAAGTACTGAGACTATACATACAAGTGATCGAGTTCCACATCGGGGGCCGGATCGATCCCATTTCAGTTAGGGAGATGATATGAAATAAGATGTTTGGTTAATTTTGTGCTTATATTCTAAAATAAGTACGTGCATTATTTTAGGATCTAAAAATGAATCATTGTAGGTATAGGTTTCGTATTTAATTTATTTCGTGAAAATAACTGAATGAAGGTTTTAAATAAATTAATTTTAGAAATGCGCACAAGATTATAGATAAGAAAAATTAACAGAATATATATACCAACTTCACAAGCATCAACGAAAAAAACAAAAATTAAAGAAAAAAGGGTTACGCATCCCTCATGACCCACCACAACTGCAACTTGAAAAAGTACAGTGCATGACATGTTAATTAACATTCTTCTTTGTCACCTAGTAAAAATTATTGAACCCTGCTAACTGTTAAAGGAAAAAAATTATTGACAGTTTGACACTGATGTGAGTAAAGTTAAGAATATTTTACTCCATTAATAATATTCCTTAAAAAAAAAACAAGATAACTTTCGTGTGAATCCTACTTAGATGGATATTTAACTCTTTAATCGATCATTATAATCACTCTTCTATATCAGTTTTCTTTTGCTACAGAATATGAAAATTCTTATCAAATTTCCAATTAGTAAATGAGTAATCTGCAATTATTGAGCTTAAGGGATACATGTAAGTTAAGTAAAATGATTTTTCTATTTTGAGGGAGTGAGGAAAGTTAATTGGTGGGTGAGATGAATAGATTTTTCTATATATGGTTGTTGTTTTTTTTTTTTTTTCTCTCTATATATGTTCTCTCATTTCTTCCCAACAGCTCTTAATTATGTTTCATCTCTCATTTCTTCCCAACAGCTCTTAATTATATTTCATCTCTCGATCACCCTATCATTTTAACAAAAACATGAACAAAAGAGCCTAAGAAAACTTAAATTTCTGATCAAGTTTGAAACATATATGGACCCAATTAAAAGGTAAACACAGCTCAAGAAAATTCCGAAAATTGTATACAGCTTTTTAAAATGGCTGAAACTCTTCAAAATTGGCAATTCATTCCTAAGAGTCATCGATCTTGTCCGGAATCTAGCTGCTCTCAACTAGTGAACAATTGAACATGCATGGGCCCATAAATAGAACAACAAATGTTTTATAATTCTCAGCCATTAATTGTAAACTTGGATTGAAATTGATCGAGTTGTTATCCCATATATTTTGTCAAATTGCTAGCTAGCTCGTAATTGAGATATATATATCTTTTGGGACTGATGAGCTATCTTAAATTCCTAATTGATAATTGCATGAAACTCTTTCCAAATACTAATTAATGTTGTACGTTTGTTGAGAGAAAGATTTCACATTGAAAATGTGAGGCCATGCATGGTGGCTTATAAGGATTTGAGCTACTTCTCCTATTGTTAATTGGTTTTAAGATGAATGTCTAGATTCTTTCATGGTTTCAGAACACGCTATCCACATTATAAGGGTTTGGGTACTACTCCTCTTTCAACGTTAACAGATGCATTGTATGAAAATCGTTTTCAGTCTACAATTACAAGGCAAAGTTTAAAAAATACAACATCACCTTTCAAGCATTGAATTTGGTAAATAAAATGGTCAATTTGAGATGAGTACCATTGTTTTCTTCTTTGATATTATATATTATATAATCCCCACTTGTTAAAGAGAGAAATTCATAATGTATTTTGAAATATGGGCTTAAATTTGAGTAATATATATATATATGCTCCTCTAGGTAGCTAGCTAGCAAGGTTAATTGATTATAAAGATCTGTGTGAATGCAAAGATTTAGTACGTTGTTTAAGAACTTGAACTGATGAGTTAGAAATGCATGGAGATATAATTTAAGATAAATAATCAAATCCCCACTTCTGAAAACAAATTGAAAATATCATATGCATGCTTAGCTTAGTATATGCTCAGGTGTGCAGGTTACAAAAACTTGGGTCTAAGATTAGTTGGGATTATTAAACATAAACAAAGGATGCGGAAAATTGGTCAATGAGAAGGGGTAGTACATGTAGTCCTAAAAGAAAATGAAGGCCCCGACATTTTTGGACCAAAACCCCACTGTCTTCCTTCAACACCTAGCATATATACCAGGTTCACGGAGAATAAACCTAGACATGTCGACAGCAATATCCCATATTAATTGTTCCTTGAGAAATTTTATGGACCCAATTGATCAGCGGAGTGCCAATTTGATCATTTAATTAAAATGTGTGTTTGAATAGATGATATAAATATATATATATATATATATTAATTAGCAGTATCATTCATTAACTAAGACATCTTTTCGATCAGGTTATATGCTATAGGGATTTTCTCTAGACAGGAAGTCTGCATTTTTTAAAATTTTACAAATGTGTGGATTATTAGTTGTCATCCAAATGTTTAGTGGATGACGACCGGATAGTCCACACATCTGCATATTTTGAAAAATGTGGACATCCTCTCTAGAGAAGGACTGATATGCGCGCTATATATAATTAAAACCTAATTGGCCGGCCCAACCCTGATTTAACTATCAAAATTAAGGTTGAGGCAACAACTGTTTATGGGCAAGGTTTGACAACCCAAGTTTGGCTAATGCATGACTCAAAATATTTTCGATGAAACCGTCCATTTGTTTTATCAAAGTTAGATAGGTAAATGATTTCCGATTTGACTAATTTTTTGCAAGGATGATCTATTAATGAAGATGATCTTTGCGAACGGTTCGGATCGACACAAAACAACTTGTGTGGGCCCCAACAAGGTCATACTTCAACATAAATAAGTTGAGATATACCTCAATAGAAGGAACCTGCATATATATATATTTGGAGAATGATTAATGACATTTTATTTTTGACATAAGTTTTCAATGTAGCCCACTCTATATAAGATTTTAACGATCTGAACAATTTATTTATATATATATATAGGACATATATTTTTTAATTAAGCCATTTGGAATAAATGGTTTCTAACCGAGACTAATTGGTATTCTTGTTTTGTTTAACGACTCATTTAAGTGCTTTAAGAATGTACATATAATATTACAAAGCCAATAAATCAACCCAGAATATATATCATTGAAAGGGACAACAATGGTGATCACATTGACTGCTGACCATAAAATCTCTCCTCCTTTAGGACAAAAATTGGTGGGTCCTTAGCTTAACTTGCGTAATGCGTGATTGTCCTTGTCCAGTGCTGTCCACCTCCATCTTCCTCCATAATGTTTTCCAGTGAGTATTGTTTAGGGCATATAATTAAGTTGGTGCAATATTGGTGTTTTCGTTTATATATAGGGTGCGTAATGTTTTGTTGTTAGATTTGAAAATTCGGATCTATCAGTCACTGGTCATATGAATTTTTTTTTTTTTTTACCAATTGGAAACGATTCCATTAAAAAGCCACAAAGACAGAAAATTCAAACAATACACAAAAAAACAACAAACCAAATACAACTGAATCAAAGCAAATATTTACATATATCATATACATATATAAATTCATTAGTTATATGATTAATAGTTCAGATTTACAGTCTGACAATAAATATATCATGTTAATTATTTCATAAAAAAGTAAAGATATAGAAATAGTTAATTTATACCCGAGTGCACATAGGTTTTGTTTGTTTGTAAGAATACACAAAATTTATAGCTCACATATCTTAGGAACATTGACTATGTCAGGATTGCATCCAGCTTGTTAAGCAACAAAGAAATTTCCATGCCACAACAAAAACATATGATATTGTGGTCCTTGACATATATCATTAGAAAACTAATTGTAATCTTGAATGTACAGTCTCTCTTGATCATGAGCTAAGATTCTCATAAAGACCAGCCATGTATATATGGTCACCTCAAAGATCAAGGAGTTGTGCCAATTAACTAATACCATCATATGTAATCTTTCCAAAATTAAGGGCGCCCATCCATGAACAATTAATATGCCCAAATTGAGTGGCTGCCTGCTAGGTAGTCACACTACAATGAAATCTAATCTTTTCTTTTCAAAGATTGCGAATGCATTTTATGTTATAACAGGAGGCACAAAACCTTAATTATTTCAAAGGTGTACGTATTATCTATAGTACTTTATACAGCAAGATATATAATTTTATATTTTTAATAGTTTAATTTCTTATTATAAAATTCAGATCATGCGCTACCTGCTCTTTTCTCCTTCATTAGTATCTTTTTTCTTTTTGGTCGAATCTGCATAATTATCTAATCATAACAGTCTGTAAGGTTTACCAAAAATTTAGAAGAGACTGATCAGCTCACTCATTTAGTAAAGCCTGCAGCTATATATACAAGGTCTAAAAGAACAAAAACAGTTGTATAATATATATATATGAGTGCTTCTCTTACATATATACACTTAGGCACTTAGCTCAAACAAAATTAATACAAAACATATATACATATATACATATATATATATATAGAGGGCCCTTCCAATAAGGGATCCCTCATTTAGTGTTAAATGAGAGATCACCTTGTGGGGCCCACACGGGTCGTTTTGTGTTAATCCGAACCGTTCATTTTTTACATTTTCATTGATAGATCATCCCTGCAAAAAATCAGCCAAATCAGAAATCGTTTACTCTCGTTCGATTAAGCGGTCAAAGTTTAGGTGTTTATAGAGGAATTTGTTGTTCGTCCATTTGTTTTAAACTTTGACCGCTTAAACAAATGGGTAAAAGATTTCTGATTTGGCTGATTTTTTGCAGAGATGATCTATCAATGGAGATGTAAAAAATGGACGGTTCAGATTAACACAAAACGACCCGTGTGGGCCCCACAAGGTGATCCCTCATTTAACACTAAATGAGGAATCCCTTATTGGAAAGGCCCTGTATGTATATATATATATATATATATAACAAAGTGTTTTTCTTGTACTCCACACTCGTATATGATCGATTTAATTCTCATATAAAATTACATTCAAACAAACTTCATGTATAAAATTGGCATAAAGAATTCTCATATAAAATCTTATTGGAAACAAATATGCATGATCTGAATATGGATGCAAAAATCCCATATATCTATACTTGTAGGATTGTTCTACAGTACAAGACCAGTATATATAGAATCGTTAGTGCAGCCTACACATAGTTTAAAAGTCCATCACTTTTGTGCTAATATATATACACTATAGAACTGAACTCATGTTTTATGCATATATATTAAAAGCTTTTGATTCCATATTTTTCAACATAATAGGGCTAGCTAGGTATTGGAGAATTAATGGGGCCAATATATACCTTATATTTTTCAAGACTGTACATGTATTTTTCCTAGGTGACATTCTTTATCTTAATATACCCTGATGTGTGGCATTATTTAAGCTTTTAGGTGGAGGCCTTATTCTAAAACTAAAAGAAGAAAAATTATTAATCAAGATTGACGGTTGATTTTGGACCCACGTACTTATGCTTTCTTGGGCATGGAAATATAATATAAATATGTATGTAATCCAACTTGTTTACTTCATTAAAAGAAGTTGGGGACGAAAATTAAAATACATACATGCAAGACTATTGTGTTTAATTAATTGTGCACCACACATCATTCTGCCTTAAATATACTTAGCTGTCTAAGTATATAGAAGAGGTAACCCAATTACTTGGGAAGTGTTGAATTAAATAAGACATACTTAGCCAAATTTTATTGACCCATGACCAAGTTTTAGTACTAATGGTGAAGAAAAATGCTTACTATATTCTTTTCTTTATCAAATGATATTGGAATATATAGAACTTTACTGAGTTAGTGAGTTACAAACTTACAATCTCTCATTTATTCCGAGTTCAATCAGGTACTTACACGTGTGGAGAATTGGAGATGGAGCAAAATAGCTAGAGTAGTAGTACCCGAAAGTGCAAAGCAGAAGAAAGCTTTACGCAAGATAAGAGAGAGGGGCATTAAAAAGTAGCCACGCCTCCTCCAAGTTTTTGGTTAAACCAACGTAAACAACTAAACATTATAAAAGAGAGCTGCTATTTACGTACCTTTTTTTTTTTTTTTCATACCTTTTTTCACTTTTTTTCTCTTATACACCCTCTATCCTCTTCTAAAATTTAAAAACTCTTTTAACACACCTATCTAATTACCCTAATACCCCTATTTTATTCATTTAACAAATTTAACCCAACACACCCCATCAAAAAAAAAAAAAAAAAACCACACTGACACACACACACAACTCATTCTTCTCCTTCACCGACCACCCCTCCTTCTCCTTCACCGAGCACCTCCCTCCCTCCCTCCCTCTGTTTATGTCCAGCTCTGGCGACAACAACCCCGACCCACCCCTTCCCATCCCCTCTTTCTCCTTTACCGACCACCTCCCTCCCTCTCTCCCTCCATCTCTCCCTCCCTTTGTTTCTATCTAGCTCCAGCGATAACAACCCCGACCCACCCCTTCCTAGCCCCTCCTTCTCCCTCACCCCGATACCTCCCTCCCTCCCTCCCTCCCTCACCCACCGACCACCCCTCCCTTATTTTCTGTCTCTGTCCAGCTCCAACAACAACCCCAGCCCATCCATCAGATTGCGACCACTCTCTCCCTTTCCCCCTCTCTATCTCTCTCTCCACCTTAAAAAAAATGCAGGTGATGGCTGGTTCGACGGGCTGAAACCTATGGTTTTGGCACTGGCCCGTCGAACCAGCCACCACCTGGAAATTTTTTTACTACCGAACCAGCCACTATCTTCTCCGGTGAGGTCATCGTTTCCGGCGGCGTCAAGGAAGAAGAGTGAGGCTCGGGAGAGAGAAAGAGAGTGAGGGAGATGGTGGGTTCAGGAGAGAGGAGAGTGAGGTGAGAGATAATGGGTTTAGGAGAGAGAATGAGATAGATTGGGCTGGGGAGGGAGATGGTCGGGGTGACTGGTGAGGGGAGGGGAGAGGCTGCTGGGTTTGTGGTTTTTTTTTTTGGTCTGAATTGAATGAGAGAGTGGGAAAGAGAGGGAGGGTATGTTTGGTCTTTTTTCTTTGATTGTTTTTTTTTTTTTAAGTGGAGTATGCAAAAAGAAAAAATAGAGTGCTGCTATTTGCAAACCCTAAAATTTCTTTTTGCACACCCTTTTTCCACTTTTTCTCATTTCACACCCTCACACCCTTCCCATAATTAAATTTTCTCATACACACACCCCTCCCAATTACCATAATATCCCCATTTTATCCAACACACCCCATCAACTCAGGAAAAAAAAAAAAACACACCCCTTCCCTCCTCACCGGACCACCTCTCTCCCTCCCCCTCCCCCTCCCTTTTTCTTTTCCCCAGCCCACCCCAACCCAGCCCCAACCACCCCAGCCCCGTCACAGCCCACCCCAGCCTCGACTCACCCACCCAGCCCCTCACCCGACCACCTTCTTCCCTCCCGCACCCTCCCTGCACCACCCTCCTCTCTCTCTCTCTCTCTCTCTCTCTCCTCCCGCGCGCAGCTGCGCATCCGTTCGACACTGGTCCGCCGAAAATGTCACACTCGTTCGGCAGTCATCCGCCGAACGATGTGAGTGTTGTTCGGCAGGTACCCACCGAACATCAATGACCCTTTCAGCAAGTGCTTGCTGAACCAGCTACTCGGAGAGAGAGAGAGAGAGAGAGAGAGAGAGAGAGAGAGAGAGAGAGAGAGAGAGAGAGAGAGAGAGAGAGAGAGAGAGAGAGAGAGAAGGGCACGCCGGTGGCTGGAAGGCGCTGCGTGCGATGGTGCTGCAAGCAGAAGGGGCGGGGCTGGGGTGGTCGGGGCTGGGTTGGGGTGAGAAGGGGCGGGGCTGGGGTGGTCGGGGCTGGGTTGGGGTGGGCTGGGGTGGGGCTGGGGTGGTCGGGGCTGGGTTGGGCTGTGACGGGGAGAGATGGTTGAGAGAGGGAATGAGAGATAGAGGGGATGAGATTTTGGGTAATTTTGTTTTAGGTGTTTTTTGTCATTTCACAAATTAAAATTTTGAGGTGTGCAAAAAGAAATTTTGGGGTGTGCAAATAGCAGCACTTAAAAAATAAGGTGTGCAAATAGTATCTCTCTTATAAAAACCCATTATTTTAACACGCCTCCTCCAAATGCGGCATGTGCGAGCGATAATGGATGGTCACAGACTCTGAGACAAACCTTCACGTCTTTCGAGCTCACACTGAGACGCTCACCTACGTGGAGCATCAACCAAATCCCAAGCCCCCCAACCATGACCATTTCCATTTCTGCTATTTATACCCCTCGTCTTTCTCAAAATTCCTTCTGTGTCCCCAACTCTCGCATTTCAATCCTCCCCAAAATAATTCCACCTTCGCCTACTCCTTCCTTCATCTGCTTCTCTTCTCCTTCGCCAGGTACCTCTGCAATTCTCTTCACTCTTCTTCAGCGATTCTGCGTTTTTTGTTCTTTGGCATCTGTTTGTAGTCTGTGAAATAGATCTTGAGCTAACCTCAATACAATTTGTTTCATTGTGTTCATAGTGATTAATTAGTTAATACAATATTGGTAATCGGTTTATTACTTCATAAGAAAGATAAGATCCTATCTGGTCAACAAATGTGAAATCTTCTTTAGATGTGAAGCAGAATATTAGCATTTTAATTTGATTCTGTGTTCTTTTTTTGGTCGAATACTTTGGCATATCCTGTGTTCTTAATTCTACGAATCTTTCATTATTTCATAGTAGCATATATACTCTGGCATATGCTCATGCTCTATTCTGTTTGGTTTCTTATTTATTTATGTTTTGTGTTCTGGGGTGAGGCAGATATGGATGCAACTGCAGCTCCAACAAGTCTCTACCCTCTGCACCATTCTAAAACTCTCCACCTGGTTTGTGGGACACTCTGCTCCTCAACTTTTTTGCCTTTATTTTATTTTTATTTAACATCTGCAATTGGGTTGACCAAGTGATCATATATACAGGTAAGGCATGCACAAGGGATTCACAATGTCGAAGGCGAAAAGGACCATAAGGCATACATGTCTTTTGATCTTTTCGACGCACATCTTACCCCTCTTGGCTGGCAGCAGGTAATCTCTAATAAAATGCTTAGTTGAATTTATGTTTAGTGTAAAAGATTAATATTATGTTAAGTTTACAATGGTAAGATCCTTAGGGCTCATTTGATATATACCGGATTAGATTCTGGTATTTCGTTTGGATTGGTAGTACTGTATTGTTGTAAGTTGTGTTGTACCAAACTAGGAGGCCGGATAAGTTGCAATATGTTTGGTATTGTACCCGATAAAATGAGAGATTGAACTAAATCATTTTGAAACATTTATTTGTTCTTATTGATTAATAACCAAATGAATATATAGTTGTAAATTATGCAAGGTTGAAGGATAAATATTTTTCAAAATTTCTACAGAATCTTGTTTGTTTTCCTAACATTTCTTAAAACTACAATGGAATGGAAAAAATTAAATTATTCCAGTTGCTTGGGAGTACGACAAAACGCCGGATTCAGACTATTTAGTCCCATCTGGTGTACGAAACTTACTCCTAGAGTAGATTTTGGTCATTCATTGAATGAACAATGTTAGAAGGATAATTTCCATTAGCTTTCTTTCTCCTTTAAGATCCTTGTGTCTGGTACTATATGTTCTTTTTTTTCCACTCTCTCTCTCTCTCTCTCTCTCTCTCTCTCTCTCTCTCTCTCCAATAAATCAATGAATGCTGTAGAATGATTGTGGTGTCATAACAGGTTGATAATCTACACAAGCATGTTCAAGCATGTGGACTTTCCAGGAAAATTGATTTAGTCATCACATCTCCTTTGTTAAGGTATTGGCTATATAGGTTTTATTTTTATTTTCCTGGAATTTATATGATCAAGTGCTGCATGGATCGTCATCATCAATGTCTATTGAACCAGTGAACCTTATATTGTCATTATACTCATACCATAGTTGTCAACTTGTGTATTTTGTCCTGAATCATTTCCCCCTCTTTTTTATTGTGAACTTCGATTGTGCTTTATATTTAAGGAATCATTCCTCCCTCTTCTTTATTGTGAACGCTGATGATGCTTTATATTTAGAATAAATGTTAAGAAAAGAAATGTATGTACTCTCTCATACACAAAGTCACAAAAACAAATTAATTTTGTTAAAATGTAGCCAATAGCAATATATGACAAATTTATGAGAAACAGGGGACAAATACATGCATTAGTTTTATTAAAGAGTGGACAGTTTAGGAATATATGAAGAGATCACTCAAATTCACTAGAAGAGAATTTATTTAAAAAATAAAAAAGAGTAGTTGAGAAATATACCCTGCATTCTAGAAACCGTCGTCACCTTTTAAGTGGTCATTCATGTTGTCTGTAACTGCGATGCACACCTTTATTTATTTACTCTTGATTCTGAATATCATCTTTTCTTTTTTATTTGTAGTGAATAGTTATAGGTTTCCCTTTTTTCTTTTTAATTTGTGCAAGGAAAAAGAAAAGTGGGGTTTGTTTTTATGCTCTTTTTCTTTTCAAAATCTTGGAAAGGGGGGGAAGGGGTAAGTAAGTGGGGCTGATTTGTCAAGACAGAGGATCAGGCTATTTAATTTTGCATGAAGCTTTAAAATTAGATATACTTTACGATGATGAGGTGCTGTTGAAATTATTCAGAAACTTGATCAGGTGGAAGAGAAACAATTGTTATGTGAGTTATTGGGAGTTATTACTTTTTTGGAAGTCTTAGAAAGAGGTGATAGATGAGGGATAAACATTTCATATGATCCAGTTTTGACTATCGAGAATGATGAATTGGGACTTCTGTAATAATTCCAAATGGGTAGAATGAGAGATCTGCTTCACTTCGTACAGGCTCAAGTCAATGTTATTCATAATACAACTTTTCTTATGTAGATGATTCATATGTCTGAATTTTATGCCTGCTGACTATATAGTCCTGCTTTTAAATTTATTTCTTTTAAAAAGTGATAATAACTTTGATAAATAGTCCTTTTCTAGAAAGATTTAATTTTTGTTGTTCCTGTAATTGAGTGAACTTTTGGCTTTTCTTCGGAAATTATTATTTCAGTTATGTACTTGAATAATTGAATGAATGGCTGGCTGAATCTGTGTTCCTTTTAAAACTTAGCTACTATTGGTCTTGGCATTTTTGTTTTTGGAGACTGTACATGTTATTTACCAAACATACGAGGCTAAATGTTTCACTTGGTAGTTGAAAAAAAGAAGAAGAAAAAGCAACCTTTTTTGACCAATGGTTGCACTGTAGGACCATGCAGACAGCAGTGGGTGTCTTTGGGGGTGAAGCATACAAAGATGGGATAGATGTACCTCCTCTGATGGTTGAAAATGCAGGGAACAGTAGCCATCCTGCAATTTCAAGTCTAAACTGCCCACCATTTATAGCAGTTGAGCTTTGCCGGGAACATTTGGTATGTTAAAAGTCCAAACTAATTATAGCTATGTAAATTATGTGTAGAATGTACAGACAAACATGAGAGAGAGAGAGAGAGAGAGAGAGAGAGAGAGAGAGAGAGAGAGAGATTTGCTTTAAATCTTATACCATGCCAATGAGACTTCACACGTACATGTATTCAGATGTATTTTTCTTATAATTTAATAAGTTATACCATACAAAACCCGTTTAGTGTTATCTAAACATTATTTATTGTAGTATGTTTATGTACATGTCTATACATCTTGCATCTATAATATCATATCATAATATAGGTTCACCTGCTTTAGTTATTTTCTTGTGCTGCTCAAATGGTAGTTTGGCCTTGTATTGGTTTAAAAATTCCAGCTCAGGCTGTGTTACATGGACACCTGTATGGGTGCGCCAGGTATATGTCACTGTTGATTTTCCTGTGCCAAATATTTTTCTCATATTTGGTTTGTCAAGCCGTAATCTTAACTATATCAAGTTCTTTCGACAAGGACACTGACTGTACAGTAGAGTGAAGGGTTTGTGCAACATTTCAGGAGTAATATATTCTGACAGTAGTGATTGCACAATAAGGGAAAAGTAGAACAAATCCCTAGTTTACTTCTATGGAGGATAAGGTTGAAATTAATCATTTGACATCTCAGGCACTTGTTCTCCATGCTTTTAGATTTTGAATGCAATTTTGATACCTATTTCCACACTAATGCCTGAACTGTGTACAGAACCTCTGTGCAGCCCTTCCTGCAACCATTGATTTTAATTTTTTAATTGTACGTTGCCACTTAAGTGTGTGTGTTTTCTCTTTTACTGCAGGGTGTTCACCCATGTGATAAGAGAAGAAGCATTAGCGAGTATCGGCATCTATTTCCCGCAATTGATTTTTCACTGGCAAGTAATTGATTGTAATTTTAAAATATGGACAAAAAGCTCTCGAAGTCATTTTTCTTGTCACTATTTGTTTTGGTTGCTACTTTAACTTTCAAGTTTCAACTTAGATTGATTGGAATCTATTCTTGGTTCACCTTTTGTTTAGATAGAGAGTGATGATGACATTTTGTGGAAGCCTGACATTAGAGAGAAGAATGAAGAAGTGGCAGCTAGGGGACTTGATTTTTTGAACTGGTGATCTCTTAATTACCTATTGCATTTTATTTTATTTTTATTTTTTTGATAGGTTCATTTTCATATCATTCATGATAACTAAAAGAATTTTTGAGGAAAAGAAAAGGTGAAAAGAAGGTTAAGTTGCTGAGCACACTAGAATGATATCTCAACTTAACTGAAATAGTTGGGTCGACAACATGTTTCGTCCAAACTACTTGGGGGTCTCAGCACGAAGTCTTTTTGGCCGCTCATCAATATACAAAGCCATAATATATATATATATATATAGGCCCTTTCAGGTGTGGGATCCCACATTTAGGTTTATTAGTGAGATCCTTCATGGGGCCCATTCCATATAGTATTTTCAACGATCCGAATCATTTATTTTTTAAGTCTATATTCAAAGATCATCCTTGTAAAAAATTTAAAGTCTATTTTTGAAGTCTATATTTTTTAAAGCCTCTTCCATTGAGGGATTCCACAAATAATTTAATTTAAAGGATAATGGTGTTAGCATGCTGTAACCCAAATTTTCTCACAAGTTCAGTTTACAAGTATTATGATATTTTCTTCATGCTGTTTTTCACCTCCAGCATCTCAAGGTTTGCTTTGTTCAACAGTGGTGTGTCACATTAATTCATGGTTATGCAGAGGCGTTGACCCAAGTACAAGTGCAACAAATTTTATTAACACATGCTTTTCCATCATGCTTTTATTATTTTTTATTCTACTAAGAAGGCCTGTGGTTGGCTGGTTACCCCTTGTGAAAGAAATCATTGGTTTGAGTTTTGCATAGTATCTGAACATTTCCAGAGATGATCATCCTTCTGAAATTGAACTTGGATATTAAAAAAGAAAAAAAAAATTGGGTGATTAAGTTATAGATTACAGCAATCAACTCTTTCTACATTGGTTCTTGTTGCTCGTCCTGCTTTATCCTTTATCTTTTGACCCTGTGTTGGCAAAATGGAAAGCCAGTAACTGTTTCTTCTCTTTACCCCACTCGGAATTGATCAGGTTATGGACACGTAAAGAGAAGGAGATTGCAATTGTTACCCACAGTGGATTCTTGTTTCATACATTGAGCGCTTTTGGAAATGACTGCCATCCATCAATAAAGAGTGAAATATGCACACAGTAAGTGTTATGAGTTTTTATTCTTTTAATTTTTTTGTTGGATGAATACTGAGCATATGATGGCATTCTGTTTATGCAGCTTTGCTAATTGCGAGCTTCGTTCAATGGTAATTGTTGATAGGAGGTGAGCTTGTCGTTTGAAAAACCTTGAGAACATGCATTCCAGCTTTATGCAGAATTTTAAATTTTGTCTTCTCTGTGCAGTTTGAAGGGGTCAGATTCCTCAACAACTAATTATCCTGGAAAAATTCCTCATGGGCTCGACCTTCCTAGTGACGTTGCAGATAAGAAACATCCAGAGAAGGAAGTTTCTAAGTAATTGCATCCCACAATGATGAACAGTTACATATGTAGTATGATTATTCGGAAGCCTTGATTTTTCATGGGCTGGTGGAGAGGAGGGTTTTTTTAGACATTTTCATAGGGGAAACCAATAATTTAGTCTTTGTAAGGTTGCTTAGCTCTGTTAGGCAATTTGAAGATTCATCTTTTAGGAGTCTTATAGATCTGAAGCCTATTAAAAGGGGGTTAGAGGCCCTTCTTGAGGGAGAGACTCGTTGGTACTTATTTTGTGGTTTCGGAAGTTACATGTTTTTTCTATATGTTAATGTTATGTGAAGAAGCAGTACAAACTACAAAGATACTTCTGACTATCACATATATTGTATTGCTAAGTAAAGGCCCATTTTCAATCCTTTCCTCACAATATGTCCGTGACCATAGTGATAGTCCAATGCCAAACTCATTTTTCTTGTAAGATATGTATAGCATGTGATTTGAATAGTTTAAAGACTTGCTATAAACATGAGAAAAAGTATGTACAATAGTTAATTAATCGATTGCTTCCACCCAAATATATGATTCGATAGGGTTTTGATATTTGGTTGCTAAACCCAAAATCCTAACCCTAAATATAATTTAGATGTACCAAATAGGAAAAACATAAAATGACACTAAAATTAACAAGTTGGGTTTGGGTTTGTATATTTGAACTTAACGGGTCGGATTTGAATTTGGCATAATTTCCCGCGACAAAAAAACAACACCACGAACATGCTATAATATGATACGCTGCCAAGTCTAGACAAGTGGCATTATATAATTAAAAATTTAGGAAAATTAGGAGAGAAAACAAGCCTCAACTAGACTAGGTAATCTTTTTAAGACATTATTCACGTTTTTGAGACAAGGATATGTAGTCATTAGCTATACTAGAAATGTAAAAATACATACTTTACAAGTATGTATGAAAGTTGGTATGAAAGTTGCAGCCTTATCTCAATTAATGCAAGCCTTGGCTGCTTGTCAAACGATTTTTTTAACCTTAGAAAGAAAAATAAAACTCAATAAAAGAAAATATTTCATTTTTATGGAACGACTAAAAGTTAAACCAATTTGAATAAGTGAGTCTTCACTTGAACTGTGATCCCCTGACAAATATGAGAATGTATCCTACAACAATAGAGAGGAGAAGGAATATAACAGCAGCCATGGTGTTGACATTGGAGGACCCTATAGATTTTCGGCTACTTTCTCCCCTCAATGTGTCAAGTCCACTCTTCTCTAAACAAGAGCTAGATGCTGAGGAAAGAGGCACCGTCACATCCCAAAATGATTTGGTGACTAGATTGGGGGATTCAATTTCTGGTTCCAAGATTGTTGAGGTATCCGTTGGAGCTTCCATAGACAACAACTCGACAAAATGATCTTTTAGAACCTAAGTGAATATGAAAAGCAAAAGGTCAGAACGACTACGATAATTCTATTCTCTAAGTTATCATTCAATAACCAAAAACAATTTCACACTAGATTCCATTGAAAAGGGACGAGCCAAAATGCTTGTGTTGCTTAAAATCAAGTCCAATTCAGACTATTCATAACAATATTATGGGGTAGCCCCCACAAAGATGTCCAAACTTTTCTTAGAATTTGTACATCTCCTTGGATAATTTTCCCATGCTACATACATACATCCACACAAATAGGGTAATATCTTTTCGCTAAACAGTCTAGCAACATGGCAATATAAGAATGTTATGCTGTTAGACTCTGAATGTGGATCACACATTCCACACATTCAGTCAAGAGTCAACTTAATGAATTATCCAAATTCACAGTATGGAAAGAGAACAATTCTGCGTACATAATACATATGATATACATATATATATAGATAAACTTTTGGTTGAAGAGTACAACATCATATAAATTTAAACATCACAAAAGATTGCATCACTCATGGTGGGGGTTAACTAGAACTTGTGGGTGTGCAATTTAAGGGTCTATTTCAAATCTAATCCGAGAAAGTGTGACGCTAATTTTTACCAAAAACAAATTTATGTTTGAATACATATGGACCCGTATTAGATACACCAAAAACTATATTAAAACTAACATATTAAAAGCAAGGAATCATTCTTCCATTTTTAAGAGAAAAACTAACATACATTAAGCTCTACTCCTTAAATTCATTTCCAAGAAACTGCAGTAGTAGGTTTTCTCTTTCCTTTTTTATTTTGGTACAAGCAGAAGTAGGAATCTTAGTCAAGTCAGAAATACAAACCTTCAATGTCTCAGATGGTTGTAGGTAGTCACAGACTAATGTACCTGCCAACCAAGGAACAAAGACTCTTCGGGGAAGTGAAAGACTGCATGTTCTTCTGTTTTAAAATACATCACAAATGTGGTCAGTGTGGTGGATTATGTTCAGCAATGTGAGAAAACATACTGATTCATGAACGTGAACTTTTAGCCATAAATGATGATTCATAATTCAACCTTCTGCTTTATGAAATGAAATATCAAACCGACGAACCACATAATGATGGTGGCAAGGTGCAGTAAACAATGAGTTTTAACTTGTACGGAAAAAGTAAAATATAATCTTGAAGATAGTAAATCCTTGATTTATATTAATTACGCCTCCAACAACAGGTAAATAAAATGTTGCAAATGAAGGTTAAGACATAGCTGGTGTCCTGGAGGGCCTCATCAAAAATGCTATGCAGCTACTGGTGAATGTGAATATACCCACATAAGGAGGTGCGGGAAGAAGAGGAGGGGGGGAGACAGAAAGACAGAAAGACAGAGACAGAGAGAGTCAATAGGCATATCAGGGTGTCAGCATATTTCCTATATCACTAGGTAATGATATCTATCAAGTCATCATGCTGTGATCTAAGTCCAAGAGGCCACAAAAGACACCAGTTTCTGACATCCAAGAAAATGCAACAAATTGTGCCACCTCACAATATTTGCACCGTTTTTTTATCATTACAATAGTTGAAAAGGATTGTGAGGTTACTGACCAAATTGCTTTAGTTATTCACTCAAAATAAAATAAGTGCAACCAAATTGTTGTAATCTAACGCAAAACTGGAAACACGCTAAAATAAGCCACTGACCAACATGCCTTGCACAGATTCATTATAAGTTTATAACAACATATGATGGAAAATGAGAGAGTGATATATCACAATCATCAAATGCATAGTGAAAATCTTGTTCTGGTAAAAGAGAAAATTAACATAAAGGCCACAACATACCTTAACAATTGAAGGACACTTTGAGAAACAGATGTTTCGCTCGATATCCCATCTCTTGCTTCCTGGCTACTAGCATCAGTGGAACCTGTCTCTCTGTCTGCCTCATCACAGATTATATCTAGTCTACTCTTCAGACTCATGATAATATCATCCTACAAACACAAAAGCAGTTCAAGATTTTACAGGAACAGGAGATGAGAAACAGCCATGAGACATAAAACTAGCAAAGACTGTAGTCTGTACCATGAAATATCAACAAGGTCTATGCAAAATGAAAAATTAGCAAATAATAAGAAGCAGTGCCATTCATGAGTAATATAATTTTTTTTTAAAAGAAAGACCCTTAAGGGTTGGCTCAAGTGTCCAAAACATTATCATGTTTAATTGGACGTCAAATCTACAGGATCTCACCTCCGTAAAGACATCTCAAAATCTCAATGTGGAATATAACAAGATTCACAAGCTACGCTGTAAGATGCGATCTATCAATTGATAGAATAAAGTTATATTTCTTGCATCCAATGAAAATCCATTTGTAATGCAAACTTTGATACATATGTGTATGGTTAACTCTTATAAATATATATATATATATATATATATCTATATCTTCCAAACAAACATGCACGTCCAATGAATAAGGACAATGCAGTACAGTCAACTGCTAATAAATGTGAATTTCAATTGACCTTTAGAGACTAAACGAATAATTAGTTTTCATTATAAAATCAAGAATGGAGAATAAAAAGTTATGCTTATTGTATACCTTTATATCAGCAACAGCTTGTGAAATTGGTTCCCTTGGATTTAAGTATGCAAAGGAACATACACAACCGCTGAAAGCAAGAACACCAACAGAATCTTTTTGGCTGCATGCTTTACACAATATACACGAATGTTAGAATAAAAACTTAAAATAGTCAGGACACCACCAAAGAACAGAAAAAATGAACAAAAAAAATAAAAAATGCATTTAGCACACCTTCAGTATCTTTCATAAATGGTAGAAGCAATTCTACTTTATGCAAACCATCTGATGTGCAGGGATCATTATTAACAACCTAAAATTGTATGAAAGACAGAGAGATCTGTATGAGAAGCAGAGATTAAAAGAGTCAACCTAGAAAATGATGCTTATTGATTCCCTAAAAGATATGTTTGGTAAACCATTAGATTTTCAAAGACATCAACATATGATGGAGTAAACTCTAGGGCATCCAAAGCATTAACAGATATGGAGGTATGGCACTTTTACATATTCTCAAAAGGTGTACAAAAATAAAATTTTCAAAGCAGCAAGTCAATGAGCTACTTACCAAATTCCCATCGAACATGGCTTTTGCACTTTTTAGATCTTTTGCATGAATTGAAATCCCATGACGAAGAGCTTCACTCAAAGTTTGCACATTTGATGCATTCTTGTGAAATATGGGTAACCTGGATAAGGATAACTCTGCCATGAGACACAACCCAGAATGGCACTACAGTGCTAGTGTTGGAACTAAGTATCAAATACCAAAATTATTGATACAATTATAAATAGGATATGATCTTCATTGATATGAAAGCATAATATTCCATGTCAAGTTGCTCATCTAGAAGCCCAATATAACCAAACCAAGAGAGTGCAGCAGACATGGAGAAAGATCCGGGATCAACTTCAGTGTTGACTTTGGACATGACTCAATAATGGATAAAAGATCAACTCAAATGATAAATTTTTAAGGTCTGTTAAGAAGGATTCCAATATCAACTTTGTTAGGTATTGATATACCTGATATTTGAGTCATCAGCTCATTGTTTACAATAATATTAATGAATTCTTTCATCCTTTCATATTCTTTCGGTCAAATGACACTGTGTGTTTCAAAAGTTCTTTTACTTTTATCCTTCCTTTTCAGCTTCATTAGTGTATCCATGACTTTGTTTGCCTCAAAAACATGATGGAAAAAGGACTTCATAGTTATCTTCCTTTGAAGCAGAATAAAAGGTCCTTCTAAGTTCTAGGTGTATGTGAAAATTGCAGGGAAAGTACATTTAAGATAAGAAAAAACATATATATAGCAGAGGAATTCTGCTAGTCAGGACTTTCAAGAACCTAGGCTATTGATTTAATGATTTCATATAGGTCCCTTAAGTGTTGTAAGGGACATTCCTCTTGTCTTGTAAGGAAAGCCATAACAAAAGATCCATCTCCCAAAAAAACTGAGAGAGAGAGAGAGAGAGAGAAGAAAAAAGTTTGCCTGCATAGCTTAATGACATGTAAACAACATATGCCAGAAGCCACAAACATAAGAAGTATTTTCTTTTTAAACAATAAAGCTCATTAGCGAAAATACAGCAGATAATAAATTTATTTAAAAAAAAGGCAGGCATTACCTAATGTCAAAGTTGTGCATGCACCTAAATGTTTGAAGAGAAGTTAAGATCCTTCCCATTTTGAAGTCACAAGGTCTTAGGTTGCTTGATGTGACATTTGAAGCCAACGTGCAATTTCGGCATGTCCACCTACACAAATAAACTCTTTAGCCAGCCTGAAATAACCTTCAACAGTAACTAACACAGCATAATTGAGATGAGAAAGGATACTTGAATTCAGGTAGGAAAGGTACCTCCTTGGACTATAACAAATATGAATAAGCAGTCTCTCATCCCAATCACTCTCTGCGAGGGGTGCTGCTTTGGCAACCCCCATTACAGTCTGCAAGGGCCCTTTCCATTAATATTTTTTTCAGAAAAGAAGGGAAAAAAAGAAAAGAAAAAAAAAACCTTTTTCCAGAATAAGCATAGAATAACTTTCAATTCAATAGAGGCAGCCCCATAGTGATCATAACTAACCTATGATTTGCAAGTAAACCAACCAAGAATATTTTTTCTCTAAGATTTTTTATGATTATAAAATTTCATAATAGAGAAGTGATCACAGAGGCAGAACCTGATGACATCTGGCCTGGCCATCCTTTTCCAATCCAAAATTAAAATTTTCCAGAGATTTTGTTTCCATGCCTTCTATTATATTAGATTTTGGAAAGTAAAAAGCTCACATCAACTAGAACCAACAGTTGGATTGGACCTAATTTCATGAATTTCAGCTTTACTGGATAGGCCTTAAACAGCATATCAAAATCCAACAGTCAAAAGCTAAAAATGGAAACCCACATTCAACATATCAATCTCTTATCATCCCTTCATACATATAGCCCTCCCTGACTAAACGGGGCACTATTCTGCTAAAAGCTGTCCTTCTCGACACTAAGCAAGCTCATGGAGCAACAGTTAGACAGTGTAATGCTTCAATTCATTAACATTTACATTTTATCTTGATCCAAAGTACATACAGACTATGACACTCAGAATCACAACCTGCCAAAAAACATCAATATACCAAACAAAGATCAATCCAATGGAGGGCCAAAAGAATACCTGGCAAAGCGTAATGGTCGAATTCTTAAACGCGTTATCACCAGCCCAAATGTAAATGCCAACCACTTTCATGCCACCCACTAACATTCTGGACACCTATAACATCACAAACTGCACACAATCACAACCCTTATTACAAATACACGAGCACCATTGCTCCATGAGCAAACCAAGAAATCAGTTCAAGTTTTAGACTTTATGGATGCAAACAACATGACTGGAAAACATACATATATATATATATATATATATACATATAGGCACATTTTTATATGTATTGACCTGACGGGCATGTTCAGCAACCCAATCATTGTCAATAGAAAGAGAGGAGGAATCAGAGGGCTGAGATTTGGGTTTGGGTCCCTTCCGCTTGTCGTCCTTGGCAGGCTCGAACAGGGAACATGCAGGCGCTCCGGCGTCGTTTGGTGGGGTTGGGATCAAATCGAAGACGAAGCCTCGGTCTAGCGTGGAGCTAAGCTTGCCTATGAGGAGCCCCACCTGAATTGCATAGCAAACAAACACCATGTAAAAAAAAAAAAATCATAATTGTCCATTTCTGTCTCTCTTAGTGAGTGTCTGGGTAGAGAGAGAGAGAACCTGCACAACGGTAGAGGATTGCTCGAGGCGATCCTCGGCTAATTTGAACTGGGTTTCTTCTCCGACCACTGCTTTCACCATTGCTGTACGGAACAGAGTTTGTATTTTCTGATTGGATCGATGAGCTTCAAGCGCTGCGAGTGGAGGAGGAGTTCAGAGTCGTGACTGGCCAAACTCGAGCCTCAATGTCGTCAATGGCTTGGTCGGGCCGGGCCGGGCCGGCAGGGCAGCCCTGCCCATCAAAACAGGATATGGATCAGCTTTAGATCAGTAAGGGCCAACGTTCATTGGACAGAATATACGGCCCACACAAGTTGCGAGAAACGGGTCATGAACCTGTAACGGACCATCCATGGACCAAAGATTTAGTACTATGAATATTTTTTCTTAGTATGAATCCAAACCAAATGTCAAGACTACCATGAATATTGTTTCAAAAATTATCAAGAATACTACGAATATTTGATCAAAAGAAAAATACTACTATGAATACTATTTTTAAAATTTTTCTACGAATAATTTTTGAAAATTATCAAGACTACTATGTAAGTTGGGGGCTAGTCCCACCTGAAATCCACATAGTTAGGCATGTAACAATGTCCTTACTGGTTATATTGTTAACCTATTTTCTAAGAGCTTAAACTTTTAATATCCATTAGTTGTTTAACTATAAACACTAAACAAATTTACATAGTGGGTAGTAAGGTCATTTGCCCTTAAGGTGTGTCAAAATAGTAAAAAAGAGTAGTTTAAAAAAAAAATTGAAGATTAAATCCACGGCAATAGCATTTTCTTGTAACCCAGTCCCAGAAATCAGAAAAAGGCATCTGATAATCTTGACCCCACCGAATCAAAAACCCTTGTCTCCCACGCAGTCGTCCACTTGAACGAGTCCCAGCCCCTCCCATCACCACAGGCCTTGTTGGTTGTGGGTGCAATTGCCAAAATGGAGAACTACTCCAACCACTCGTACCCGGACTCCCGCGACTCCTCCCCGCACTCCCGCGAAATCGACTGCGACAACTCCTCATGGGACGATCAGCCGCCGCCCTCCTCCGCCGCGTACAAGGTCAAATTCATGTGCAGCTACGGCGGCAAAATCCAGCCCCGCCCCCACGACAACCAGCTCGCCTACGTCGGCGGCGACACCAAGATCCTCACCGTCGACCGCAACATCAAGCTCTCCGCCTTCGTCGGCAAGCTCTGCTTCCTCTGTGACACCACCACCGCCCTCTGCTTCAAGTACCAGCTCCCCGGCGAAGACCTCGACGCCCTCATCTCCGTCACCAACGACGAGGACCTCGACCACATGATGATCGAGTACGACCGCCTCTTCCGCGCCTCCGCTAAGCCCGCGCGCCTCCGCCTCTTCCTCTTCCCTCTCAACCCGCCTCAGACCCCCACCGGCTTCGGCTCTGCCGACACCAAGCCCGAGCGCCAGTGGTTCGTCGACGCTTTGAATTCCGTTCAGATCCAGTCTCCCGACGCTTCTTCTCCCACAGCTCCCGTCTCGGCTTCTTCGTCCAACCCCGATTTTCTCTTCGGATTTGATCAGCCCCGATATTCGGCGGTTCCGGTTACGAAATTGCCTGTCGACTCGGTCGTTCCTTCCCCGACGGTGCCCGATTCGCTTGCCAAGAGTGCTTTGGTGTCTGGATCGGAGGATCGGCAGGTGGTTGGCGATCCGGTAATTTCTCAGGTGGAGATTCAGAGGCAGATCCACGAGCTGCAGAGAATGCAAATTGCCGGTGGCGTCGAGCCGACTGCCTATCCGAGAAAAAGCGACGAGGTTGGAAACCCTAACCCTAACCCTAGGGCTGCTTATAACACTGGTGAATATTATCCTCCCAAGTTTCCAGAGAACATAGCACCGGTTCAAATGCAGCAGCCACAGATGCAATTCCCGGCCGCCGCTGCGTACCTGCCGGAACGGCAAATGAACACGAGAGGTTATCCGGTTGCGGCGACGGCGGCTGTGGCTCCAGCCGCCACGGAGCAGCAGCCTGTGTACCTCATTTCGACCCCGACCGGTATGTACCAGGCCCCGGATCATAGACCAGGGACCGGACCAGTTGGTCAGGCCTACTATGGAGTGCACCAGAGGATGGTGCCGGAGGTGTACCGCGAAGCTCCGGTGTACAGTTCGCCAGTGGCAACACAGCAGCAGCAACAGCAACAGCAACAGCAGCAGGCAAAGGTTGGGGCATACAGTGAAGGGTTTGCACAGGTTGGCTACGACAATGCAGGGAGGCAGGTGTACTACACAACTACGGGAGCGGGTGTGGTTTCGTCGTATCAGACAGTGGCACCGCCGCCAGTTCCCGTGGATGGAAGACAAGCTGCTGGGGCTGCTTTGAATCAAATTCAAGACGGTAAGGTTGTTGTCTCCATTACTCCCCAACCCCAACCCAATTAAATTTACACACAATGGTTAATTTTTTTTTCATATGAGTTTAATTTGAATAAGAAGATTGAAGAATTTATCTTATGGGTTGTGGTGGATGTTTCTGGTCTTGAATTTCGAAACCTCTTTGGCTGTGTTGGTGGTTTGACAATTGACATTGTTTCTTTGGTGTAAATTATCCATATGAGGAATTGTTTGGTTGTAAATTATTTGGTGTCTTTGTTTGGTTGGTCTTGAATTGGAGGTAGTAAAAAAAACCAAAAAAACACACAACTTGAATGTTGTGATTGAACCTTTTGAGCAACGTGTAGCTGCCTGCTTTGATTAGTGTAAAGTTGAATATGAGTATAACTATTTTATTCAAAGCCTTAGAGCTTTGGCACCTAGTTCCCAACACCAGCATGAAGAAATAAATTTCTTATTTCTAAAGTCTATTCATAGTAATCTGACATTAAAAGAATGATCCAGCTTTTTATTTTAATGTTTTTACTTAGTGAAAGGGAAAGGTCAGTTGCAATCCAATGCAGCAATTTATACTCTATATGAATTAAATAATGGGGGTGGATTTGCTGTTCCAGCCTGGTCTTTTTTAGATTATCCATTGATTCTGTCTGCCATAGTTTTCCAACTTGGACTATTATATTCATAAGCGCATGAACAATCTTTCTGATGCTCATGGACATGTGGTTCTAGAAGTTAGCATAAAGGAAAGCATATATGAAATAAAATAAGATTAAGTGTGCAATCTCAACTCTCAAGAATTTGGTTTGTTCTAAGTATACATATTATATTCCTACATCTATATATATGAAGACAATGAGAAATCAAAAAATGAAGCTTGGTCCAAGAATGAATACCTAATTATTTTCTTCTTCTTGTTTCTTTCTTTGTGAAGAGCAGGAGGGAGGTTGCTGCAGTAAGAACTGTGACCACCATCCCTGCAAGGGTTCAGTTTACTACCTAATTCAAGAATCACTATTTTAATCCTAATTCGATTTTCATTGTGTGCAATCCTTAAAAGGCAAATATATATGTATGTAAAAGAATGTTCAAACACTCCATATCAAATACTTTTAAGAGGAAAAATGCCATATTTAAATCATTGATTGAAAATTCTACTGTTAATAGACTAAGACATAAACTTGCAAGTAGTTGAAATAAGTGGCTAAAAGAAGTGATCAATCCTGCACCGTTAGATCTCTTTTCTATGATCATTATTGAGAGTATTTAATTCTGATTGTTAGTATTTTAAAGAGAGACTTGGAGCTAGAAAACATGAAATTAATTTGCCGTATATTAAGTAGCAACCTCCTTCCTTTTTATGCCTTTACCAGACATTGGTCTAGAGACTTGGAACCAGAAAACATGTTTCAGGCATGATCAGAAGATTTTGCAGGTTTTGCTGATAACCTTTTTTCATTTTCATGAAGTTGTGTTCCCTCCAAAAGCAGGTTTTGGAATGTGGGACTAGGTGTCCAGTAATCTGCCCCTGTTAATTGATGATTATAGTTCACTGTCAAACTCGAAGTAACTTAAATTTACATTTGATGTTGGACCAGATGGGTGACATGGTGTGTTGCGCATAATAAATTTGCACGTAGTGCTTTTATTTAATATGTAGTTTCATCAATACACCTACAATTTGGGAGTAATTACTAGTTACCACCCAATTATTCACTTCGGACCTCCGCCATGACAGAAACTAGATTTAAGAAAGAAAACAGACACTGAACATTTTTATTAAGAGTGGCTGTACGAGACTAGGACGAGTATGCATGTTTTGAAATGCAGTAGCTTATTTAGATTGGCCAAGGGTAACTTCAGAGCATAATATTGCCTCATTTCCTTGCACTTCCATCGTGGTAGCATCAGCTCAGATAGAGACTTTTGCTGATTCATAGCCACAACCACTTCCCCTGCAGCCGCCTCCCCCACAATGTCCACCACCACCACCACATCCACTGCAGCTGCTGCATCCTCCACATCGACTACTTTTTGCCATATCTTCGACGCTAGAGCCGCCGTTACACGCTCCTCCACTTTTACTGTATATTGCCATATCTTCGTCGCTAGAGCCACCGTTGCACGCTCCTCCACCTTTACTGTATTTTGCCATATCTTTGTCGCTAGAGCTGCCGTTACACGCTCCTCCACCTTTATTGTATTTTGCCATTTTGTCGTCGCTAGAGCCACCGTTACACGCTCCTCCACCCTTATTGTATTTTTCCATTTTGTCAATGCTAGAGCCGCCGTTACATGCTCCTCCACCATTACTGTATTTTTCCATTTTGTCGTCGCTAGAGCCACCGTTACACGCTCCTCCACCTTTAATGTATTTTGCCATTTCATCGACACTAGAGCCACCGTTACATGCTCCTCCACCTTTACTGTATTTGGCCATATCATTGTCACTAGAGCCACCGTTACACGCTCCTCCACCCTTAATGTATTTTGCCATTTCGTCAACACTAGAGCCACCGTTACATGCTCCTCCACCTCTACTGTATTTTTCCATATCATTGTCACTAGAGCCACCGTTACACGCTCCTCCACCTCTAATGTATTTTGCCATTTCGTCAACACTAGAGCCACCGTTACATGCTCCTCCACCTTTACTGTATTTGGCCATATCATTGTCACTAGAGCCGCCGTTACACGCTCCTCCACCTTTACTGTATTTTGCCATATCGATGCTAGCGTCAACTTTAAAACACACTCCACATCCTGAACTGTACTCAACAATAGAGTCCTTTAAATCATTCTCCACTAATTTGTTGTGCTTCTCTCCATCCATAGTGAAACCACCATACCCCTCCTTCAAAACATTAGAAAGGATGAAAGCCAATGTGATCCCAGGCAGTAACAGCCACTCTTCCTTGATCTGTTCATCAAATAATACCTTTAGCTAGCATCTTGTTTTTCAAAGATCATTGTATAAAATAAATGTTTACCTCTAGAAAGCCAGATTTCAAATTGAGCAAAGCCACGGCTTTTCCATAGGGATGCTCTGTGGAGAATTCGATAGCTGTCATGAAATTCTGTTCAATTGTTTTCTTCGAGCAGTTCTTGGTTTCATACTCCAGTTTTCTGCCTGGAAGTATAATTACCTGACCAAGAATATGCATAAGAGTTGGTAATCAACATGTTTATGAACTTTCAATTGAGTTTCATTGTCTGCATTTCACTGGCAGTTTGTCCAACCATCTAAAATTCAAATCAAGGACGATATAGGTACTCTCACCTTTCTGTTACCTATGAGCTCAAAGATAGGGTCTTCTTCATCAAACTTATTTGGGAGGTGAAAGAACCAGTCACTGTTCATCAAAGACCATCCTGTTCCAACAAACTCAGCTAGCACATGGGTTGCACCTGATGGTGTCATGCCAATCACTTTCTTTTTCAGAAGATGATTGCTTGTTGTTTCTGCTACCTTTGGAACCCTGTACACCATACAGATAGAATAATCGAATGCAGAAATGGAGGATGAGAGAGAGAGAGAGAGAGAGAGAGAGAGAGAGAGAGAGAGAGAGAGATGTATGTGATCTGGCTGTCATGACTACTAATTTACTGATTCATTGTAAGGAATGGAAAAGTACTAGGAAACCAAATTTGTATGCTTGAGTTACCTCATTTGGATGCTCAGAAGCTCATTATCAGCCTCATCCACCAACCATGTCCAGCTTTTAGCATTTTCATCCCCTCCAGATCGAACCATGCGCAGTACATATGATGATGGAATTGGAGTGGTCAGAGAGAGGGCAATGCGCAGGCTGATGGGCTTTGAACTCACAACTCCAGAATTTGGCATAAAATCAAACCATTTCTCCACTTGCAGTGTAGAAGCTGGGTTGAGCAGGTCCTTTAGAGTGATTGCTGAAGTTCCCAATAGCATAGGAGCCTTTGACATTGGTAATACTGAAGGGGAATTGGACATAAGTTCAAATACAAGCTCTCCTGTAGGTTCACATTGAAAAACAGAAACCTCTTTCTCCTCTGATTCAGAGGACATGTCTATCCTTCTCCTGGTATTGAAGAACATGTCTGGCTGTTTCTTACTAAAGGAGACAAAGAGGCTGCCGTTATGCCCAGCCAGTGAATCTCTTACCGCCACAATTTCCATCATCACCTGAACATGAGAAAGGAAAAAATGTAAAACCATTGACACACCAGCAACTAGTGGTACAAAAACTGAATAAAAAAATATTAGCACCCGGGCTAGTATACAGTGTTTCTTGCAATGCAAGTCTAAAAAAAATGTGGGAGATGAAGAAATTGTTAGCCTACCTCTACAACCATTCTCTTTGGAAGCTGAATGACATTCTGGTACCTATCAGACATCACTACCTTCTTTGTCACTGTTTCTAGTTGCCTGAGATTGATGGTGAGAGGAGATGGAGCACTGCCTCTGTGCATTGCTCCTGCTCTCCAGTACCTTGATCCAAATGTCTCTTCCCATTGCTTGGTGGTCTCAGAAAACCCAACATCTAGCTTTTGACCCTTGGTTCTGTTAGAGTCTGTGTCATCATGCTGCAAAACTTTGCCCATTATTGCCCTAAGATCTTTACAGTAAGAAGCAGGATGCAACTGGTGAGAGTGCCAGATGAGGTCAATGTCATAAGTTGGAACACAAAAGCTCTTAATAGACCTCTCCCTGTTTCTCTTGATCATATGCAAAAACCCTTTATATCTGGCCACAGCCCCCTTGAGAAAGAGGGTGTCATTCACAAAAGCTCTGGATACCTGTTAGGATTGTAAATGTAATTTAGGATATTGCCCATGAATCTTTTATATTAGGAAACCAGGTGCAATTTTTCAAGCAGAAGGAGAAAAGGGAAAGCTTGTAATTTGAGTAGTGCAATATATGCATTTCATGCAAGAATTGTTGGAGCGGTGCACAAAGTTTAACAACCACTTAAACCCACTTGACGTCTTTGTAAACAAAAACATAGGAGTACATGTCTATCTTTCATTACCTGATAAAAGAAAGGAATTTGCCTTCTGACAGCTGAAACTAGATCATACATGGTGCTCTCTGAAGTTGCATAAATGTTTTTGGCCTTGTCATCTGAGAAGCAGCTGTTCATATCAAGTTCATATGGCTCACCAGGATACAGTTTGTTCCAAACTTCTTCTGTTTTCTTTTTGCAAGCTCCATGAACAGAGGATACAACGTTCCGGTTGTCGAGGATTCTCCGGTAGAGATTTTTGCAATCAATCACATAACGCACCTGAAAAACAAAGTAATGAAGCCGGGTAATTCTGACCATTGGAGAATTGTACGTGCTTGTAGATGCTCATGTGCTTACATACACATACACATACACACACCCAAAAAATGTGATGAGAAGTTTACCGGATTGAGCCTGTGACAATGCCAAATCCATTCACAATCAAGAGGCACAACTAGAGGACCTGAAACCTCAGATTCAGCATGTTTGGCAAGTAAGGGAAGCCAACAATATTTGTACCTGAAATTGGCAGAGTAAACAAATCACATCTCTTGAATCAAGGTTTTCAATTTGATGGCTCAGAATAAACATGGACTACATCCTATAGACATTTGATGATAAACAAATTAACTACCCACATATGCCTTTTTATTTCTTCTTAAACTAGTACTCGGATTTTCCTTGGACCATTAGGTTGTTAGCCTGAGAATTCATGTAATTAACACCACACTATTGCATGACATTGAACTTCCATGCATGGTATCCATAAAATAACACACAAGAAAGACTGTGCATCACCTACCAGAATGATTAGAGTAGAATATATCTAACATTTCATGAACAATGAACCAAGAAACAACAACACTAACATCCCTTGTTAACCTGCATACCTGTAAATGGCATGGTACAAAGCAGGGGTTTCATAGAGATGCCGGTTTCGATCAACAGCTGCTAGAAACTGCAGCTGCTGTTTAGCTGCAGCCACAAGGTCCTTGCTTATCACAATCTTCTGTGCTTCAGCCCACTCTAGTTCTTGCTTCCTCTCCATTCCTCACTAAAAAATGAAAGTACTCAAAAACAAGAAAAACATATATGTTCTTTCAGTGCAAGCATTCAATTATAAAATCTTATAGGAAAATGGGGGCAGAGATTTGAAGGGCCAAGAAGATGTTACAAAAGAAATAGACACAAGAAGCAAGTGTTTAAGTTTACCAAGTTGGAAAGATCAAATGCTGCTGCTATAGGCTTTTGAAATTTCCCTCTCTTTAATTCCAATGTCATCGTCTAGGAGGCTGCTTTGGTATTTATACAGTTGAAATGCCATGCAGAACGACGTCGTTTCGTTGTGGGAGACATATTCAACTGAGTGACCAGGGAGCAAAACACAACGGCTATCTTGCTTCAATTGCGTGAAAACACTCACACTTATGGTGTTTTCCTTGGGAATGGACGTTTTTTAGTGGAAATTCATGGCGTGCATGCATATAAAGGAAGAGGTTCCTTGGACGATTAATGTTCTCATAATTAAGTTTTTGAGGTTTAACCAAAATTTCATGAGTTGTACGTGATACCCCTAGACAATGGGGCATATGGCTGTAAAATGGATGGAGCTAAAATGGGCCGGCTCGGCCCAACCCAACTTTAGAGCATCTCCATCTCCAATGCTCTCATGCCATATTTTGACACATTTAAATGACAAATACCATAAAATACACTTCAATGGTGATGTGCCATTTTGGTCTGCCAAAGAATGTGATTGACACAATAATGGCATATGCATGCCATTGGGGGATCCTAATCTTTTAGAAAAATGACATGTATCCTGGACATGTACCCTTAACTAGAGTTCCATGTCCTATCAAATTTTGATACTTCTTCCCCTAAAATGGTTGATTGTGACCTGAAAATTTGTGCCATCATCAGCTGCAAATTTTAGTATTTCACTGATCAAAGCCTAGCCCCATGCAGCCTTGCTTATTTACCTGCTCATTTCTATATTAGTCTTTGTCGTTCTAATAATTTAGCTAGAGGTTCATATGAAATTAAATTCTGATATGTCTTCACCATAGCTTATACGGCTGGTTGTGAGCTTGAAAGATGTCATCCTCAACTGAAGAATTTTGGCATTCACTAATTAGAACTAACCCCTTACTTGTTCACTTGTAAGTTTCCAGATTAGTTTTGGTTGGTTGCTAGAAGAATTCAACATGCATTGCTTTTGTCATCTCAGGCCACTTTATATGTTTTAGGTAGACACCAATTGTTTAGTTTATGTGCTTCATTATATTTTTGCTTCCAAATACACATAATGAGCACACCAAATTAGCACAACTCAAACCAATTTCTAAGAGTGAAATAAAAAATAGATGAAATTTTCATGCAGCACCTTGACTATTCTGAAATTTGTTTCATTAGAATATAAACATAGATGCAATGACTATTTACAGTCACCTAGCAACTATCAGGCCTAGACATGACAAGCTGCAATTCCTTAGCAACACAAGGAAGTTCTCTCAATGGAAATCCAAATGCTCAAAGCTGTGATAGAAAGGATCACAGAAGATAATTCTAACTTCACAGAACAGGAAGAAGAAGAATTGAGAGGAGAGTTGGAACAAATGAAGAAACTAAATGCTGAAAATGTAATGCTGATCCGGAGTTTGAATGTTGAACATTAAGAATAATTTGGAGAAAAGACTTGCTTCCGAAAAGTGGGAAGCAGAGAAAACACATGAAGAACTTGCTCATATGAGGTCTTAAAAAGATGAGAAGGATGAGACAAGCACTTAATTATCCGAAGTCAGAAGTGGAAAACCTGAGAACCCAGTACAATGAGTAGAATAAAGCATACCTTATATAAGAAAGAACTGGCAAAAGAAAACTTGAGGAAAAATATATTTCAATTAGAGGCTGAGGTATACACTTCAGTGATTAATGTAAGTACTTCAGTGATTAGTTGACCTATGTTGAGCTAAAGGCCTAAAAAAGGTCATAGAAATTAAGGTCTCAAGGTGACAAACTGACAACTGAGTAGGACGGCTCTTCAGAAAAGTAGAAAGCTGCAGTTTCTTTTTAACTAGAGTTCCATGTACTATCAAATTCTGATTTGTTTTTTGTTATATGGCTCATTGTGAGCTTCAAATTTGTGTCATCTTCAACTGCATAATTTTTAGTTTACTACAAAGTTTCCAGATTCGTTTTAGTTAGTTGTTGGAAATCAACTAGAGTTCCATGTGCAATCAAATTCTGATATGTCTTCTGTTAGATGGCTGATTGTGAGCTTAAAATTTGTGTTATCTTCCGCTTCATAGCTTTAGCATTCAGTGATTACAACTACCCCCTTACTAGTTTGTAAGTGTGGAGATTAGTTCCCTTTTTGTTTTTTGGTTCTGAAGAATAGTTCCCTTTGGTTGTTATAAGAATTCAACATGCATTATGAGCAAAATGATTCTAAATATTGCTCTTGTCAGCTCAGATCACTTTATATGTTTTAAGTAGAAACCATTTATATTGTTCCTCTGGTCCATTATATATTTGCTTCCCGATACACGTAATGTGCATAGCAAAACTCAAATCAATTTCTAGGAGAGAAAGAAAAGATGCTTCGATCAATTTCCCATGCAGTACCCTTGACTATTTTGAAATCTATTTCATTGTTCATAAACATAAATGCAATAACGTGAAGAATCCTAGCATATCAGACTGAAATGTAATGCCTCTATTTACAATCATCTTACTTATGAGACTTTGATTGAAATTGGAGTGTGCTTTCCTTTCGTTAACCTAGGTGTGTGAAACTGAAATTCAAATACTCAGAACCAAGATAGAAAGAAGGCTCACAGAAGATAATTCTAACTTCACAGAACAGGAAGAAGAGAAATTGAGTGGAGATTTGGAACAATAAAGAAACTAATTTCTGAAAATGAGATGCTGATCCAGAACAGAATTCAATATTGAGAGATTACAACAATACAATTCAATCCTTCATCATCAAAGAACAATACAATTCAATCAACTATATATATATTTTTTTGGTACAAATCAACTATATATATTGATTTTCAGTGTAATATTACTGTGAATGAAATTGGTTTCACATGCAAGAAACCCAAAGAATGTCTAGAAAATAAAAGACCTACTCATTATATGTCTGTACTAGCAAGCTAACAGTATATATGTATGTACTCCAGTTGGCTTTGGCTGATCCAAGAAGTTAATAAGGAGCCTCCAGTTTCGCTACCATCGATTACTAGTGCTTAAACCATGTCCATGTTGCTGATGAAGTTCTATTGTGAATGTGGTGGCGGTGCCATTAATGAAGCTTGAGAAGCACAAAACAAAGTCGAGAGTTATGGCGGAATGACCATAGCTGCACTGTGTCACTACTCTTGAGTTGATATGCATTGGCAACACTGTTCCAACCTGAAACCAGATTGTACACACTATTTCTTCTCATGTTCCATTTCTTGAGGCATAAAGGTTTCATTAACCCAATATCAGATGCAGATGGGTCCAAGTTCAACACTGAAACAGGTATACCAACGATCCTATGACCAGCACGAACGTCCAAATCAGCCTTCTCCTTTTGGTTAAGAAACTCTGCTCTAACCTGTCTCATTGGTATGGAAAACCTGTTGCTTTTGTGAGCCAAATCAGTATCAAAAAGTGTCTTCTGTATCACCAATTTCACATCTCCACCACCAATGTCACTAATCTTGGCTTGGATTTCTTCAGGCATGTTTGGTACTGGTACTGATAATAGTGAATCCAAATGATCTACAGTAGTTTTCACAATCCTCTTCCTCTTTTTCTTCTTCAGGGACTCCACCCCTTCATTGTTGTTTTCATCAGTCCCAAAATCTGCAGAAAGCCTCTTCCTTTTCACATTTACAGAGCTGATGACCCTCTGGACAGAATGAGCACCACACAGGCATAGGCATTGCAACAAGGTACGCTTGGTCCTCATCAGACTTGTCCTCTTCTTCTTGGGTATGTTGATTGGGAATGTGAACCCACTTCCAATCACATTCTTCTTTTCTTTCACAACAGTGAGCCTGAGAAATTGTTGGGTTGCAGCTTCAGCCAACAAGTCCAAATTAGAAGAAGAAGAAGAAGAAGATGGGTTCTTGTTTGTGTTGGCATCAGACAACAAAGACCCAGCATCAAAGCCATGACCAAATTGAAGTGGGTTGTGGGTGTTTTGGATTCTGATTGTGGCCATGGCCTTGTCTCCCTCCAATATGGCAAATGCAACGTCTGATAGAACATCCAAAGAAGGCCCATTACGCCCAACACCCCCATCACTCTTCCATTCTTGCAATTTCAACCCCATTCCTGTACGGTCCTCTCTTCTACTTCTTCTTCTTAAGAAAATGGAAGCAACAGAAATAAGTCAGAATGGGGGAGACAAATTGTATCAGAACGTGTTATTCTACCAACTCTTTTCTGGATTTTCTTCAGGGTTTCCTAACTGGGTCTGAATTTGAGAGAGAGAGTGAAGTTAATCGGTGGAAGGAAGTAGACATGGAAATCAAATTTTCGACCGTTGGGAATAGAAGCAAACAGAGCAAAGAATTATAACTCAGAGTTATTGTAGATCAAAATTTGTACCAGATGGGTGATTAACTTGACACTTTTCTGGGTTACCTTAAGGATTTCTCAACTGGGTCTGAATTTCAAAGAGAGAGAGAGAATTTGAGAGAGTGTGTGTGTGAGGTTTCCTAATTGTAATGGCCTGATGGGGAGGAAATAGATCTGCAAATTCAAATTTTTTTGACCGTTGGGAGGTACCGCAATGCGCCTTAAGGCGGGTCTTGTTCTTGAACCCAACGGTACTCACTACACCACTCAGTCAATCGGTGAGTGAAAGAGACAGATGGGTTTCCAAAATGCGATCAGAAAAAAGATTTGGAAATCAAAAATTCCAAAATGAGGCTAGCCATGGCCTCTGGTCGTGGCACATTCATCATTCATGGCTTTGGGTTACTTGTTTTTTTATTTTGAAAAAATTAAAAATAAAATGAAGGTAAAAGGGAAAACTAAAGAAAATTTAAATTGGTTGGTGGTATGTTTCGGCAGAGTTTTTTGAGATACATCTGTAATTTTTGAGATGCACATCCAAATTTAAACTAATTTTTTAATTACATATAAGTTTTGAACTACATCTAATTTTTTTAGTTGTATATGCAGTCTTATAGAGGATTTTACGTTAATTTTATTTAATTTTTTAATTATATATAAGTTTTGAGTTACATCTAATTTGTTAATTGCATATGTAGTCTTATAAAGGGTTTGACGCTAATTTTAGCTGCAAAGCCTGCAATACTAAAATTTTGTTTTATGCTACTTTTTCGCATCACTCTTCTTTCAATTCATTTTCAAATGGGTTTTGCTTTTCTTGCGTTTCAAAGTGCTCGATCGGGTCTAACTTCAATCCCATTTTCAGCACAATGTCGAAACGCAATTTTGTTTTGAAGGATAATTGAACTCTAACAGTGAAGTAGGAGTCACTGAAAATGCCCAAGAGAAGATGGAGCATAAGGAGCTTTAGCCTTTAGTCTCCATAACGGTAATTCCCCATGCTGGGTAGCTTGTGGAGCTTTTTTTTAAGGTCTTCTGAAGAATAAAAAGACTCATGCCATGTACCATTCTCAGAAATAAGAGAAGTCATCAAAGCATCAGACAGTAAAATAAGAGAAGATAAAATCCGAAAGGCTTTTTTACTCAAATAACACCTGAACTATAGAGGGTGTGCTCAAATACCATTTAAATTTTTTTTTTTTTGTTAATTTACCACCTGAACTTTCACATATTAGCCAATCTACCACCTATAAGCACTTTAGTTAAATTTTCTGTTTATTTCAAGGGTATTTTCGTCAATTTATATGATAAAAGCATTTTAAATATTAAAAAAAAAATCTAAGTAAACCCCCTAAAAAAAAGGTATTTCCATTTTCTACTTTTTTTATAATTATATTTTTAAAAAAGTTTTTAAAATAATAATATTTTTTTATTGTATTCAAGGACAAAATGAAAAGTTTAGGAAATTTTTTGATGATTTAACAGAAAAATGAATGTTAGGTGGTAAATTAGCACATATTGATAATTTCAGGTTGTAAATTGACAAGAAAAAAAGTTTGGGTGGTATGAGAGCACACCCCTTATAGTTCAGGTGGTATTTGGGTAAAAAAGACAAATCCGAAATGTTAAATCCTAAACCAACAATTCAGGCCCCAAAACAAAGATCGCCAAATGTAAGAAGAAGCAATTCCCCTGGCAGCCTCTAAAAAGGACACACGAGGAAAATAATGTGCATTGCGTATAAGAAAAAACAGAAAAAAAATTGGCAGCTTCTAAGAAGATCTTTCCTTGCATATTTATTTGTTGAGCGTAAAGAGTTGTGAAAAGTGTATGAAAAACAAAAAGAAATAGTTTCATGGCCAAAAAAAGAAAAAGAAATAGTTAGTGGAAAGTGGGCCTAACCCACTTAATTTTGCTCTTAAAGTTTTAGGTGTTAAATTCAAAGATTAGGTGTCAAGTTCTGAATTCGCATCATTAAGGAAGAAATCATCAAATCTTATCCGAATGATACATATATTGGATTATATTCATTTATATGTGTTTCAGCTTTCAAGGTGTATATGTCATAAATTATGTGTACAAAAATTTCATTTATATGTGTTTCAGCTTTCAAGGTATGTATGTCATAAAGTATAATGTGTACAAAAATAAATACATATATGTCCTTGAATTCTTTTTCTAAGATTTAAATAAGAGAATTAAAGATGGCAAAAACCATGCTAATGCTATTTACCTAAAATTAAAAAATGAGAATTAAGGATTGGCTATATGAGATTTCAAATTGAAGGATTTTAACTAATGTTTCATAGATATCTGAATGAAATAATAAACATATTATATATTTGTAATTTACATTGTATGATTGTATCCAAATTATCCAATGTTTAGAATATATTGAAATACATAATCAAAAAAGAAGAATCTATTCAAATACACTAAATTGTATCCAATATTTCTTTATTGTTCTTCAAATTCCAACTAGTTTACTTTATTTTACTTTTTTCTAAATCAATCCAAATCTCTAAAAGAAAAGCACAAAAACAGAGGCCGGAGAATCATGGTCGTTGTCCTTAAGACACCGTGGAAAGCTCCGAAAGACAGATGAGAGAGAGAGAGAGAGCCAGAGTCTGAGAGTCGTTCAAAGCATCAACACGTTTAACCTCCTTAACATATATTTATATGTGCAACTGCTTTCATAAATTCATAGCTTTGAGTTTGATTATCCTCTAAAACCAATCCATTCCAAAAACCCAAATCAAAAAAGGGAAAAGAAAGCTGTTTTTTCTTTGAAAATTCAAACCCTCATCGTCATCACCCGCCAGGCTTTTGTTTGATTTTTTCTGCTGCTTTCTGCTGTCTAATCAGAATCAAAGATAATAAACAGCCCATTTAAATATTCGGCAGAAAGTGGTTGGGGCTTTGCTTTGTTGAAAGTTGAAACCTTTGCTGCTTTCGCTTTCTTTTCTGAGAGAGAGAGAGAGAGAGAGAGCTCCAATGTTGAGATTGAGCTGAGAGACACAGAGAGAGACAAAGATGGTGGTGAGGAAAGTGGGTAAGTACGAGGTTGGGAGGACGATCGGCGAAGGGACCTTTGCCAAGGTGAAGTTCGCGCAGAACACTGAGACGGGTGAGAGTGTCGCCATGAAAGTGCTCGACCGAAGTACCATCATCAAGCACAAGATGGTCGACCAGGTACTCAAGCTTGCCTTAGTTGTACGGCCCAAGTTGCTCAAATTTCTTGTCTTGTATGTTTAATTTGAATTGAATAGGTTCCCAAATTACCCATTTCTGATTTCGCATGGTTTTGGACCTTTTGGTTTCGAATTGGCCTTACCTCCACTATCTGGGACTTAAAAGCGTGACCCAGTTTCCATTTTGTATTTGTGTGCTTAAAAAATTGATTGCTGTGATGCAGATCAAGAGGGAGATATCTATCATGAAGCTTGTCAGGCATCCCTATGTTGTTCGTCTGCATGAGGCATGTGATATCTTTATTCTAAGCAGCAAAAGGTTTCTGCAAAATGTTTTTGCAAAATGTTTTAAGTTTGTTAGCCACTGACTTATAATGTTGTTTTGTGTAGGTTCTAGCGAGCCGTACTAAGATTTATATAATATTGGAGTTCATTACAGGTGGTGAATTGTTTGATAAAATAGTGAGTAGTCTAACTTTAAAATTCAAATCCCACAGCTCAAGATGGACCATGAATTGTTTAAGAAAGTGGTGATGTTAACAGTGAAAACAATGGTTATTCAGGTTCATCACGGACGTCTTAGCGAAAGTGAAGCCAGGAGATACTTCCAACAGCTTATTGATGGGGTGGATTATTGCCACAGCAAGGGAGTATATCACAGAGACTTAAAGGTCTTCTTCCTTTTATAACAACTGGCAAGCAATTGTGATTGTTTCTTTCTCTTTCATGAAATTCTTATCATTGTTCCTGTGCAGCCGGAAAATCTTTTGCTTGATTCTCTTGGAAATTTAAAAATTTCAGATTTCGGTCTTAGTGCATTGCCCGAACAAGTAAGATTCCTATACTACTTTTTCTTGTCTTTTCTTGTTTTTCTTTTTTGACATTATCAGAGTTGAGAGATTTTAATGTGTTGGGATATCAATTGGTGATGTTTGCACATAGGGAGTCAGCCTCCTTCGGACGACGTGTGGGACCCCTAACTATGTAGCACCTGAGGTAATGATAAATTAGCCAGCTTCTGAGTTAGATTTTGGCATATCTCAACTGCTGATATTTTTTATTTCATGCATTCATTGGCATTTATTTATTTTTCATTTTCTGCTCTAGGTACTCAGTCACAAGGGCTATGATGGTTCCGTGGCAGATGTATGGTCCTGTGGGGTCATCCTTTATGTTCTGATGGCAGGATATCTTCCATTTGATGAGCTTGATCTCACCACACTATATAGTAAGGCATGAACCTCTTTCATGTTTCCATTTGATATCTTCCATAGTAATGCTGTCTCTGTTTTTTCACATGCTACATCCCGTTTGTTATTAATTTTAGATGGAGTTTCTATTGGATTCTGGGCTTGATCATTTCATGGTCTAGTTTCAGTCCTGACTCAAAATATTTTGCCTCCTCTGATGTCTACTTTTCAATACGGATGTTAAAAGTGTGATATAAATATCATTGTTAAGTTCAAGTCATCATCATTTGTTCATGCAGATTGAGAAAGCAGAGTTCTCATGCCCATCTTGGTTTCCGGTGGGAGCAAAATCCTTGATTCATAGTATTTTAGATCCAAATCCTGAAACTGTAAGTATTTGCTAGGTTACAAGATATTGCTCATTTATATGCATACAGAGCTCATTTATATGCATAAAGTGCACAATCTCAGGCTTCAATTACTATTTCAATGTCTAACAAAGACACAAATAGTTGGTGTCAGTGTTTTTGTGGGTTCATATTGCTTTATAATACGAAATTTAAACATCTTGGAATGAAATAAGACTTGTAACCATCCAGCATCAGGACTAGGTGTTTAATAAAACAAATTGAAATATGAGAAGTATTTGGTTAGAAGTACCAAGGCTTGTGCTTTATGTAATTGGAAACCTGAGTTGGTCTGTTTGGTAATTGACCGACCCAACCTTTCTATATAGTTTTTTTTTTTTAATAAATTTCATACCCGTCTTCCGTGTGTTTGTCATGTCAAGGGAGTGGGGCACTTTTAATTGAAGTCTAAGGTTGTGTTAGATTTGTTAAAAACTCAGAAGTGCCTATTTTGAGTTTGATTGCAGGGAGGCTAAGTCCAGAATTCAGGGTACACTGTTGGATTTCCTATAGAAATCACCCTTAGGATTTTCCTTCCATTCTTGGTGATTTAAGCATGTCACACTCTATGTTGGTGTTTTAAACTGTATATTGTATGGTATTTTGTTTAATGGAGATTTATATGAGATATGCCACTATTGTTAAGTTTTATAGTTTTTGCCAATCACCAAAGTTGCGATATTCTCAGATTTTAGCCGACCATTAAATGATTTTGTTTCCAACGCATGTTAAATTGACAAATAAGACTAAGGTTTTAGAATTTGGTTGTTTTCAAGAACTTACTCAAACCAAGGGTTTCTACCTGAAAGATTTTTCAAAGAACAAGACTCATGTGTCTTCCAAACTTGTCCTCAACCATTGGATTAGGGCAGGGAAATCTTCCTTTAGTCACCAATCCCAGTTTTGGGGCGCGACAGTTATGGTATATTATTGGCTCTTTGGTTGAATCGGTATACCTTTTAATGCCATATAGGTCCCAGAAAAACAAATAATGTGTTAGATACTTTCATATGAGCACATGTAATGAAAGTGAAACCTAGCAATAGAATAGCTGGAATGTGTCTGCACTAAAGTCAGTACGTTTAAGTTTTATTGAATAACTTAACCATAAAAAAGTATATTGAGGAACCTTTTTTTGGACAAAAGTTACTATTTGTAGATAATTAAAATTTCTAAATTGGAATAAATTGAATGTGATGATTGGATTTCTTATTAAAAACTAATTGTTACCAACAATGAATATCTGTTTCATTATTAAGAATTATGAATGCTTGGCTTGTGCCTTTTCTGCATTCTCTAATAAACTTACCTTTTTTTAATAAAAAAAAGAAAAAGAATTATAGAGTATTATATGATCCTCTGTGGGTGACTGGTGGTCATGAGTGATTGTGGCCTTTATTCTATTGCATCATGATTACATCATCACCCACTTGATAAGGGATCCTTTGGTGGTGTTGGTTCTGTTTTCACTATCTTACACAATATAAAAGGCTTATTTCCCATTTGCATTACCTTACTTATGACCCTGGGTGACTTTAGGCAAAAGTATGAACAGGGTCAACTATTATATTTAAAGCAATAATGCTAGAGTCACCAAATTTGTTCACCAAATGATGTGTCAGTATCTTGTTATAAATAAATGAGCCTCAGAGTGGACCTAGATTTGAATCAATGGAACATTGTCACATCATTTGGTGAATAAATTTGGTGACCCTAGCAGCTCTCTATTTGAAGTTAGTGGATTGAATTCTTGGTAAATATGTTACATGTGTTTCAGTTAATTACTTTTTGTTTGTTCTACAATTCTTTGAATTATTTTGGTTGTGGTTGTTTCTGAAAAGTCTGAGTATGTGACTTTGTGTCAATGCAGCGTATTACAATTGAACAGATCAGAAAAGATGAGTGGTTTCAGAAGAATTACGTTTCTGTGAAACTATTTGAATATGAAGATGTAAATCTGGATGATGTAAATGCTGCTTTTGATGAGACTGAGGTTGGTAAGGCTTTTAGAAGCTACATTTTTTTTTTTTTTTTGAGATTGGAAGCATACAATTCCATTCTCTGTTAATCAGTCCTGATTTCTTACGCCAACCCATTCAATATTATGTCTTTTGGAAAAAGTTATGTGTTGTGGATGTGATGCAGCCCATAACCCATCAAAACCCAATCACTTCTTGGCTCAGTATTCAATTTGTGGGTTTTTGTTTAAGTTTAGTTCAGAAGGTAAGTCTAGAGTCCCATTTTTTTGGTTCGGAACAGCTATGCTGAATTAGGAGAGCTCCCTTTCGTCAGCTTAAGTTTTCTTGAAGATCTTTGAAGTTGTATAATTTATTTTTTGGAATCTTGAAAGCTGTATTGTTGAGTACTTCATCAGAGAGGGTTCATGCTCTATATCAAGCCAATCACCTCTTTACCATATTTCCTGATATCCAATAAAGCTTAATTTTGGTTTTTCTATCTTAGATTCTTAGGAGGTGGTATCCAGATTTAGTGCCTTTGTTCAATGGCATTGCTGTAAATTGTCTTCCCTCTATCCTTAACTTGTGTTATGTGGTTTATTGTAGGAACAGAGGGCTAGCGAGCACTGTGACAATGAGGATAGGGGTCCTTTAATTCTTAATGCGTTTGACTTAATAATTCTATCTCAAGGCTTAAATCTTGCCACAATGTTTGATCGTGGCCAGGTAAGACATTGACTTATTGTTTACTTTTCTTTTATCTTCTTTATCCTATATTCCTATAGCGGTTCATTGAATCATACCTCTTGTTTTCAATGTATTTTATACTAAAGGTGCCCTCACACCCTTAAAGCTGCTAATCTTTCTTATACTCTGAATCTCCTAGTTCATTCAATCTGTCATGAAAGCATCACAATTCAACAGTCAACTGAGATTTCAATGTTTCAGCATCATGCCGGTTTTTGTAGATATAAGTTTCCATGAGATAATCTTTTTTTGTCTGAGCTAAATAGTATACAATGTCAGTTTCCATGAGATAATATGAATTTCATTCCCTCCTTGATAGGATTCTATGAAGTATCAGACACGCTTTGTTTCACAAAAGCCAGCAAAGGTAGTATTATCCAGTATGGAAGTTGTTGCACAATCAATGGGTTTCAAGACACACATTCGCAACTATAAGGTAAATTAGCTGGATTTTCTATAGTAGTCTACATTCTTGGTGTTTCATTTTCATTTCTCACCCTAATTTTTGTTTTTACCACTATCATGATATATACAAGTCTTTGCTTCAGTTTATTTTCTGTTTAATGTGTGTTATTCATTTGTCTTCAAGGAAGCAGTACCTAAAAACCAACTACTAAACCGAGACATTTGTTTTCTTTCAGATGAGAGTGGAGGGTCTTTCAGCCAATAAGACTTCTCATTTCTCCATTATTCTTGAAGTAAGCTTTCACTCTTGATGCAACACTGGACTGGACTGAAGCACCTCTTAATATTTTAGTCGACTGATTCCTTTTCAATTTTTTTATTGGTTGAAGATTTTCGAAGTTGCTCCCACGTATTTCATGGTAGACATTCAGAAAGCTGCTGGAGATGCTAGTGAATTCCTCAAGGTCAGTTTTCAGTTTGCTTCTAACAATCTTTGCTTGATATCATGATAGCTTGCATCACCTGTGTGTGAGCGCATGGGGTGTCTGCTTGCATGTGAAATAGCATAGCTTTTTTTCCCTTTTAGTTTCTGATTTGAAAGGATGTGCTACTGTTTACAGTTTTACAAGAACTTTTGTAGCAATCTCGAGGATATCATCTGGAAACCGCCTAATGAATCTAGCAAATCAAGGATCAGCAAGAGTAGAAGTAAAAAGCGTTGATTTCGTACATGTAACATTGGGTGCTTTCTAGTCCATCATCATTGCTTGGCATGTACTTTGCAGTGGTTTTGACCTTTGAGGATAGAGGGGCGTTAAGTTAAGGTTGTAATTGCAGTTTTCCTAACCAACCTTGAATCTCCTTCCCCATGACTCTGCTGTTCTTTAAAAAGAGGAAAAACGAATCCAGAAGGAAAAAGAAATATTAGAAAGAGATCTGTTTTTGTTGTTTTTTTAGTGTATAAAGTTGTATTGAGTTAATTTGTTTTCCTGTCATTTTAGTGCTGTTTGTATAAGCTGACAGTGTTGATCAGATTTAATGGATGTAACTAAGCAATTGACAATTGTTTTTAGAAGAGAACATTCGAGGTTGGGGAGAAAAATCATTAGCAAAACATTTGAAGTTTGAACACACAAAAAAAGAAAAGAAAGAAAAGAAAGATCATTAGCAAATCATGTTCTTATATCTTTGTAGATCTCTCTGTATGAGGGGTTAAACTAGTCCAACTCATTTTTACCTTGACCACATTGGTTGCTTCCACACTTATTTTGGGACCCATGTCCAAGTCTGTTTGCTCTGGTTTAGTAAATCGAGATTGTGACTTATCACTGGATGTAACACCATTTGATCAACAAGGTGGCGATATGGGGCTGAACTGTTGCAAGAAGAAAAGAGAGGAGACAATAATGTTTGTATGAGTTTCAGGGTAACTAGGGCGAGTATTATTTGCTGATAACTATATCCAGTTACGTTCTTTTTTTGTCTTGGGAGAAGGGGGAGTCGAACTTGGAATCTTTCAAACACTGTGAAAAGAAATACATTAGACTAATAGCTAATCGGCAATTTGATTGATAATTCCAACACAAAAAATATTTCAAATTGTTCAAATTTGTCCTGAATGTACTGATTCTTTTGTGTGGGTCTTATAGTTCCAGACTCTATAGTAGAACACTTATCCCAAATCCAAAATAAGAGTTCGACTCCCTCCCCGTCCTGTTCAGCCTTAGCCCTTAGGCCTCCTTTGAATCTTGAATATGCATGTAACATCATTTGTCTCTTTGTCTCTTTGTCTCTCTGTCTACAATGCTATAAGCCTACGCTGTAGAGACTGGAAACTAGAAGTTGCTTATATTGGACATGGAAGTCAGCAGATCAACCATGAACAACTTGTCCTATGTCGCACTCTAATGCTAGTATATTAGCACCAAAAAGAAAATGAATCTCAGTGCATTCAAATTAGGTGCATACACTGAATTCACGCAGTATTTTGTTAAAATGAAAACATAAAAATAAGAAAAGAAAAAATGGCCAAAAACAAAACTCTATAAAACCCAATATGTACAATGAACATTCATCTTGCAGATTTTCTGTCCCACATGAACATTCAAGTTACTTGTTTAATTCGCTCAAAAAGGAGTGCTCTGGTCTAATTAATCCCGCTTTTGTCTTGCAACAAAAAGATGATCTCACATCTACAAGCCTCAAGCATTACATAAAAATTCGGTGAATGTAAGAGCCTGCCATATCAGTGACTGCACTGACCATAAGAACAAAGTGTTGAGGTCTAAAGTCCAAATGTGGGTTATACAAGGCCCCTGTCCTGCCTATGAAGACCCTCCAACCCTAATGAAGGATCATAAATAACATATGCATTTTCAACAGGTTTTTCTGGCCAGAATTGAATGACATCTCAGAAGTCAACAAATTGAAGAATTCTGGACTTTGTCCCAGTTTCTCATGCTGAAAGATATCAAAGAAGACTCCCAAAATCCCCACATGAACACTTTCCATTCACAAATTTATGAAGGCGCTTGCTGTCTCGAATGGTTATTTCCCTAGCAGTCAGTACTGATATGAACTTAACAAACTTATGGCAATCTCTGCACATAATGATACTCTTGATGACCCGTATTGGCGCAGCATTTCGCGTGTTCAACAACCCAAAAGCAACTGCCAACTTTTCACTGTGATAAGTGGTAGAAGAAGACGAAGTCTTCTCTTCGTCCTCATCGGTTACCTCCAAACTTTCTACTGACTCATATCCAAGACTCTTGACTTGATCAATCAAATTTTCCACAAATTTGTGCATATCTGCACTGTGAGGATGAGATTTATCATTGGGTTTAAATGAATAAACCTTGTCCTTAATGCTAATCCAGCTCCAGTCCCTTAGCTTCCCAAGCCTCTCCTCTTTCATCATTTTTCTCACCCTGGAAACATCCTTCCATCTTCCCGCAGAGAGGTACATATTCAACAACAAGACAGAAGTCTCAGTATCTTTTGGTTTGAGCTTGAGCAACTGTTCAGCGGCATAAAATCCCAATTCTAAATTCCCATGACTTCTACACCCGGCAATCAAGATCGACCATATAAACTCATTGGGTTCAAAATCCATTTTCTTGACAAGACCAAAGGCTTCATCTAACCTACCCAACCTGACGAACATATCAATCAGGCAGGCATAATGGTCCATCACAGGCTTAATCCTATAGTCTTTTTTCAGCATCTCAAAGTAACCAAGTGCTTCATTGACCATTCCAGCATAGCTGCAAGCAGATAAAACACTCACAAAAGTAACCTGATTTGGTCTAACTCCTGCAATTCTCATATCCTCAAAGAGCTGCAGTGCTTGCTGCGTCCGACCATGCTGTGCAAAACTCGCGATCATAGTAGTCCATGATATCAAAGTTCTTGTAGACATCTCTATGAAAGCTTTACTTGCTTTCTCAATGCTTCCACATTTATTATACATATTGACTAGGGCAGTTGCTACTACCATATCTGAGAGAAAACCGCTTTTAATGGTCTGAGCATGAATCTGTTCTCCCTGTTCTAAGGCCACCAAACTACTACATACAGTTAAGATACTTGAGAAGGTGAATAAATCAGGTTTCAAGCCTGAGCGGTTCAAATTCAAGAAAATTTTAAGTGCCTCAGTTCCACTTTGGTATGCTGAAAGATCATCTTGTGCAAGGTCTATAATTTGGGCATGGCCTGCAATCATTGCATTCCATGTAATCAAACTGATAGCTTCCATTCCATTAAACAATTTTCGAGCCTCATTTATCCATCCGCATTTGAGGTACATATACATGATTGAATTTCTTACTGGTAGGTTCAATTCATAGCCAAGTTTAATGCTTAATGAATGAACCTGCATCCCCACACCCAAAGACATCATTACACAACACAAGCTCAAGACACTGGTTAGGGTGAACTCGTTAGGCTCAATGCCCTCAGAAAGCATCTCAGTGAAAAATCTCAAGCCCATTGCAGCTTCGCCGTTATCACCAGAAGCAGATATAGCTGCAGTCCATGAGATCACATTCTTTTCCTCAATTCTCTTAAACGCTTTAACAGCAGATTCCAGATTTCCACATTTTGAGTATAAACTACAAAGAGAGTTGCCGATACTAGTGTCAAAGTCAATCTGGTATTTGATAATGTAGGCATGCAATTGCTTCCCAAAATTAATGGCCTGCAAAGAAGAAGAAGCATTCAAAACAATTCCTAGAGTATAATTGGTAGGATAGGCCCCAGCTTCCAACATTTCTTCGAAAACTTGAATGGCAAGTTCTGGCTGCTTGTTGTGAACAAAACCCGTCATCAAAGTTGTCCATGCAACAACATTTCTTTTAGGCAAATTGTCAAAAACCTTACGAGCATTTCCCATGATTCCACATTTTGCATAAACATTGACAAGGGAAGTCGTGACAAACAAATCTTGATGGGTTCCGGTCTTTACGATGTGGGCATGCACAATTTGCGCATTTGAAGCAGAATTTGTGTCTATACATTCTTGCAAGAGAGGGACATAGTAAGAGGACTCAACCTTATCACCCTCTCTGACCATCAAAAGCGCTTCTTGGAAGTCCAGAGGCCTGGGTTCTGAACTTCCATCCAAATGGGTGATTGTGTGACTTTTCGGATATGACACGTTTGCGCTCTGAGATACCAAACGCAGATTTAGAAACAGTAAACAGAACAAGAATTGGGAAAGCACTAAATTTGTTACTTGGAATGGAAAAGAGTACTGAATTTCAAACTTTATATCCACTAAGCTCAAAGTAGTTTCATTTCATGCTTATAGAAGCAAATACATCAAAATTCTAAGCAACAAACCAAAGAAAGTGGCTTCAACAAAAGATACAAACAAACAACACAAGCCCAGAATTGCATGAAAAGATTAGAGTACCTTAATTTCCGAAGGGAGAAAACTAGAGGGGTGTTTTCTGAATTCTTGGTCGAGCTTGAGAGTGCCACTGACAGCAACTGAAGGCAAAGAAGCCATCACAGAAAGGCTTGGAGGTATTGCTTAAAGAAATTGCATGCTGGGGGAGTGGGGAGGGAAGCAATGCTCTTGTTTATCCACTCCTCTATCTGTTTCAGATAAATTTGTGGAGGGAAGGAAAGGACTGCTGTTGTTTGCTTAACCAACCAACAATTTCCCAGTCCTACAATGTAAGCAAATTACACTATTAGCCCTCCATTTCTTTAAATAAAGAGGGCTGCTATTTGCACACCCTATTTTTTCTTTTTGCACATTCTTATTAAGAAAAAAAAAAAAAAACTATACAGCCCCCTTCTTTCCCTCTCTTTTTTCTCTCGTTCACACCCCCCTTCCCCTGTTTTTTTTTTTTTTTTTCTTCTTCTTCTCCAACCCTCCCCCAGCGAGCCTTTCCGCCCAACCCACCTCACCCGACCCACCCCTCCCTCCCTCCCTCCCCCTCCGGCCTCCCCCCTCCACCCAACCCACCTAGCCCCTCAGCCTTTGCACCGACCCCCCCAGCCCCTGCACCACCAAAACAGCCACCACCACCACCTTCTTCTTCCCTCTACCTAAGCCAAAACAGCCACCACCACTACCACATTCTTCTCTCTCTCTCTCTCTCTCTCTCTCTCTCTTCTCGCCCAAGCAAATAGCAAAACAAAAAAAAAGGTGGCAGGTGGTTCGACAGACCAGTGCCGAACCCGTCGGTTTCGTTCGACATGTAACTGCCGAACAAACCTAGTTCGTTCGGTCGGTACCTGCCGAACGAAACTGACGGGTTCGTCACTGGTCTGCCGAACCTGCAATTTTTTTTTTTTTTTTAAGTTGGTGTTGCGGGGGAGGAGGAGGCGCTGCGAGGAGGAGAGAGAAATACGAGGGTCGGTGTTGCGGGGAGGAGAGAGAGAGAGAGAGATGGAGGTGGTCAGGTGAGGGAAAGAGAGTGGGAGGGAGGTGGTCGGTGAGGGAGGGGAAGGGAGAGAGGTTGTCGGGGTGGGTGAGGGAGGGGGAAGGGCTGGGATGGTAGAGGCTGAAGGAGGGGCTGGGCTGGTTTTAACATTTTTTTTTGTTCTTTATTTTTTTTTTAATTTAAAAATTTATATTTGGGTGGGGTGTGTAGTATTTGGATTAGGTGGGTGTGTAATGAAAAATTTTGGTGAGATTAATGAGGTTGAGGTATTTTGATAATGGGAGGGGTGTGTAAAAGAGAAATTTTAAATTTTAGAAGATGGTAGGAGGTGTGTAAAAGAAAAATGTGTGCAAAAAAAAAAAAAAGTGTGCAAATAGCAGCTCTCTAAATAAATATCTTTATTTTTTTTGACTAATAATAAACAAAGCTTATTCACAATAATGCCCTCTAATATATTTTGATATTTTCTGTCAACAATTATCTATGAAATCCCTAAAAGTCTAAAACTCTCTCGACCTCGTTAGGGTTTTGGATTTGCCAACAGAGATTGTTCTACAAAATGAAGATTCTCAGATTCTACTCAATAATTTCTTGTACATTTGCTTCCAAAGCAAAAAGATTTGTTGTTGGAGATGTAAAACCCTCACATTTTTCTCTTCAAACGCAGTTACTCTGCAGACACATCACCTCAGAAACCTCAGCCAACCAACACAATTTGGCAGTCACATACCTCATGAACTCATGTGGGTTGTCCCCAGTAGATGCAATATCAGCTTGCAAGAGGGTCAAGTTGCAATCCCCAGATAGAGCAGACTCTGTTTTGGCCCTTTTGAGAACCCATGGACTCTCTGGAACCCAGATCTCAAAGCTGGTCAGGTCATGCCCAATAATTCTTTCAGCCTCTCCGGACAAAACCCTTTTGCCCAAGCTTAAGTATTTCAGCTCTCTTGGGGTTTCAAGGGAGGACCTTGCAAGAGTTCTGGCTTATAATCCACACCTTTTGTCACGAAGCTTGGTGAAACAGATTATACCCATTTGTAATTTCCTCAGGAGTCAGCTTCCTGACAAAAATGTTGCTCATGTTTTCAAGTGCTTCTCAGGGATTTTCATGGTCAATCACTGCAAGGATTTGGTGCCAAAGACTGAGCTTTTGAGAGATTTGGGTATGCCCCAATCAAACATTTCTCGGTTGCTAACTCATTACTCTCGCGTTTTGATGCTAAAACATGATATGCTCGGTAAACTTGTGGATGAGGTCAAGGAAATGGGATTTAATCTGGAAAAATCGACTTTCGTGTCAGCACTACGAGCATTGAGTGGTAGCAACAGTAAGTTGAAATGGAATCGAAGTCGCCAAGTTTATAGGAGATGGGGTTGGTCTGAGGATGATATAGTCTCTGCCTACATGAAGTGCCCGACGTGCATGATTGTGTCGGAGAAGAAAATAATGCAAGTAATGGAATTTTTAGTGAACAAGATGGGATGGCCATCAGCAATGGTCGCCAAAGACCCCTTGATTTTAAATCTGAGTTTAGAGAAGAGAATAATCCCAAGGTGTTCAGTTGTGAAAGTTTTGATGTTGAAAGGATTGGTAAATGAAAATTTGGGTTTGTCTTATGTGTTGCGGCCTGTGGAGAAGTTGTTTGTAGAGAGGTTTGTGACCAGATACCTCAAGGAAGTACCTCAATTGTGGAATGTGTATCAAGGGAAAGTGCATATCCACCATGTATGATCTTCTTTTTTCTTTTGGTACATTTGCCAGAGCCCAAAGTGCCTATCTTCTTCAGTTAGTTATATATGTATTCTTATTAGAAGAGCGGCTTGAGGTTGGGTTTGCCCTTCTTTTTTCTTTTTTGATTGAATGCTTGGTTGCTCTTTGTGGTGCTAGTTTCACTATGTGGTACTTTTACGGGAAGAAATAGTGTGTACAATCTGGTTTCAGGTTGGAGCAGTGTTTCCAAGGCATATCAACTTAAGAGTGGTGGTGACACAGTGCAGCTATGGTCATTCCGCTTAACTCTCAACTTTGTTTTGTGCTTCTCAAGCTTCATTAATGGCACCACCAGTACATTCACAATGGAACTTCATCAGCAACATGGACATGGTGCAAGCACTAGTAATCGATGGTAGCCAAACTGGAGGCTCCTTTTCAACTTCTTGGATCAGCCAAAGCCAACTGGAGTACATACATATATACTGTTAGCTATCTGGTACAGACATATAATTAGTCCTTTATTTTCTGGACTTACTTTGGGTTTCTTGCTTCTGAAACCAATTTCATTCTTAGTAATATTGCACTGAAATCAATATATATGGTTGATTGAACTGTATTGTTGTAATATGTTCAATTCAATATTGAATTGATTTTTTCATGGGGTTTTCTGATTTTCTCTCTGTCTCGCTCTATTCCCAAATTCAGACAAGATGAATATAAGACAGTAAGTGTGGAAGATGTCAAATGTTTGAATTATGTGTTGTAGCAGAGTCACAGTAACTCGAATGAGTACCCATTTGCCTAACTTGCCCTTTTCACATTAAACCAGGAGTCTAGAGTTTAGACTCCCTAGGCCATTACTCATTAGCCATTTAAAATGGCATCATTCACATAAATTGATTGGAGTAATCCCTAGCTAATTTTAGAAATTAGGATACACTAAGTCAGCCACAAGTAGAATGCATAGTGCAGCCAACTCATCAGCTAGATATGGTTAGCTAGTATATTTTTGAAAGTCTCCTCCTCATAGTCCATGTCTTCTTTTGCATCTAAATCTGAGTCTTTGCAAAGTTTCCAATCTTCATCACTTTCATCTTCATTATCATCCTACCAAATGGGTCTTTATCCCATAAATACCAGCTGAATATTTACTCCATTTTGATTTTTGTATAGAATTTTGAAATGTGCTTCTGATAATTTCATGAAATGCATGCTTACCTCTTCACATCACCAATTTCAGCAAGACTCTAGAAATTGTGCCAGTGAATGTCATATTAATATTGACATAAACAAACATCATCCTCTTCATCATCAATTTCAGCATAGATTCCATCTGTAAGAATTTGAATTAGAATAGTTAATACTGAACTTAAGGATGACAAGTTCTACCTCTTTTCAACATAACATTTGATTCAAAGTTGAGAGAATATTAAGCAACATAGAGCAAAATAGGACAATTTGAAATGTAGTTTGATAGGCTAGCTGAATACCTCTTAGTCTTAATATTAAGGCAACGTAGTATATATGACACACAAGTACTGCCATCAACGCCCAAATTGTTGATAGTGTTGCTAATGCATGGAATGATTTGCAGAAACACATGAACTTATGATGAAAATGAGAAAATATATACAATGTTAATAAGCATGTTAGGCCTTGCAATTATGTTAATATGAGAAGGTACAAAAAGCATCCAAATGATAGAATCGGAATTGATCAATATATTTCTTAAAACAAACAAAAAAGAAACGAAAGACGAAACATAAATTGTGGATCAACTAAACCTCTCGAGAACTTGTTTAGCATTTTTCATTCGAAAATAGTTTTATAGATAACCCATAAGATGATATTTCAATCCCCCAACCAAATTTTTTTTAAAATGAACATATAATTATCCTCAAATTGAAATTTTGAAATTTTTTTATAAATTTTCCTGATATTGCAAACAACATAAAACATAACAACCAAACTGAAAAAAATTAAAACCAGGATGATTAAATGTGATTTTGGGTCAAAACAGAGAGACAAAAAATGTAGTTTGCCCAAGTTTGTTTGGTTTGCAAACACTATTATTTGGGCCCGAGGATAAACCAAACCAAAGGCCCACATGTCAGTGAGAGCCAGCCCGTTCAATAATACGACGCCGTTTCCGAGTCGTAATATTGGCTGGTGACGTTGATGCCACTGAGAATACTGACACAGTTCCGATCTCACCAACCCCAACCTCCCGACCGCACTCAGTCGCCCACTCACTACGTCACTCCCAACAAAACCAAACATCTCAAAAATAGAAAGAAAACTCCATTCACAGAGTCATGGCAATGGCGCTTCGCAGATTCTCAAGCTCCATCACTAAGCCACTCAGACCCTTCGTCAATGGCGCCTCTACGTACCACATGGTAATTGGAATCTTCGAATCCAAACTTGTTTACCCGCCATAGCTTTAATACTCAGTTGTTCTTTTGCTGCTACGTTTTGGTCTCAAATTCGTCTTCATTTTGATTGCAGTCCTCTCTGTCCACCCAAGCAGCTCAGGACAATGAGAAAGCTCGAGCTACTGTACGTCCTTTTCTTCCTCACAACAACTTGCATACACAAACACACATATATAGATATGATTGTGAGGGATTGATTGATGTTTTTTTTTTTTTTTCTTTTGGATCTGGGTTTGTGTTATTTTTTCTTTTCGTATTGAATTTGATGCTGTGGAATGATTTGAATTCAGTGGATAGAGCAACTGAATGAGCCGCTTGAGGCTATCGATCCCGAGATTGCTGATATCATCGAACTCGAAAAAGCTCGGCAATGGAAGGTATTTATATGTATTATCACGCAAAACCATTTTCATTTTTCCTTAAGGAACTACTTAATTTCAATTTTTTTGATGTGGGAATGTAATTGTCATTTACAATAGTGATATATTGAGTATGAAAGTTCAGTTTTTGATTGGGGAGTTCATATTTCTTTTTTCTTATTTTTTTTTTCTGGGATTTTAGGGGCTTGAACTTATAGCTTCAGAAAATTTCACATCACTGTCAGTGATGCAAGCTGTTGGGTCTGTAATGACTAACAAGTACAGTGAAGGGTATCCCGGCGCTAGATACTATGGAGGAAATGAGTAAGTGGATCCCCATTGAATACCTTTATCATCATTTTGTTTTGTTTTGGATTAAAGAGAGAAAGTAGATCACGGCCTCATTCAAGTTTCTTGTTTGTAAATCATGCTCATGTGTTAGTCCACATTCTTTTGCCTGCTCATTTTTTTTTTTTTTTTTTTTTTTGAGGAATTACACTTGATTGATATTACTCTGGTTTTTTAGATACATCGACATGGCTGAGTCCCTGTGTCAGAAACGTGCATTAGAAGCGTTTCAGTTAGATCCAGCAAAATGGGGAGGTAATAGAACTAGACATATAGTTTATACATGTGGCAATGAGAGCTTGTTTCTTTTCCATCAGTTCAGCATAGAATTTCACATTTTTGTTGTTGTGTAAAGCATGTCAATCATTCATTTTTAAAGGTAGTTCATGAGTAGTTATGTTGTAGTAAACATATATTCTGGGGCCTGTCTCCTGATTTTGTAATACATGTTAATTCAATTATTTAATAAAAATTGTATCTTAAATACTTGTTATGTTAAAGATACTGCACACTTTATTCTTTCAGTGAATGTGCAGTCGCTATCTGGATCCCCTGCTAACTTCCAAGTTTACACTGCCTTGTTGAAACCTCATGAAAGAATCATGGCTCTTGATCTACCTCATGGTGGACATCTTTCTCATGGTTATCAGGTGTCTACATCTTTCGTTAATTTTTTTGCCTGATATTTTTGGCTATATTTTTGTGCTTTTGGTGGTTAACAGAGACAGCTTTTGTACATCTCAGTTAGTCTAGTGCCTCTGGTTTTTTTCCCCCCTGTTCTGGGAAGTAAAATTTGCAATAGGCACTGTCTTCTAAGATATTTAAAATATGGTCCAATCTTTATGTCAACCCAGGTAATGGCTCATCATGCTTTCAGTCCAAAAGTAACGTTTCAGCTAATTAATGGGCAGATCTTAAATAAAAATTACATATGCAGACATGAAAAACATTCCATGCACAGGTTGATGCAGGATCTTGACAGAACTCTATAATTAGTTCTTTGTAATGTTTTTTAAGATTAGGATTTAATGTAATCTTTAAACTACAACTCAACATTATTGGTGACACTAAATTATTTATCCAGGAAACAATTACTGTTTGGATATGGACATTTCTTCAAAATATGTGTTTTCACTGTACAAATGGTTTAAAATAAGTACTATTTATTTCCGTATTTTTAACCCCTATTTTTCATTACATGTTATATTATACCCATAATGTTATCTTGCTGTTTCTGTATTTTTTGGCTGAATTGTTCACCGTTTCTTAACATAAATTTATCGTATTATATACTTACGCATTTTTCACTTATTTTTCCCATCCCACATAAAACTATGGTTTGTAAGCCGGCCAAGGCTGCCTGTCTTCGGAATTCATATGTAATGTTTCAGTAATCAGATTGTGATACCAGACAAGCTTTATAGGGGGCCTTTTTCTGTTTGCTTTAACTTTACCAAACAACTTCTCTGAACATCCAAAGGGTACACGGCATGGAATGCCTTTTTATGCATATTTATGAAAAATGGATTACTCTGAAATGAAATTACATTGGGTATTCTGCACAGTTCATAATTTTCAAAACTACGAAAACACATGAAACTAAAATTTGTTCTAGTGGCTTTACTTTTACATGCTTCTGATGTCTGCTTGTGGCATATATTCTGTTATAAACCATAAATGCAATACTACCTGACTAAATACTAAATTAGACATATCCTAATCATTTGTTCACCATTGTGCAGACTGACACCAAAAAGATATCTGCTGTGTCGATATTCTTTGAGACAATGCCATACAGATTGGATGAGAGCACCGGTTACATTGATTATGATCAGGTACCTTGGGTACCCCCCCCCCAACACACACTTACGCACTTTTACTTTTCTAAATTCTCATATTACTCAGTGTGTAGAAAATTCTAAGTTTGCATGGTCATGACATGCTTGTCCATGAGACTTGTTGCAGATACTATTAGCAAAACTACAGAAATGTAACCATGTAAAGAAATTATCCACAGTATAAGTTATCATCACATGTAAGAGAATTAAGATCCTCTGGAATCAAAATGTGAATCCTTACAACTAGATCTGGGCAATGCACGTGCTTTGTTTAGCCGAAGTCACTGAATGCATTGAACTTGGATTTGTTGGAGCATGTCTCCCTAAATGTAATTGGCCTTTGAGTGCCTACACGGCTAAGCATTCGCTATCATGTTATCTGATTTTTTTTTTTTTTTAATTGAAAAAAATGTTATCTGCTTTTCTATTTCACGGAAATATGAGACCAGGGCAAGAGATGGAAACTATTTCCTTGCATGGATAGATGTTCTGGTTTTAGCCAAAAGCTACTTTTACTCCACCTTTTTTAACTTTCTATCTTTGTATATTAAGGGCTGACCTATGTGAATGAATATGTGTGCAGTTGGAGAAAAGTGCCACTCTATTCCGGCCAAAACTAATAGTTGCAGGTGCCAGTGCTTATGCACGCTTGTACGATTATGAACGTATCCGTAAGGTAGGCTTTGGCTTGACGTTTGCGGTTATGACAATCATTTTCATGCATCTGCGAAATTATTATGATAAAATGAGATGTTATTCTTGTGGTGCTGTCAGGTCTGTGATAAGCAGAAAGCAGTTTTGTTGGCTGATATGGCACATATCAGTGGATTGGTTGCTGCGGGTGTTATTCCATCTCCTTTTGAATATGCAGATGTTGTTACAACTACAACTCACAAGTCACTTCGTGGCCCACGTGGGGCTATGATCTTCTTTAGGAAGGGGATGAAACATATAAACAAGCAAGGGCAAGAAGTGAGTCCTAATATTTTATTTAAAAATAAATAAATAGATGAAGGAAAATGAAAGAGAAATTTAAATGAAAGGGAAATGTATAAGAGAAAGTTATTTCTTATTCCAGGCATTGCTCACTTGTGGTTTCTTTTGGTGCTAAATATAGGAGTCCCAAGGTGAAGCACCTACAATAAATTATTCAATGCTTGTTTTTCCTTCCACAGGTTATGTATGACTATGAAGAAAAAATCAATCAGGCTGTCTTTCCTGGACTCCAAGGTGGACCACACAATCACACCATATCTGGGTTAGCAGTTGCACTGAAGCAGGTCAATATCTATTACATCTTGATCAGATTCTTGTATCTTTGGTTGTTTAATAGAATACAGATAAATAAACCACTCACTCTCTCACTTATTTTTTTCATGAAATATTGCCAAGCTAATTATTTTTTAGTTTGTTGACTATTATGAATGTAGGCCACAACTCCGGAGTTCAAAGCTTACCAAGAGCAAGTTCTCCGTAATTGCTCAAAATTTGCAGAGGTTTGATGAACATGTCCTTTCCAACACATATTGATGAAAATCATCTACTCTAAAAAAAGTGTTCTCTTTAAAGCAATTTGGAGTATTTTTGCTATGTGACCAATGCACGCAATATTTTTATTTCCATTATTTGGTTATCTCATCTGTCTCGCTAATTTTCCTCTTATAGCTTTATGACCTCTGAACATGCAGAGCTTGCTAGAGAAAGGCTATGATCTTGTTTCTGGTGGAACTGAGAACCATTTAGTGTTGGTGAATTTGAGAAACAAGGTAAAAGGAGATTGTTCCTTCATTTGACAGGAAGAAACTATCTTGTAATTGTTTTTCCTTTTTATAACTGGAAAATTTATTTTGAGGGGAGATTTGATCTTGAGACATTGGGTGTAAGGGTAAACACTCTTAACCCTAGAGCTTCAAGCTCACTATAACTGGAAGATTTATTAGGACTAAGTATGATGCTTTCTGCATGTTGGACCAAAGTTATCCCATGGTTACATTAAGATAATTTTACTAGATTGAACAACTAGGTCTGGTAACCAAAAAGGAGTAATAAATTGTTATTTTGTGATTAAACCCTCTGAAGTACATTTCAACAGTGAATTTTGTTAGATAGAAATGAATGGAGAAGGGAACTTTAAATGGGTTATAGGCATGAGAAAAATAATCAGTGTATTCCTTTCCAATTTTTTTATGTGACAGGGCATTGATGGCTCAAGAGTTGAAAAAGTTTTGCAATCAGTTCATATTGCAGCAAATAAAAATACTGTTCCTGGGGATGTGTCTGCCATGGTCCCTGGTGGCATACGTATGGGTAAGGCCTTCCACATTAATCATCTTGCCCTTGCTGGTGATCAAGTACTTTTATTCTGATGAAAGCCCTGTTTCCTGGCTCTTCAGGAACCCCTGCTCTCACATCTAGGGGATTTATGGAGGAGGATTTTGCAAAAGTAGCTGAGTATTTTGATGCAGCTGTGAAGTTGGCCTTGAAGATCAAGGCTGCTGCCAAAGGTTTACTCTGCCACCATCTTGTGGATATAAATTGTATTATGATTTGTAATGTTCAGTCAAATATTCAGCACTGTAGTTATATTCTCATGCACATGTGTCTTGGGTTCATACAAGTGCAGGTACTAAGTTGAAGGATTTTGTGGCAATTATGGAATCAGATGGTCAAATTCAATCTGAGATTGCAAAGCTCCGCCATGAAGTTGAGCAGTATGCTAAAGAATTTCCAACAATTGGATTTGAGAAAGAAACAATGAGATACAAGGAATGAAGTCCAAACCTCACAGATCATTGTTACGGGTCAAACCCCTACTACACCTTGACAAAATGACAAGTGAGTCAAGTGACTGACCACTGTGCTAGATGTATATTGAATTATTTTGGAGCATATTTGTCGGTAAGTGCGGTCTTATTCATTTTTCGTTCGCAAAATATTTTGCAGATAAATTTGTTGAACAGTAAGTGCCTGCCTGAAGATGTCTCCTATGTCAAAGGAGATTGAGATAAACGCTTAAAGATCTGTGTTTCCAATATGAGGAGCATGTCAGACTTTCATCAATATAATATTGATGGAATGTTTTAGGTATTCACTACAAGTTTAGAATTTTTTTTTATTATTTACTGATTCGTTTGCCAGTTGTAATTCTTGATTTTTTTTTTTTTTGGCCAAGCAGTTGTAATTCTTAATTAGTTTTGAAGTTTGTTGTCCACATTACAGCTGTTATTTTTTGCCTTCTGAATCTGTCGGCATGAAGTTGTTGTAACTCTTTTTGTTTAGCAGCTTCGATGTGGTTAATGGACAGAAGTTACCAATTAAAAAGGGAAAGAAATGGAAGGGGTGGTGTGTTAAAAGAGCATGATGTTTGCTGCTTATTTTTATATTTATTTATTTTTTATAAGAACGGATGATTCAAGTTAAGTTTGGTGCAGTTTAACATAAATAGAATCGTATGAGGCAGAATTGAACTTTTTTTGAGAACTATTCAAAGTCACCACCTTGTGATTGAATCATTTTTTGGAATTATGGTACTTTTGAAGGAAAAACCAACAAGAATTTCGTATAGTACAGTATGGCCAGACTCGTAAAGTAATGTGTTTTTTTTTAAAAAAAAAAATTATATTTAAGCTAAAAAATTTGTGTTGGGAAGTTTGTGAAGAGTTGCTTTCGAGAGGTAATTATTATTATTATTATTTTTGTTTTTTACAAAATTTTGGTTTGAGAAGTTTGTGAAGAGTAGCTTTGTGAGAAGATTCTTCTCTCACACCACTCTCACAGGATAAGATTCTTCTCTTGTCTTGTGAGAGTGGTGTGAGTCTTCTTATATTATCAAAGATTCTGATGGTTAACAATACTAAAGCTGTGTTGTTTGAAACTCGGGATCAAAGGAACCTTTGTCTAAGAATCACAAGTCTGCGGTAATATTATGGGACCAACTTCATATCTAATATACAGGATTAGGAGCGATCATCTAATTGCACCAATTTGATTTAGCATTATTGATTCGAATAGTATTTTACTATTTTTGATAAGTTTTTTTCTTTTTTTGTTAGAATAAGTGTTTTTGCACATAACAATAGACATTTTTCACGTAACAATAAGCTTTAAAGAACGTCAATTAGTGAATAAAACAGTTAGTACAAAGAAATTGCAAATTTCTTTTTTTTCTTTGAACAATTTTATTTTATCCTTCTTAAATTGAATTATTTTCTCTTCTTCAATTTTCACATCGGACAAAGTTAGGTGAAACTAAACTACTATTTTGAAGTATAGAGCTCTAAAAGAATGACTACAGTGGAAAGGATTTTGGAAAATGAACTTACAACTTTCATTTATTTAATTAATTTATTTTTTCTTTGTTCCATTTTTTATTTTGTCTATCTGTAAATTTAAAGATTATTAGTTCCATTTATTTAATGAATTTTGGTTTGGTTGGGTTGTTTTACATGGGAAAATAGAATCAGTCGAATTGTCCAAAAAAAAAATAGTCTACATCAAAGGAAGTTGGCCGATTTCTTGTGAAATCCGAATATGAAATTCCAGCTAATTAACGTGCCCCGCCGGCAATACATGTCATTTTTTATGAATGGCGTTGAAGTAAGTCCAAAATTGTGAAAGTGTAAAACTGTGAAACAATTTTTCCTACAAGTTGAGCAATCTGCAGAGAAAGTTAAACTGATTGCTCCCCTTTCGGATTGGACTGACTTGGGGAAGGGTCAATCTCCTCCGGAGCATGCTGCATAAACAGCCACTCATTAAGATAATATATGTTGGCATACTCTCTCCCTCCAAAACACACACACACTCTCAATCTCACTCTCTGCCCCCTATGGCCACCACTGCTCTTGAAATGGAACCTGCTAACCTCGACGACCAAAACGACGGCGTATCGCCAATCGAGGAGGTTCGTCTAATCGTGTCCAACGATGACGACCCGACCCTACCCGTATGGACCTTCCGCATGTGGTCCATAGGCCTGGTCTCCTGCGCCCTCCTCTCCTTCCTCAACACCTTCTTCTCGTACCGCACGGAGCCCCTCGTCATCACGATGATCTCCGTGCAGGTGGCAAGCCTCCCAGTCGGGAAGTTCCTGGCGAGTACGCTGCCGACGACCAAGTTTCGGGTCGGATCGAAGGAGTTCTCGCTCAACCCGGGTCCGTTTAATATAAAAGAGCACGTGCTGATATCCATATTTGCGAATGCGGGTGCCGGGTTCGGAAGCGGACCGGCTTATGCGGTTGGAATCGTGACGATCATAAAAGCGTTTTATGGTAGGAAGATATCGTTCTTGGCCAGTTGGATACTTGTGATTACTACACAGGTAAAAAGTAGTAGACTAGTAGAACGTACTGCATATATATATATTGTTACATGTTATGTACATATTATTCACTTGTACTATAACACCGTATAAAAAGTATAAATTTGTTCTTCACCTATTTAATAACACGTGAATTATGTACGTATTGGCCGGGGTTATTGTGACGAAAGTAAGTGCAGGTGTTGGGATATGGATGGGCTGGTATTCTCAGAAAGTACGTGGTGGATCCGGCGGAGATGTGGTGGCCTAGTAGTCTCGTTCAGGTCTCCTTGTTCAGGTATTTTTTTTTTCTTTTGATTAATTCGTTCCATATATAATAATAATTTGTCTTTGTTTTATACATAGTGTTGGGGCTGGTCCTAATATTATGACGTTCTGGCCAAAACTTAAAGTTTGAGACCTTTTTTGTAAATAAATAAAAATTGAAATGTGCCTTCTTTAGTTTTATATCTTTTCTGCAGTATAGATATAGTTTTGATTTAAATCGTTCATTTTTTAGATAATTTTTATGTGCAACAAATAGTTGTTCAGCAATTATATATATCAACTTTGTGATTTTGGTTTACATGATGAAGGGCTCTACATGAGAAAGACACCAAGCGAATGTCAAGAGGGAAATTCTTCATTATTGCACTCATTTGCAGCTTCTCATGGTACATTGTGCCAGGCTACTTCTTCTCAACTCTGTCAACCATTTCATGGATCTGCTGGATCTACCCCAAGTCTATAACCGCCCACCAAATCGGGTCAGGCATCCGTGGCCTCGGCGTCGGGGCACTCACCCTCGACTGGTCAGTCATAGTCTCCTACCTCGGCAACCCTCTGATCAGCCCCTTCTTTGCCATTGTCAACATCACTGTGGGATATGTTCTCATCATGTTTGTGATATTGCCAACTGCCTATTGGGGACTCAACTTGTACAATGCCAAGAACTTTGCAATCTTCTCTTCGCATTTGTTTGATAAAAATGGTCAAATATATAATGTGTCGGCCATTGTGAATGACAAGTTTGAAATTGACATGCCCGCGTATGAGCAACTAGGCCGCATTAACCTCAGTGTGTTCTTTTCCCTTACATATGGGATTGGCTTTGCTGCTGTTATATCAACTCTCACACATGTGGGACTATTCCATGGAAGGTAAACTAATTAATCACATGGCCTTAATTAACTTTGTTATATATTTTGGATAATTAGAACATATGTCATTATGGATAAAATTATAAAAACTAGCAGTTTAACTTTCAATATTCATTATGGATAATGACATTATGGATAATTATGACATATGTCATTTTGGATAATTAGTACGTTTCCATTAAATTAACCAAAGTGCATGTTTTAGATTGGATTTTGATTTAATTTGGTCATTTAACTTTCAATATTCATTAATGTTATAAAAACTCATTACAGGCTTTATAAAAAGTCAGCATATGAAATTGTACGATCTCGGTTTAACTTTTAGTTGTCGATTCATCGGCCATTCTACCAATTGATCAATTGGCAAGCTTTTGAGTCTCCTTCTTTCTCAGCCAATGACATGTCTCTATTTTGACCACACATCAAAAAAGACATTCTATCACTTATTATCAGTGTAACTAAGCAATAAATAAAAAATTTCTTTATACTTTGTTATTGTGTTAGCGTATTAATTTTTTACATGTAGATTTAATAGAGAGAATCATTTTTAACACATTTGAATAAATATCATATATGTTTACACGATTTGTCAAATATATGTTACTAAATAAAAATAACAGGTCTAAGTGATAGTCATATTTGATTATCACTTTAATATTTGACCGATTGATCGCAATATCACTCTCAATAATTATCAATCGGTTGAAAACTTAATTAAAAGTCAACCGACATGATTATTTCATTTTGTGTCATCCTATTTTGTCTATAGGGGTTCCATTTTGTCCTTATCTGTAAACGATATATCCTTTATATATTTTTACATGTATTATTACTAAATTAGGTACATTAATTAATGTATACGTACCTACAAGTAATAATGTACCTATGCATGTAATTCGATCATAATCTAATAATAATGTACACAAATATATAAAGTCAAAGTGTCAAAATCAAAATCTAATCTAACACTCTGGTTTAATGAAAATTCGATCTTACCAAGGATAACAATATAATTTTCTATTATAATTTTGTTACTTGTTATATATATATGTATATCGTGGCAATAAGAACATATATGACTCTTCCAACAGGGAGATATATCAAAAATACAAAGCAGCTTCACACAGTGGAAGGGTAGATATACACACCAAATTGATGAGGAATTACAAAGACATACCTACCTGGTGGTTTCACATTTTGCTTGTGCTGTCGCTGGCACTCTCTTTGGCGTTGTGCATTTTCATGAAAGATGAGGTGCAAATGCCTTGGTGGGGACTCATTTTTGCAGCAGGACTTGCATTAATTTTCACTCTTCCAATCAGCATTATAACTGCCACAACAAATCAGGCAAGTGACCTTCAAATCTTCAACCATTAATATCTCTTTTAATTTGTTCCAATTTGATTTTGCATGGTTATTAATTAGGCCAAATTCCATTTTTAATTCCTCTAATACTGTAATTTGATGGAGTTTCAAATGTCGTCCTATTAATTGGTAGTGGATGAGATCATGAGAGCAATAAAAAAATATTTTCAAAAGAAAAGAAAGTTTTTCACTATAAACAACTTCTAATTTATTCAATTGGGAACAGACAAACTTAGATATAAATCGATTGGAATTTGTTATAGTTTTATTTATTTATTTATTTATTTTGAGTTGTGAAATGGGGGATCGAATTTGGGTGCATTGTAAATAATTATACGGCCCTCTCAACTGAGATACTTAACAACTACAAATTTCTTGTAGTTTATTGATAATTTAAAATTAATTATGTATCTCTAAAGAATCTTATTTTATTTCCATTTTGCAGTCACCAGGACTAAACATCATCACAGAGTACATAATGGGTTTGATATTACCAGGCAGACCAATAGCCAATGTATGCTTCAAAACTTATGGGTATATAAGCATGAAGCAGGCTATTTCCTTTCTTAATGACTTTAAATTAGGCCATTATATGAAGATCCCTCCCATATCAATGTTCATAGTTCAGGTACGTATATATTTCTACCTTCTTCACATTACATTTTATTTTATTGGATACCATTAATTAATAATGTGGCTCACCAACCATGTTGAGGTTCATAGTCATAGTCATAGTCATAGTCATAATTAATGACATATATAGCTTATGATTATAAATAATTTGTGTTATATATGTTGCAATTAATTAAACTCGATCAATGACCCTCAATCAATAACATTTTTGAATAGTTAATTAGTAGACTAGTAGTTCCCACAAAATGCACACATACAAATTAAACCATCGACATGAGTTAGATGAGTGCAACTGAATTGTATACAATATATATAGTTAAACTGTTTGATCAGACTTGGCCAAAAAAAAAAAAACTGTTTGATAAGAAAACAGTACTCTTGGACGAAAATGTTTTTATTGTCAGATTGTGAATATATATTTTTAATTATTACTTAAACAATCTAACAAAATAGTATATTATCATTGTACGAAGATGTTTTATTGTCAGACAATCTGATCACACAAGCATATATTATGTTATAAAACTCTGAATGTAGATTATATATATCACTAATATTTATGTTGATTTTTATCTGAATATATATATGGTCACAATTTTTGGGTAAAATAACATCACCCTAGCTAGCTAGTATTGTTTAGGTTTGATTATGCTGAATTAAGTACGTTGTGAATAATAATTGCAAGTATATATCTAACTCCAGCATAATTTGCTCTTTTCTCTTTGACAAAATAAAGTGCATAGGAACCCTAATAGCAGGAACCGTGAACATTGGCGTAGCATGGTGGCTGCTGACCACCGTTGAAAACATATGCAAGCCGGACCTCCTCCCTCCCAACAGTCCCTGGACTTGTCCCTGGGACAGTGTCTTCTTCGACGCCTCGGTCATTTGGGGCCTGGTCGGCCCCAAACGCATCTTCGGCTCTCTCGGAAACTACGCAGCACTCAACTGGTTCTTTCTCATAGGCGCAATGGGCCCTGTCTTGATATGGCTATTGCACAAAGCCTACCCAAGTCAAAAGTGGATCCCACTCATCAACCTCCCAGTGCTTTTCGGAGCCACAGCTGTAATGCCAGCAGCAACCACTGTGAACTTCAACTGCTGGATTTTGGTTGGCATTGTTTTCAATTACTATGTGTTCAGGTACAGAAAGAGGTGGTGGCAGAGGTACAATTATGTTCTCTCTGCTGCTTTGGATGCTGGGTTGGCTTTCATGGGGGTGCTTCTGTACTTCTCATTGACCGCAAATGAGATAGGCATAGCTTGGTGGGGTACACGAGGTGAGCACTGTGAGTTGTCTACTTGTCCAACAAGTAAAGACATAGTACTTGGTCATGCTTGTGCATATCCCTAAATGCATTGCAAGAAATTAAGGCACTGTAGATATATCAATCAAGTTTCATATCTATGAATTAAGTGGTGTTATGTGTTCTCAATTAATGGCAAATTAAGCTTAGACCAAATGCATGCCTTTGTTGTAGAAATTTGTGTACGTATATTGAAAAGAAGGAAACTAATTAATCAAACCAATTTTTCTCTGAAAGCAAGCGTGATGATCATGATATTGGAAACTTATTTTTGTATATGCTTGTTAAACATGTACTGTGGCAAACGTAGCAATCACATGTCGATCAGGAAATGAAAAAATATATATCTTGATGTGAAGATTTGCTACTAAGTGCTTGAGAACATTTACTCCCACTGCACCTGAGGTCGAGGTTCGAATTCCCTCTTCCTCGTTGCCCTTCCTTATAACCGAAAAAAGAAATCCTCTACTCAAAAAAGCAGCCCATGTTTTCTCTCTTGGATTGGGATAAGCTCATGGCTTCAAACTTTCAAAGTTAAAATTAAAAAGTTGTGACACAGTCCTCTACTAAAACAGATTACGTACATTGTTGGTGCAAAAGCAACATCACACGTTATACTATATTGTAACAACAAATCATTCATTGCCATTATAAACAATCCAGTCAGTCATGATCATGCAAAGCACGTACATTGCAATCAAATACATTTCATTAGAGAAGCAACTGATACAGGTGGAATAACACTTGAACATTGCAAAACAGAGGACGATCTAGCTAAGATATAGTACTAATCAAGGAACTACCAAAAGAAGGGTTTTGGCTATTTCAAATATCACATTGGAGTTTTATAAGGAAATTAATTAATTGCAGCAAACAAAATTAATGTTCAAATAGGCAAAGTAGTCTCTTTTTTTTTTTTTTTTTCTTCTTTTGATATAGGGAAGGGGAATTTGAGCTTGAAACCTTTAATTTCCAGGGTTTGAGAGAAATACTATAATACTAATAGTTAGTTGTGTTTTGTCTTATAGTATTAGCAACTCGATCATTATGAGAAAAAAAAAAAACATACATATATCCTACAGACTTTTGAGCCGTGCAGTAGCTAACTCATTAAATTCTCTGGCAATCCAAAAGAATCATTTTGCACTCCTCACATATGATTGTATAGAGGAGTATATATGTGAAGCTAATTTTAGAGTGCATATAGCTTTTTCCTAATTCTATCTTTTCTCCACAGCTAGCTTTATTACTTATCTCTCTCTAGCTATTGATGGTATTTGTATTCATCCCAATTCCCAAGTACAGAAAAGCTTGAAATCCAGCAAGGAACCAACTATATATTGTGGATTTGTGGATACTGACACTTATTTATTGCTTCTACGGTTCCTATAAAAAAAATAAAAACAAAATCCTGAGCTTCTTTCTGGCTAGCTATCTAAATTTTTCTTCTCTGGCAAATAAATTGATGAATTATATAAATCTCAATCACAAATCACAAATGTGATCTTGAATTGTCTTCAGTCTTGACAGATGCCAATGCCAGAAATGCGACACGCTCAAATTTTTACTAAAGGAATTTTGGTACACATATAGAATTGATTTAAAAGAAATTAAAGTTTACATGCTCCATTTTATTTATTTTTATTCGTTTTAGGGTTAGATAATATTAAATATTAAATACAATTTTTTTATTTGATATAGCAATAGTAGACAAGTATTTTTTTAGTTAAGGTGTTAAGTAAGGTATTAGCTTGGAGTCAAAAATTTCTTCCAACGTTGGAATGGTGATTTCATGACAATCAGATCATTAATTATGGTGGTGTGACAGTCACGATTAATTTATTTGTTGTCTATAATTAGTATATCATGAATTTCACTAAAATTTTTTGGACCTTTATAAACTCTAAAAGCTTATATCAATGTGTTTGGTAGGGATGGCAAAATTTTCCGCTCCCGAAAATCTCTGTGGGGACTCGCCCCGATTAAGCGAGTATGGTAATACAATCTCCGTCTCCGCCCCGCCTCGTATACCCGTTTAATAAAAATATTATATTATATAATTATATTTTAATTTATTATCTTAATTTTTGTTATATGTCTTTAACATTTAATAGTGTTCTCTTTATAATTTAGAGTGTTATTATAATATAATATGAATTTTAACGTATTTCATCTATTATATTATATATTTATGTTAGTTTAGTATGTTATTAATAAAAAAAATTATTTTTTTAAAAATAATATGGGCTCCGATTACTCTGCAAGACAGGTATGGTATTGGCGAACCCAACCCGAACCTGCCCCGTTGCCAACCCTAGTGATTGCTGAGTAGTAAATTAAAACTATATACTAAATAAATAAGAAGAAAACGAACGTTCGAACACTAGGCCAGGTATTTTCCAATTCAGCTTCCTAGCTTGATTTTTTCCCTACAATTATAATTAAATAGAAAAAAAAAAAAGGTTCTCCTTAATGGTTTAGTTTTTGTGTTTAGAGAAAGTGCTACTAATTAGTATTTACTTCAAATTGTGATGTATTTTACATGAGAAAAAAAAATAGAATAAGTATGTAATTAATAAGCAATTTGCCACATCAAAGAATATCAAACCAATTTGGCAATTGATTATTTGCTACAATTAATTTTCTCTAAATTAATTCCGGAAATCCAGCTGATGTACACAGACGCAAATACAAACAATATGAGTTTATACGAGTTTTGGAGTCATGTACACTGTGGACTCATACACAAGGACGTAAGTAAAAACCGCCAAATCGTTTGGTTTATAAACGTAACAGATTCCCTCAACAACCTCTGCTCTCTCTCTCTCTCGCTCTCTCTCAGTCTCTCTGCATTGCATTCACACTCTCACACTCTCCGAGGCCATGGAAATCGAGCCCGCCGACGACGCAAAAATCGAGAAAAACGACACCGAAAGCGATGACGTTTCGCCAATCGAGGAGGTCCACCTGACGGTGTCGTACGACGACGACCTGACCCTCCCGGTATGGACCTTCCGCATGTGGTTCCTCGGCCTCCTCTCCTGCGTTGTCCTCTCCTTCCTCAACACCTTCTTCTCGTACCGCACCGAGCCGCTCGTCATCTCCATGATCTCAGTCCAGGTCGCGACGCTCCCGATCGGACGGTTCATGGCGAAGGTGCTGCCGAAGAAGAAGTTTCGGATCGGGTCGAAGGAGTTCTCGCTCAACCCGGGTCCTTTTAACATGAAGGAGCACGTGCTTATATCCATGTTCGCGAATGCCGGGTCCGGGTTCGGAAGCGGAGCGGCCTATGCGATTAGTATCGTGGATATAATAAAAGCGTTTTATCACAGGAATATTTCGTTCTCGGCTAGTTGGATACTCGTCATTACCACACAGGTAATGTGTAATTGTGTATATAGTTTTGTAGTATTAATTAGATTAATATATGGTATTTTCTGGGCATGCCATAAATTTAAATTATTAATTAGATTAATTTTTGATTTTGTGTCACATTTTCTGATAAAAAAAATGTAACGATGGTCAAAGCAGATGTGATAGTAAGTGGTGATGATAATAAGGGCATAGAGCTAGAATTATAGTTTGGGGTGGGCCTACGGCAACATTTGGGTGGATTTTGGGACGAGGTGGTAGGAATAAGGTGATGGTGCTTGGTGTTAGAGGAGAAAATTTTTTATGATACAGTTTTATATGTTTGATGAGTCTATCTCTCTTATCATTACATGATCACGTGAGATGAGATGAAAGATAATAAAAATTTAAGTGTTAGTGTTGGTGCTGGTGGGTGGTAATGGTATTGGTGATTGAAACTTTGTTTCTCAAAATTGCTCATTTGTCTTGAGATTTTAGAATTGATCCTTATTTACCTAAAAAAAAGTTGGATATTGTTGACCTTTAAATATTCACAATTGAATCTAAAAAAATTTTGTATGGGAATCTAAATAAGAAAATTAGTACTTGTCATTTTATAAATGCGAAGTTTTATCTAAATTTCAAGTTTATTTTCTCCCTCCAAACACACTATTATCGTTGATTACATAACTACATATTGTTACAGTGAGTGGTTTGCTGCTAAATGCTGATGTGTTGGGGTTAATGTGCAATTGAAGTGCAGGTTTTGGGGTATGGCTGGGCTGGAATTCTCCGGAAGTACGTGGTGGATCCGGCGGGGATGTGGTGGCCCAGTAGTCTCGTTCAGGTCTCCTTGTTCAGGTAATTCGAGCATTTTGTATGTTATTGGTGTCGTTTGGAACCAACCCAAGAAATTCAATTGCATGTTTGCAACCTTGTCCTTTTCCTTGACCACTTTTGTTGTTTTGCTTCTTTTTCTACTTCCACGCATGTGTACTTTTCTTTTTATAAAAAAGTAGTTTTGCTATTAAATAGAAACGAAAAAGAGTTGACTTCGGATTCTTTTTGTTTTGCTCCATTGTGTAGTTTGACGTAATATGTCAAAGTTATTATTACATTTCATATCTTGCTAACTTAAAATAAAATGTTTTCTCATTTTGTAATTCTTTTGGTTACAAATGACATAAAATGATGAGAGATTCGAACCATGGCCTTGAGTATAGAATAAATGCTCTTTTACCACTAGAACTACAAGTCTTCCTCAATTTGTATCTCTACCCCAAAAGAAAACTACCTTTTTATGATGCAAAAGAAAAAGGCAGTAACCATCATTTGGTTCTGATTTATTTGAATTCTTCTTATGCCATTAAACTAGTTGTGGATATACACTTAAAGCTTTGGTTCGAGTTTTGCAGGACTTGTTGCCCATATGATAAGCTATGAAACTAATCAGTCCTGCACTGATTCATCCATGCATTTTATCTTAGCTTTTGAACAAGTCAACAACTATCAACATTGTCTGATACATTACTTTTGGTTTACATGATATGCAGGACTCTACATGAGAAAGACAACCAGCGAATGTCCAGAGGGAAATTCTTTGTGATTACACTCATATGCAGCTTCGCTTGGTACACTGTGCCGGGCTACCTCTTTCCAACATTGTCAACCATTTCATGGATTTGTTGGATATACCCCAAGTCAGTAACAGCCCAGCAAATTGGTTCAGGCATGCGTGGACTTGGTGTTGGGGCATTTTCGCTTGACTGGTCTGTCATAGCCTCCTATCTCTCTAGTCCTTTAATCAGCCCCTTCTTTGCCACTATCAATGTTGCAGCAGGCTATGTTCTTTTCATGTATCTGATATTGCCAATTGCCTATTGGGGGGTCAATTTATACAATGCCAAGACTTTCCCAATCTTCTCCTCACATTTATTTGATCCCCATGGCCAAGTATACAACATCTCTGCCATTGTGAATGACAAGTTTGAAATTGATATGCCCTCATATGAAAGACTAGGGCGCATAAACCTTAGTATGTTCTTTGCTCTATCATATGGCCTTGGTTTTGCTGGCGTTGTATCAACCCTCACACATGTGGCCATTTTCAATGGAAGGTAATGAACCATTTACAAAGATTTAAACTTAGAAATTGTTGGTTGTTGTTGTGGAAATAAATAATCTGAATGACTCTTCCAATTGCAGTGAGATAAAAAAGCAGTGGAATCAAGCTAAACATGGTGGGAAGGTAGACATACACACCAAAATGATGAGGAAATACAAGGACATACCTAGCTGGTGGTTTCATGTTATGCTTCTGGTGTCAATTGTACTCTCTCTGGCATTATGCATTTTCATGAAAGATCAGGTGCAAATGCCATGGTGGGGACTCATTTTTGCAGCAGGACTTGCATTAATTTTCACTCTTCCAGTCAGCGTTATCACTGCCACAACAAACCAGGCAAGCTTTCAACTCATTCTTTTCAAATTAACTTGGCTCTGCTTGATTACTATTAGCCTATTGGTAGTGGAAGAGGAATGAAAATTAGATTGATTCTTGCCTAAATGTTTAAAGATTCACAGTTTGACAACATAAGACTGTCTAGTAAAAAAACACTTCTTCAAATGATCTTTTCTATGAGGTACTTCGGATGTATTTGATTATGAATCATAGCCAGAACTATCAGTCAAATGAGAAACCTTAACATAATTCTTTGATAGATAATAAAAGATGTACCTCGATCTGAAGATAATTTTTCATTCCTTTCTATTTGTCAGACACCGGGACTAAACGTCATCACAGAGTACATCATGGGTTTGATAATGCCAGGCAGACCGATAGCCAATGTATGCTTCAAAACCTATGGGTATATTAGCATGTCTCAGGCAATTTCCTTTCTGAATGATTTCAAGCTAGGCCATTACATGAAGATCCCGCCCAGATCGATGTTTATAGTTCAGGTACATCCATCTTCTTGACATATGTTTGCATTTTTATAATCATAGACAAGAACCAAGTAGTCCCCAAGTTAAACATATTGTTTTCATAGAAAAAGTTGTGTGTGTTTGTGATGAGTGAGTTCAATGTTATATATTGACTGAAGCATAATTTGCTCCTTGGTGCTTCACAAATTGAAGTGCATAGGAACTATAATAGCTGGAACAGTCAACATTGGGGTTGCATGGTGGCTGCTAAATTCTGTGGAAAACATATGTCAAGACCAATTACTTCCTCCCAACAGTCCTTGGACTTGTCCCGGTGATCGTGTGTTCTTTGATGCCTCGGTGATTTGGGGTCTGGTAGGACCAATAAGAATCTTTACCTCTAAAGGAAACTACCCAGCACTCAACTGGTTCTTCCTCATAGGTGCAGTAGGACCTCTCTTGGTGTGGTCGCTGCACAAGGCTTTCCCAAGTCAAAAATGGATCCATTACATCAACCTTCCAGTGCTTCTTGGAGCCACGGGTAGTATGCCACCAGCTACAACTGCCAACTTCAACTGCTGGATTGTGGTTGGGATTGTTTTCAATTACTTTGTTTTCAGGTACAGAAAGAATTGGTGGCAGAGGTACAATTATGTTCTTTCTGCTGCATTGGATGCTGGAGTGGCTTTCATGGGGGTGGTTCTGTATTTCTCATTAACCATGTTTGAGAAGAGCATTTCCTGGTGGGGTACAGCTGGTGAACACTGTGATTTTGCTGCTTGTCCCACTGCCAAAGGTATAGTTGTTGATGGTTGCCCTGTATTCTGAGATCATTCCCATTTCAAAAACTATATACATCTAAGTTTTTTTAGTATGTTACCATTTTTTTTAGATGTTTCATTCAAAGATAGTTGTAAATATTTGTCAAGTTTGATCTGTTTAAGACTTTAAGTAGTGTTGTAGTTGGTTCTCAAAAAAAAAAAAAAAAGTAGTGCTGTAGTTGATTAAGACTTTAGTTTGTGATTGGTTGATTAAATTAAACGCATTATATCTCTCCATGCCTGTGCACATATTGGAAATTTGCATTACAAGATTAAACCATTATAAACAAAAGTCATTAGCAGATGTTTATTATACTTAGACTCACCAAATTTAATTGGTCACCAAATATAGGAGAATTTTGATGCTAACCCAGCTAGGTATATCTAATCAATACAGTGCACTGTGAGGACCACTTTGGAGTCCAAACCTTCTACAGACAGCCTCATTGATTTTGACTACATACCTACTGTCTGATTGTTTTTGAATTCATAGTCGTACAAAATCTACAAAAGGAAAAGGCATTGAATAATTGATTTGTTGATTTCTTATTCTGATATGACATGTTTCCTCAAAATGGAAAAGACAATTAGATAAATTAAAGATATTGGTTCAATACTTCAATCACAATGGCAGCATAGTGATCACATGGTGACTGGGTGAGACAGTCTGGCATGGGCTACTACCAAATTACCAATCATGTTTTAGTACTAGCATTAATGCAGAATATGTCTGATCCAATGATAGAATATTCGTGAGCGTTCAAACGCTCTCTCACAGCATTCTTCATCCGTTTGAATTCCACACCAGAGAGGATCTCTAAATATTAATGCCATGGAAGTCCCTTCTCCAACTATTCTGCATAAAACCACCCATTCATTCAAACCAGACATCTCTCTCTCTCATACTATTAATTGGAAGATATCGTTTTTGGCACGTTGGTGATACTTTTCGCGATGATCATTTGTTTACATTCAAAACAACGCGGCGGTCTTAAAGTTTAAAGGTTAAGCAGAAGTCTCAAATACACTACTAAATCTGATCCAACACATATATTGTCAATCATATGCTTGCTCCAGCTTGATTGCACTCTTATGCAGCTTCTCTTGGTTTGCCATGTCACCGTTAATCTCAACCGTTAAAAAAGCTTGCTTGTGAACCATGTATTCAACAATTGCCATCCAAGGGTGGTATTGCCATAAATGAAAAGATGATACATAACAAGATAATCATAACACATTTGTAGACAGACCCAGCAGCAGCAACAGACAATCAAGACTAACATTTGCATTCAAGAGGCAGTATCTCTCTGCTACATATTTGATAACATTTACATTCATCCCAATCACAAAATGTCAACATTGATTTTCCAAGAAACTAAATATATATTGTTAATAGTGACATATCTTTAATTTGCTTATACATTTCCTATTAAAAAGAAAAAAAAAATCATTCATCACTCACTATATATATGGTTATATAGTAGCACATCAAGCGTAAAATGTAATATTGTAATATTTTTTACTTATCTCCATATGATTTGAATGAAGAGGCAGCATATCTAGCTGAGAACCCTCGTTGACAAGAGTCCTCATCCATTTCATCACAACCATCGTCGAAGTTCTGAGCATAGCTCAAAGGATCATACTGGAAACCGCCACCCAGGTTTCCGGCACTTCTCTGCCTTGTGGTGGATTTTTGTCTGAATCTTCTTATCCATGGAAGCTTCAACTTTAGACTTCCCCAGCAAGAAAGTGACCCTTCGTTTCTGTTTCTGGGAGATGGAATTTGCTCCATCACTTGAGCTGCTTTTTCAGTACAAGCTCCTGGTTTTTTTAAGTCATAAATTTACACTCCCCAAACTTGTAGGCTCTGATCCTCGATCCCTCTGTCTCTCTCTGATCCTTTAGCTTGTCTTTGTTTTTTTAAGGATTTTTAGTGTGTGGTTGCTGGAGAAGATGGTGAGAGATCCAATAGAATAGGATGAAATGAAATGGTATGTGAGGGAGTGAAGGAACAATTTGTTGTTTTTGGCTATGGTTCTATGAATATGTTTTTTTTTTTTTTTTTTTCAAAATGAAAAAGAAAGGGAACCAAGAGAGAATTCTATGAATTTACTTAGCCAAAGAGAATCTCTGTTGGTATATGATGATAAGAAAGAGTTTGGCACTGTGGACCAGTGATTCATCTCCTTGGAACAAACAAGAAACATTTTTGTCCCATCAAGGTAACTTATGAAGAATAATTGGTTATAATACCTACTTCTGGTGAAGTATTATTTAAAATGTAGATATAAAATGCCATATATCTACATAATATTAGTTATATGCAGAGAGGGGGGGGGGGAGAGAGTCGTCTTCTCTAGGTCAGATAGTCTAGCAACATAAAATGTATATTATCAAACTATGAAATCAGTCTACACATTAATTTAAAAGTCAACCTAATCAATTATTGTAACATAAGTGTTTTATGTTATCAGACCTGCCAGGCAAGTAGGCAACAGAATATTTCCGTATATACCGCTATATGCCATAATATCTATAATCGTTATATTTCAAAACTATTCAAAAATAAAATAAAATGGTAAGATGTATTTTTGAAATATTGGTGGGTAAGTAATATGAATTTTCAGAAGTGATAGGACAGGAGTGAAGAATTTAGAATTTACAGGTTTTTTATTTTTGACCGGTTAATTTACAGTTTAAACAATGAAGAGTAGGTAGTCAATTGAGTATTTGATGCCTTGATGGTGACTGATGATGCAAGAGTTTTGGGGGTTTATTGAGAGAATATTCCATGAATATTGTTAATTTCATTAAATTGCTTCTGTGGATAAACTACTTTGGCTTCTTCTCATGTTGTCCTCTCATTTCATGATTGGTGCGGATTGTTTCATAATGTGTGAGTGAGAAGGCTCATAAACCCTTACCATTTGCACCAGCTAATCCTCTTGGTAGGCAGTTCTCCCTTTCGCCAAGCTTTTAAGACTTAATACATATAATAAAGCAAGATTTGGTACTGCAAATCTTCCTTTTTGGAAGACTTAGGATTACAAACTCTTTCCATTGTCCTCAAGTCCATGGAAAGAGTTTGATTCTGAACCACCCTCCCCAAGATTTAAGCTTCCTTTGAACAAAAATTTTGATCAACCACGGGACATTGCAGATGCGGACAGACAACACTTGATGCAATGACAGCATCACAAGTCAAGAGAAGGGGTCAAATGTCACCCACACCCGTCATGCATCCGCAACAAATCAAGTGTTGCCTGCACACATAACGTATCTGCAATGTCACTTATGATCAGCACCCTAGTAAAGATATAGATACAACTACCATTCAGGTAGATGTCAATGACCAGAAAACCTAATCAGTTTGGTTGGCAGACCTTTAACTTTTATACCTGAAAATAATTACTCAATATGAACTGCTCAGATATATGTCCTTTTTGACTCTTATATCTGAAATAGATCACTCAATATGAACTACTCACGATCATTCTGCCAAGAAATCAAACTAAGGCACTCTGGTTTTTCAACATACATAATAATAGCAACATATGAGCATCCCCTTCAAAACCTGCTCAATTACAAATTCTAACCAAGGGTGATCCACCAACACTGCCATAGCATAACAAGAAGAGACTGACAAAGCTCCCAAGTTAACGTAAAGCCAACCATGATTCAAGGGCACATGAGATATTAATAGACTGAGTTTATTTTAATAATGATATCAAAGCTTAAACGTCACAAGTTCATTGGAATTTGGTAGAGACGATGGAAAGAACTAGTGGATATGAGCACAGTGTCTTGTGTAGATAAGTTTTTCCATCACATTGTTGAAACATTTCACAAAAGAATGAGAACTAAATTTGAGTATTCTACCACGTAAATCCCAAGCAATATACATTAAGCTATTTTAGACCCTGTCAGCACCACATTAAGCTCTACAGGACAAGAGAACATGGATGGAAGCTCTAAATTGCTAGTGAACTACAAAGCTAAACAAAGGGCTAAACAATCAGAACTAAGCACCAGCTTAAAGATTTCTTGTATTTGAGAATGTCGAACTGTCAATAGCATGACCAATTTGAGCAACATGGAATAGGGTCTATATAACACAAGCTGACAAAATTCTTGTTTTCCATCAGTTATACAAGTTTTATGGCGCCAAAAAAAAAACCATACATAAAACTGAGTAAAGCATTCAAAATAACTAAATGGGGGAGAAGTTGCAGTAATGAGCCTCCATCTAGTGAGTAATCTTTCACTTTCTAAAAAATTACATGCATAGCATCTGTGACTTAGTTACAGATATGATTTGTGCAAGGACATGCATAGCATCAGTTTAATATAAACAGAAGAAAAAGGCATACATTTCTTGTGTATTAAATAATCCAATGCCATGGGTTTCTTTTTCTTTTTGGGGGGCCTCATCAAATGCCGTGGTTATAATCTTCAATTTAGCATGCCTCAAGCTAAAGCAATCAAACACTCTGACTTTAACTGGGAAAAAACTATAACAAAAAGAATCACAATACTATGGAAACAATGATGTAAGTCAGTAACAACCATATTTGAATGAGTCTTGAATCTGTGCAGCATTAGGCAAAAATATCACATCTATTGCAAGCTAACATAATGAGGAAAACTTGAATAAATATATATAACTGAGATAGTGAACACTACTGAAGAGACAACCAAATATTCATCAGAAGTACAAAGAATCAGATCAAACAAAGTGGGGACAAGGTTACATGGTTTATCTAACAAAATTGATTTTGGATTTCACTCCTCGTGACAAAGAAAATGAGTACAAAAGATAAACATAGTTTGGACTCTAGGAAACCATTATCATTTGAAATGAGGCTGACAAATCCAAAGGCACAAGTTAACAATGACCTGCCATCCAAGAGCAAAACATGAACTGCATAAGGCTACATCTTCACTGCCACCTGTTCAGCAGAACTTCTCTTCACAACCCCTCTACAGCACAACTCATTCAATAACTCCAAAGCCTCTTTTGCTAAGCCTTCATAAGCTATGCCTTCAATGAGAATGGTATATGTTGCTTCAGTGGGTTTACATCCTTTCGATACCATATAAGCCAGGAAATCAATTGCACGACCAGTTTTCTTAGCCTTGCAAAGCCCCAACATGATGGAGTTAAAAGTGATAGCATTGGGCTTGATACCCAAGCCTTCCAAATCATGGACAAACTTAATTGCTTCATCAACCTTTCCTTCTCTACTAAGCCCTCCAACAAGCGAAGAGTAAGTAATTATATCAGGCTTTAGACCCTTTTGGCGCATCTCATTCAAAAGTTCTAAGGCACATTCTGTTTTCCCCACCTTTGAGAGCCCATCAATCACTGTATTGTATGTGATTAGAACAGGAGAGCAACCCTTGCTACTTAATTGATTAAGTATCTCAACTGCAACATCAACCTTTCCATCTTTGCATAAGGCTGTGAGCAATGTATTGTAGGTCACAATGTCGGGGTAACAGCCCCTAGAAACCATTATATCTAAATACTCAATAGCCCTATCCATCTTTTTCTCCTTACAAAAGCCATGAAGCAATGGGTTGTAACTCAAGGAATTTGGAGTACAACCATGCTTAGACATCTTTTCCAAAATGTCAATTGCTCGACCCAACAAACCCTTCCGGCACAAGAAGTTAATCAAAATATTGAAAGTAACAACACTAGGAGAACAGCCTTTGCGAACCATTTCAGTTAAGAGTCTCTCAGCATCCATCCACCTCCCTGTGCTACACATGCTACGCAAAATAATATTATGGGTAATGACATTTGGTTGGCAATCAGATGATGGCATGTCATTCAAGAATTGGATTGCTTCATCCAACCTCCCTTCCTTGCAAATCCCATTGATAAGAACATTATAAGTGACCACATCAGGCTTGCATCCCTTGTTCCTCATCTCATCCAAAAGCTTCATCGCCTGCTCAACCCCACTTTCCTTACAAGTTGCTTCAATCAGTATGGTATATGTAATCACATCTGGATAACACTCCCTTTGCAACTGCCAATCAAGAACTTCCATCGCTTGCTTCAATTTCCCACTATCACACAAAGTACGCAAAATTGTATTATACGTAACAACATCTGGAGAAACACTCATCCTGTCCAAAACCCTTAAAGCATTGTCAATCTCACCAGCCCTGCAGTAGCCACTAATCAAAACGTTGTAAGTTATAACATCAGGGACAGCCCCAGACTCTTCTAGAATGTTCATAATCCGTGTCGCCTTCCTTGTCTTTCCATTTTTACAAAACCCACGGATTAAACTCGTACACGCAATAATATCTGGAATATCACCACGATAAACCATGTTCTCAAGAAACTTAAATCCCTCTTCTAATTCCCCATTTCTAACCAGTCTACGGAGTTGATTATTACTCTCAAATTCCTCAAAACCAACAGAGGAATCCATGCCATTCAAACCCCCATGTGGAGTCTTCTCAACATTCTGCAACCTACCATTGGAACTAGGCATTTCGACCTTCGAAACAGCAAGAACATGCGTTCGTCTATGTTTCTGGTAGCCATCGTGTATTCTACACTGAATGATATCAGATAGAACAAGAAACTGCGCTTTGCATCCCACAAAGACCCTCCCAGAACTGGGTGTGGGACCATCCTTATCACCAATCCTACCTCCAAAAACACCAATCTTTCTTCTCCCCTCCCTACGAACTCTGTGAAATGAGCAAAACCCATCAGGGGTTTGCTTTACGGGTGATATCAAATCCATAACTTCACCTACTGTACTTGTGTATAGCAACCACAGCCCAGTACTCAAAATCCCATGCTGAAACGAAAATATACCAAAGAGACTAAAAACAAAAACAGATATTGCAGAGTTGTTTTGGGTTTCTAGGAGGGCTTAGTTTTTAACAGACAGAAAAGTACATAGAGCTGAAGAGATAAAGCTGCAGATAGAGAGAGCAAGCTTACCCTTGTGTTTCCTTCTTTAAAATTGAATAAACAATGTGAACAGAAGAGAACACAGGCTTGAATAAGACTGAAGAGGCGGTGGTGAGTGGTGGGTGACAGTGTGCCGCCGTTGGCTTATCCGTTTTCTTGTATTTTTCTGGCTTCTGCAAAATGCAGAGGGTAATGGGTATAGTTGGAGTTGACAATACGAGGCAAATGAGGAGTGGGTTGCTGATTACAGGGTTCGTCAAAGACAGGCCGAAGCCTGCTGATAATATTTCACATACCCCAAACATATATGGGCCATATGGCTCGGCCCAAACGGAAGGTTGCATCATTGCAACTTGCAATTTAATGCTACTTTTTAAGTTTGTAATCATAATTTTAGCGGACAACACTAATTTAAGTTTAATAGTACATCACTACATCCCAAGCCCTTCCAAATCACTATGGCCGACTGTCGTCTTTGTTCGACTTGTAGGTCGTGAATTCCAATGTGTTATCTAAAAGAAGAATAAAATGATACTGATTCAACGTTGAAATCAAATTGATCTGAAACTACGTAGTTGAAGGTAGTATTATAAAATTTGTATAATTTGACCTTTTGAATATATATGAGATGAAAGATGAGGGAGAGAAAATGGTGAGTATTAATTCATACGGGCCGATATCCCATCACTCATATGTAAATAAAAGCCCAATAAAACATTTTAATTTAATTTCCAATGTTCTTAATACAAATTAACTTGCAGAAGAAGAGAAAGAGACATGGAGAAGGACATTAATCATCCCTTTATTTCTTGGGCGCCAAACGCAAATAAGAAATTCAATGCTTTGTTTTCCGACAGCAGTCAGGGTAACGAGGGCATGGGCACATCCAATCTGGTAGCAACATTTCACCACCCATGACAGAGGGCATGGCTACCAACATCATGATCAGCAGGACTGCCAGCACCAGCTTCGGAGCCACCTGACAAACATTCCCCATTCTTCTCTTCAAAAAGCCCAAATTAAACTGAAAAAGGCTATTCAATTTCAAAAGATGGTGTTCTAGTACATATGCATCTTCTAATCTTCCCTATTTATATAGGAATTGACTCAACCAAGGGGAGGATGAATGTGTGAACTCTTTTTTCTGGTCAAAATGAATGTGTGAATTGGGTATTCAATATTCCTAAATTTCATTCCATTTTGTCATTCCATCTCTAGTAAGTCAGTATAAACGATGATATTGTCTCCCAATATGCCACTTTTGTTTGTGGATATCTCTTACTTCGCAGTTTCATACTTTGAATGCTTTATGTATATTGAGATTCAATTGTCCGTTACCTAGTTATCTCGATCAAGATTGTTTTCAATTTCCCAAAACAAAAAAGAAAACTTTTTATGGTAAGAATTATTTGTTTACTATCTAAGTAATATTGGTTTAATGATATTTATATTTTATAATAGGTAAGCAGATAAAACAAGAAATAAACATAATACACATTTAAAATGAAATATGTAAAATTAAAGTATCTGGATCAAATGCAGCTTTGGATACGTGACCTTGCAAAATTGTTACATATATATTTGACAATTTTGAAGGGAATCAAATGTAGAAAGGAAAATAGTAATCAAGACAAAATGAAATAAGAAAGAAAGGATTAAAGAATTCATTAATTTCCCTTAATTAAATGTTTTAAATAGAAAGGAGAAGGAAAAACAATCTCAACGATAGGGTCGATCGAATTTTAGTCCATTCATTATATTTTATATCTATATAATAAAATAAAATGATTTTTAAATTATTTTCGGGTCTGAATGGTTGAGATCGTTTTAGTTTAAATCTAATAGTCGGTTATCTATTTCTTAAATTTACTTTTTCGCCCATGAGAATTGGTTTGCAGCCTCTCTCTTATAAATTAATTTTTTCTTAATTAATTGTCGTCTCTATCCTTAATTAATTTTTTATTATCTATTAAATTGATTATGTTTATCAAAATATTAATATTTGCGCAATAGAAAAAGCCTATCGCGAATACAGAGAGGCTAATATTGAATAAAGAATAAAATGCATGCCGAAAAATTTTACAATACGACCAATAATATTAAGGATTTTAAATTTTTATTTTAAATTTAAATATTAAATAATATATTATTATACATATTAATATTTTACTTATTGTAAAATAAATAAGTCTTAAAATGAATTAAATATTGCCACATGTGTTGATATCATTATTTTTAGTGGTTTATCGTTTAACAGTAAAATTTGGATTTGCAAATTAGATTTGAACACGTCGGTGTCACTTGTAAATTATGTCGGTGTCACTTGTAAATTATGTCGGTGTCATTTGTAAATTATGAACATAGATAAACTCATAGATGCTTTGGCTGCAACCACGAGAAGGAACTTTGAAGATGTGAAATTTGAACACTAACTCTTATAGTCTTTTTAGTTCTTTCTCCATCCCCAATAAGTTGTTACCCAATAGTGTAGTTGATATTGGTCAGGGACTCAGGGTCCAGTGAAAGAGAGTAGTATTATTAATAATTGATAAGCAACCCTGATATAAGATTACGAGTTGCTGCACCTCAAATATCTTTGTCCTTTCAAAAATCGATTGTCCTTTCACAATACTTTAGTATGACGTGTGCAATAAGTACAAGATCGACACGTGTCATTGACAGGTGCATGGGTCTGTTGTACCTTTTATGCGTTTGTTTAGAACTTCCGCTTCTTGATGCTTCTAAAAATCCAATATAAAAATAGAGCCTATGACACTAGAGACTTGAGAGAAGTGAGATCTCAATGCGATGTTTGAGCATTGGTACGTGCCCGCTTCCTATTGGTCCACGCTAGTGAACCTAATTTTTACGTGGTTGTAGATGATTTTGGCAGATTTCAGTATAGACTCAACACGTGTCCCGAGTCTCGAGACTAGAAGACTTCCTAGGCGTGGTTGGCTAAGCTTGCCTGGAGGAGGCCCTAGACCCATCAACCAAGTGGTTTTTCAAACGATCATAGCTCGCCAAGCCGGGTCGGAGCTAAGATTGAGAGTTTGATACAATCATACAATTACGGAATGTTTTATTTTTTAAATGTACTTTCCTTTTCAACATTTTTTATTTTTTATTTTTCTTATTTTGGTCTTATAATCGAAGTTATTTATTTGAGTAAATTACAGATTTAGTCTACTTATTTTATATTTAATTTAATTTTGGTCTACAATCTTTTTTAAGTTCAATTTTGGTCCACTTATTTTATACTTAGTTCAATTTTGGTCTACGATTTTTTTTAAATTATGATTTTAAATTATTTTGATTGTGTTTTCTTCAATTATAATTGAAGTATAAGTTATATTTTATCATTTCTTAGTATAGAAACCAATTTGGAGTATTAGAATTAAAGATAATTGAAGTTTGGTGAAGTTTAAAAAATCTGAAAATTTTCTACAAAAAATTGGTAGTTTCAGGTACCCTACTTTAGAGACATTTATCTTAAGTTTTAAAACTCCGATTTGAATGATGTTTATATGGTTGTAAAAAGAAAATGCATAACTTTAAAACAAATATATGTTTGTTGAATTTGATTGAAATTTAATAGGGTAAAAGGCTGGACAAATTTGAGAAAACAAATCTAAACCTTTATTTAACAAGTGAAACAATTAGTGGACCAAAACAGAACTTAAAAAGATCATAAACCAAAATTGAACTATATATAAAATAAGTAGACCAAATCTGTAATTTTCTCTTATTTATTTTTATATTAATATTTAAAAAATAATTTATGTAAAAATGTAATTAAATAAAAAATTATTTACTTATGTAACTGTTATCAAGTAAATATTTAGTTTTGTTAATAATTAGACTCAATATTTGTTTATTTAATAACACTTAAAACTAAAAATTTTTTAATTTAGTTAATTTTTTATAAAGATAATCTTTAAAGGGTGATCGAAAAAATAAAAAATTTTTATTATGAGAATACATTGTAAAATGAAAATATTATGAGAGAAATTCATAAGAGAAGGTAAATTGAAGGCTGATACGGTTGTCTCACTTAACGACCCTCAAATCCGACCTATCTCAGCAATAGGCCATTTTCGCTATATTGTTACGTCAATTCCTACATAAGCAGAAGAGTTAAAAAAAAAAAAGTTAAAGGCTGGTGAAGCTGACTAAGTAGAATAGTCAATATAATAGTGGAATGCTATTTCATTCTCCTTCGTGCCTTCTACTTTGTACATTTTCTTTTTCTTTCTTGAGCATTTTGTTAAAATCGTTCATTTTTAAATTGTTATCTAAAAATTATTTATGCAAACTGTTGATGCCACAATTGGTAATCAACATCACATGTAAATAATTGTGGGCGTAAATTAATATACCGAACGATATATAGTGTATGTTGCTTTGTATTCAATGTTTACATTGTATGTAGAAAGAGTTTGGCTCATGCAAAGAGCCTTTTATGTGAAAATAAGAGAAGTCCCTTCTACTTTGGTGAAGGTTCCTATTTATAGGCAGGAAATCCTACAAATGTGTGGTTGTGGTGCCTCTCCAAGACATTGGTTGTGGTTCTTCCAACCTAATGTTTATCTTGGAAGATTTGTAGGAGATGAAGATTTACCATGACCCACGTGTGGCTTGCTCGGCCCGACCAAGGATGAGACGACCATATTGGGTCGATAGGTCGGGTTGGTCATGGTTGAGCACACAATACAAGTTTGTTAAGCTGTTTGAGCAATATTTGTGCCATGTCATGGTGAGGTGACCACGTAGCAAAATTTGATTGGTTATTTTAGTGGAGCTAAAAATTTCACAAGAAAAACAATTAAACAAATTCAAATATTGTTTAGTCATCTAACTGCTATCAAATAAATATATAACAAAATAATTTTTAATTTGATTAATCTTTTATATAAATGATTAAGTAATTAACAAAATAGACAGTTTCGATCGTAAAATTACACTGTAAATTCAACATGATAAGAAAGTGTACAAAAAAATATGGCTTATTCAAGTAAATACCATTTTGAAACTAACTTTCATTTTCACTTTGCTTCCTTAAAGTTAAATTTTCTCATTTTGCCCCTCAATTTTTATAAATCACTCATATACTCTATCTATGAGTTTGTTAAAAAATCTGTCGTGGCACTTATGTGAATGAGCATTTTGGTAATTTGCTGGCGGATGAAGGTGAGTGAGACTGAAACCATGTCAAATAGGCATCACGTCAGATTTTTTAACAAAGTTATTGATAGATTTGACGAAATTTGTCTTATGAGAGTAATTTGTAAAAATTGAGAGAAAAGTAGGAAGATTTAACTTCAAAGGAACAAAATGAGAATAAAAATTAATTTTAAACAACATTTACACGAATGAGCAAAAAAATATATAAGAGAACTATCATTTCTCAATAGAATATTGCTGCTTGTTTTGGTGAGGCAGCAGCCACTAGCCTGGAATACACGCCTCCGGTTTTAAAAAGAGAGTTGGGAGAATCCGCAAGGCCTAGATGTTTTTTTTCTTATTTTTCTAATATAAAGAATTAACAAATGAGCGATTGATTACGTGTTAGATCAAGTGGGGGCATCAAAGTCTCCCACTGCCCCCACCAACAGTCTCTCCCCCACATAATTTCCATTATTTAATTAATTTCCTTCTCAGATATTTTCATGTCCTCTCTCTGTCTCTCGCTCGCTCGCTCGATCAGCTATTCAGCTCCCTCAGCTTCTTCCTCGTCAGGTACACACAGTCGACCTTGTCTCCCCCTGCGAAGCCGATCCCCTATTCTCTCTCCTTCACGCCTCGTTTGCCCCTTCTCTCTCTCTCTCTCTCTCTCTGGTTCTTCAATGGTGACTCACCGCCCTCGCAATTATTCTTCGATCACTGCGTTTCTCAGCCTGCATTCTGCTTCCTTTGCTCCCACCTATTGCTTCTACCTTTCCCGAGCTCCTAATTTTGCTGTTTCTCGACGAATATCTGTTTATCTTCGAGAGCGAGCGGTTTGTTTGGCTGCCGAGAAAACTATGAGAAAATTCGAGAAATTATAACCGTTAAATGAAACTGAGAACTGAGAATCGTGTAACGGACTTCGTCAGCTCCCTACGCGGAGCTAAGCGTCGTAAGCTTCATACTTTTCTTTCACTTTGTGATGTTTTCTAGCTTACCGAATGGAGGCTATGGAGCATTGCGCTGTTTCTGTTACTTATATTGCGAATATATTCAGTGGAACTTGTTCGTAATCTGTATTTTATGTGCTTATTTACTCTTGAATGTTGATTTGCAGGCAATAGTATTATAAAGGAAAGTGATTTGGTTTTGGAGACGCGCCATCGGCTCTCAGCTCAGAGGTAGGATACTGCATCTCATGCCTTTATTTTGATCGGCGATTCTTTCTTTCTACTGTTGCTGTAATACACTGTTCACGCAAATTGCTTTTAACTTGCTTGTCGTCCCTGCTATGTAGACTATTAACTTTAATTTAAACTTTACCTTGTTGAATGCACCCGCTTTTTTCTCGTAACTATGTGAGATTTATGTTTTGTGTTATACTTTTTGGTTTTAGTTTGTAACTTTTAATAGGCTGATGTTCCATTGTTTTTTCTATGTTTTTATGGATTATATTGTTAAAAATACAACATAAATAGCTACTATTGAATCTCATCAATTGGATCTATATATGGTTCCTGTTATTAGAACAGATAAACTCTACAATCTCTCTTTTATTCACGATATGTTTATAAGTAGTTTATATAGTACCATAGGTTTATGGGGTTAACCCTTGACCAAACTGTAAGCCCCCTTCTTATTAGGATAATGGTCCAAGATTTGTTCATTTGTTTTGTTCACATTCCTTTGACCTTAGGTGATGTTTTTGTTTCAATCTCACAACATTTTTGTGCTTGTCTCACTTAAAACTGGATATAATTGGAAATTTTTTTTTTTTGCCTAAGTTTGCCATCATCTTTCCTGCAGTGGGGGTGGTAGTCAAGACCAAGAGAGGATACATTAAGTGAGACAAACACAACAATGTTGTGAACCATAGAGTTCTTTAAGGCATCTATAAATTAGGTACATGTGGCTTGACAAGTGGTAGAGGTAGTGTTGGTGTAAATGATATGGCATGTAGTGATAATGCTTGTTTCAATGGCATGCTTGGTGGTAATAGTGGGGGATGGTATAACCAATATGTGGTGGCATGGTGATGTTACTTGTTAGTATTAACAATCACATTAGTTCATTGGTGGAACTTAGTAGTGTGGTTGCATTGGTTATATTATTATTCTTATAATTGAGGGGGCAATAAAAATGATCTTATAGCTAGATGTATATGGTGCTAATGGTCAAGATGGATGAGGTTTTGTTAGTGTGATGGCACACCATTGTAGCTGTTTTCTCTTCTATTTGATTGAATAGATTATGAATAATTGAAGCTCTATCTTACTTAAAATTGGTCTCTCATCAATCTCATATTTGTAAGAAGTCCTTGAAATAAAAACAATTAGGGGGCGTTTGGTTTCGGTCTGCAGAAAAATATTTCGTTTTACGAAAATGAAAACACATGTAAAATGCGTTTGGAAACTAATCTCAAAAATAGGTTTTAAAAAATCACGGGAAACGATTCTCTTTTGCAATGTAAGTTATGGAAACGGAAAATGGATGTTTTCACTTTTTTGAAGAACATGGGATACAAAATTACAAAATGCGAGATACTCTTCGTACCTCTCCTTGGAACTTTCTGATCTTGGTTTCACTCTTTGGCAGTGTTATTGCTTACCCATCACTTATTTCCATATTCTCAATTGTATTACTTAGCCTTGAATATCTTAGGGCTGCTAATGGAATGCTTTAATAGAAAAATAATTGAGGGATGGAAGTGATGCCAGAATCAGAGATTGAATTCTCACTTCCTTTATTCCACTGTATCTTGCTTCAATGGTTGTCATTATTGTAACATTTTGGTGCACATTTTGGTGGACTATTGTGAATTAGTTTGACAAATGATGGGGAAATTTGGTTTAAGATTCAATTATGTATTTAGAGATGGGTACTCTTGGCCTCTTCTGGTTGAGAATTTGGAAGACTCGATTTTGGGTTTTTGCCCTAATTTGAGTCTAGGTAAGGGTTGAAGACTAGATAATTGTCCTTCTATATGACCTATGCATGTCCATGTGTCCATGTCCCATCTTTGAGCTGTGTATTCCTTTTTTTGTACTTTTTATTTTATTTTATTATTTTGATAGTGCTTTTGATGTATTTCAAACAAAAAGAAATCACATTTGATATACGTTGATAGAAAAAAAAAATTGGTGCGCTCATACTCATTAAAATATCAATTTTGGAGATGAAAACCTAACCCAAAATTTTTAAAAGAAATAGTATGAAAGCTTTTTAATAGGTTTAATAAATAATTTGGTACATTAATTGTTTGTTATGTTATAACATTTGGTGCATTAAAAGATTTATTGCTAAATGCATATTTACTATCAAAATAAATAGGCTTAAATATTTATTATGCAAGACGTAGAATTCTCGATGTGGAATTTTATATTCCCAACATTATTTTTAATCGTACAAATGGTGGATTTTAGGGGACAACATGTTTTTGTAAGTTCAAGTAGCTTTGTTTGGTCAGTTTTTATCAAGATATGTTGTGGAACATGATATGTTGTGGAACATGATATGTTGTGGAACATGATATTTTATGGAGATAAAGCTTGTCTAGATTGGCTTGCTAGAAAGTTGGTGACCTTTACCTTAATGAGCTTATAACTGAGTTGAGCTTGAGCTTGAGCCTTAAAAATAAAACTAAAAAATATTAGTACCTAAAATTTAAATTTATATATTAAAATTTTATTCTAATATATTAAAAATAATAAATATCTAAATATGTTAGCTTGATACACATTGTTGGCCCATTCCTCAGAAGTTTAAGCTTTGTAGGAGTAGTGGTTTAGTGTAGCCACTAGCCAGATATGTGCTGAACAGTTCAGGCTAGCCTAGATCTGTGTAAATCAGCTCTCCCGAAGATTAAACTTACAATTTTTCTGCCACAAGGACTTTCTATTTCCAAAGATTCCGGTCATTCTCGAACATTCTCCGGAGTAGAAATCGTTAATTTCTTACATTGAAAAGGCATGCAAGTTATTGCACACATGCCCTAGACTTTGCAAATTTTTTCTCTTTTGCTTTCTTAAGCAATTTCATTGACTATGAACATTGGAGAGTCCTTGGCAGACACTAAATGGTGTCCCCCTAAGTCCAATAGTCCTTGTTATTTTTTCAGGGATTAGAGACTATTTTCCTTTGTGGAAGATTTGAGCTCCTAGATTGGTGTCACCCTAACTCCAATAGTCTCCTTGTTATTTTTTTCAGGGTTAGAGACTATTTTCTTTGTGGAAGATTTGAGCTCCTAGATTTCCTATCGACTCTTTCCAAATACAACAACATATGTTTACATTTTTTATAAAGGCCTTGCCTTTTGACTGTTAAAATTTTAATGATTTTCTTTTCTTAAACCATTTCCTATGGTTATCTTTTGTGCATCATTTTCTTAAGTCCAGCCAAGTACTTTTTTTGTTTAGGGAAACGACATGCGTTTCTACTATTTACCAGATCTGTTGTTGTTGCCTTTTCTTTTGTATATTATTTTAATTTTTATTGTTGTTTTATGATTGAGTTTTGGAGTTATGCTTTTTAATTCCAAATCTATTATCAGTATTTTCCTCTTCTTTTTAATCTATTGTTCTGACAAGATTTGAGTCGCATATAATTGTAAACCTTACATTATGAATTCTTGAAGCATCTCTAGTTCTTCCTGTATTCATTGCATAAAATTGATGAGCATGCGACCCAACTTAAGATATTTCTCACTTTGGAGATTGGGAATGACAAATAGATATCTAGATGTTTTTTGACCTCAGCATCCTTTTTCCCCTCAAGATCTTTTCTAGAACTTATATTTTCTCATGAGGAGAATGGCAATGACAGGAAGATATCTGGATGATTTTTGGATATCTGAACAGATGACCTCAGCATCCTTTTCTCCCCTCAAGATCTTTTCTAAAACTTAAATTTTCTCACAAGTTAATAAAACTATATTAATATTTAAGAAAAATGAAATGGTTCAGTATCATTTGAACACCCATATTTTTCGTTAGAACATTTTTTCTTGTTTAAGACATGGTGAGAACAAAGGACTCTTTCTTTGCAAGCTCTGCCAGATAGGCCTGAGTAGATACTCAGGTTCATGATCTACCTGATCTCAAGTATAATTTTTTTTCCCCGCTTATCAAAAGTTCCTGAATATCAGATGTGGCATGATTATGTGATCTTCCCTCTCGAAAAAGAAATCTCTCTTTATGTATTGCTATCTTTCTTTAGGACATCCAATATGGGATTGTCTCAATCCATGGAACTCCACTTGTAACTTTATTCATTTCTGCTGCTAGTCATTGTGGCTGAATCTATAATTTGGAAACCAACATTCTGACATTTGGATCTGGTTATGGTAATCCCAATTAGAACTATGTTATTTAAGTAAATAAATACTGTTGTACCACTTCTGATTTTTTGGTGTCTGCAACCTAGGCATGGTATGCTAGTCCTAATTTGATATAAGATTTATTGTTTCATGGTCCTGGCGCCTTAATATTTATGGATTGCACTGCATTATACTTCTATCTGATAAATGAAACATTTTGCTCCCATATATGTCTGTTTTAATCAAAGTTGGTCCAGGATCAAAGATTTGATGGTAACTTGCATTTGAAGAGTTTTGCTTCGACTTTAATCATGTATAATTTTTTCCCACCTGATAACTTAAAAAGTTCAATCCATTTAATTTGAGTTGTCCTAGTTCTAGAGGTGAATTTATTATCATTATCTTGAAGAGTTGTGCATATTATACCTACCTGTATGATGATATTCAGTGAGTCTAAGTGCGTGTAATATCTCTCTCTCTCTCTATTTTGTTGTAATGCATGTATAATTTTTAGTACTCTTCTCTGTCTACGTAAAATATATATTATAGTATATTAAAGATGACTGTCTATGACTAGATAACCCTTGCTTTGCGTGCTTAGCTCTTTATTATTGCAATGCAGAACATTATATTGCAATAAAGACATGAGGTCGTTCTAGATGCTGTCTACATCATATCAAATTGGTGAACAAGAAGGTAAATACCTCACATACCATCTTGTGAAATACTTGAGTAGATTAAAACTAGAATGAAGTTAAGCTGAGATGATTCAACTGTTTTACTTCTCTCTTTATATTATCATCTTTTTAAATCAGCTGCTGCTGTGGACATGTTTTGTTGAACAAATTGACATGCATATGCATATTCCATTATAGTATTTGACAGCATGAATTCAAGTGTCAACCTCAGAGCAAGTTTGTTCATTTCAAGGATGCAGACAGGCTTAGAGATCGCTGAAAGTTGCACAACACTTGAAGCACAATTCAGTTATTCTTTATTATATATAAATCTCATCTTTACATATGCAGTTGGTTTGTTTGATTGTTACTCACACGTCGAATCATTGTTTCAAACCAAGGTCCTTTTGCTGATTGGTCTGCATCTCTTTTACCACATTTCTGTGGTTGTACATAAATTTATATCCATCAGCCTTGTTCTTGATAGAAATCAAATAACATCATCCTAATCTGATGCATCTTCTTTGTTATTGTAGTTGTAATCTGCTGTGGTCATATGGAAACAGATTGATCAACATTTGGAAAATTAAAATTGGTAATCATAATGGACAATGTAGTTTTAGGAAGGAAATTATACCCCAGATTTGTAGCTCTCGCTGGTGTCTTGTACTTTTGCTGCTGTGGCTGGCTAAGCTGGAGATGCACAGGTCCATGTGAGTCCTCTCCAATGCCTAGAACATTTGTCAGAAGGAGATTTCTATTCGCTCCATTCTCGTCCCTTGTTCCATAAACCTGGGATGCAAAACTTTCTGTTGAGGGTGGTTATTAAAAATGCTCAATTTGTTTTAGGTTGGATAATAAATTGATTTTAGCCTTGTGAGGATGGTTGAAGTTTGTGTTAGTTATCAGAACCAGTACCTTATATAATTCCATGTTTTCTTGACGAATTAGGTTTACCTTCTTATACAGCTCGACATTTTCTTGGTGAATCAGGTTCCCCTGCATACAGACGTTGAAATTAGCTACTTAAGTAATAAAGAGGAAAAAGCTGAAAATAGTACCAAAATTTTCCAAGGTTAACCTTTCTGTTTAGTTCTTGTATTTCATCCATTAAAAGCTGGTCCTGCAAAAGTGAAAGTTTTTATCTAATACCATGCACAAACTAGGTAAATAGCTGATTTTCAGAAAATGAGTAATTGCTTAGGGAATGGAAATTTCATACCTTTTTCATTCGGACGCCTCGAAGACTCATTTCCAATTGGTTCTCCAGATTCTGTAAATCTTTCACACTCAGGCCAGAAAGCTCTTCACCCATCATTTGCCTGTAATCATTGAAAGGGGAAACATTATTTATGTCATAAACACAGATTTTGGACATCCTAAATCCAGTAGTGAGGCAGATTTGTGTGATGCATAACTATTTGGTTTTGAGTCTAAACACTTTTGTTGTTGATAATGGCTGTGTTTTCAGAAATACCTAATCCCACCTTGTAAGCTCTTTATGATAGGTTTATATTACAATATAGATTTATCTTGTAGGAGCATAAACATTGTCAATTCCTAAGTGCAAATTCTACAGCTGGTGCATGTGAAAGGTTGTCACTTCATTATGATGTTGTGTACAATCAATCTTCAAATTGTTTATTATATCATCATCGTACAACAATTCTTGCACTACCTTTGGACTGTTGTTATCATCTGAATGTGGTGTGAAATCATGGAATATTTTATTTGCGTCACTGCATTTTATTCACTATTAAGAAATGACTCCACTTCTTATGTATTATGGCTTTTTTTTCACCATTTGATCTTAAACTTGGCAAAATTTAATTATTTAGGGTATAAATCATCATTTAAAACTTATTCCTTGGTTTTAACTCTCATGATTTTGAGTTCCTATTCCTCGGTTAGAATTTAGGTTTTAACTCCCAAGTTTTGGGCTACCGCCCAAAACTCGAGAGTTAAACCTAAAATATAACCTCGAACAATAATTCTATACCCTAAAATATAGAACCCTATACCGCCCAAAACTTGGGAGTTAAAACTTAAAATATAACCTCGAACAATAATTCTATACCCTAAATTATAGAACCCTATACCGCCCAAAACTTGGGAGTTAAAACCTAAAATATAACCTCGAACAATAATTCTATACCCTAAAATATAGAACCCTATACCGCCCAAAACTTGGGAGTTACAACCTAAAATATAATCTTGAACAATAATTCTATACCCTATAATATAGAACCCTATACCGCCCAAAACTTGGGAGTTAAAACCTAAAATATAACCTCGAACAATAATTCTATACCCTAAAATATAGAACCCTATACCCTCCAAGTTGAACCCTGTAACAAATGGCCTAAAAATTGACAAAATGTCATAAAAATACCCATGTCCGTTCTTTAGTTAAAGAACAGACGTCCTGCTGAGAGAATTTGTGTGATGCATAAAGCTAGGTTGATATGAAGTTGACTTATTCTGAAAGGAAAATGCTAATTGTCCCAACACTTTTTCCCAACTTTTGCTACCCAACTTACTTGACATCAATTCATTCCACAGGGTTTATCTTTTCTTTTTTAGTTTTTTATTTTGTTTCTTATAGAGTCCAATGTATGAATGCCATGTAAGTTGGGAAGAAGTGTTGGGAAAAATAGCATGTTCCATTGTGGAAATGTTAAGACTTTTTCTATTTTGGTAGAAGTCCTTAAAATATGATAGTGCACATAATTTTTTTTTATAAGAAACAAAATTTTCATTGAATAGAAGAAGAAATTTACAACACAGTTGACAAGGTGTCCCCTGACAGATCTTCCTTTTAGTCTATGGCTATAACTAGAAAACAACAAACAAAAGTTACAATGACAACAGCATTCCAATCAGAATGAATTGTATGAAGAGACCTATCCCTAAATACAGAGGAAACCAAATCCCACAATGATGTCTAGAATCAACCTCTATCCCACAAATGGTTCCCTCCCTCCTCCCACATTCAAAAAATCTTCTATTCCTCTTCATCCAGACCACCCAAAAGATTGCTAACACAGTACACCTCCCTAGCACCAAACAGTTTTTCATTGGCTGATATGAATTAGATTTGTCCTGAAAATCTTAACTTTGTTTTTTTTTTTTCTCTGTTCTTTTTAGAAGCTCTCAAAATGTGATAGTGAACTGTTTTTATTAGTATGACTAGAGTTTGTAAGGAACATTGAATCTGTTTGATGTTTGATTTTGACAGATTCAATTAGTTCGGGTTTGGTCTTCACTTTGGGCATCTGTTTCCACATAATTTAGGGGTTTATGTTTACAGATGTTTGGTTAATTGGCAAGCTTCTGTGTTAGGTGTTCTGTTTTATTGATCTGTTTTTGCAGAAATCATCCTTATTTTTGCTTTGTTTTAAGTGGTTATCATGTCATGTTGTGTATAAAATTGTTGTTTTGTGTTCTGATTTTTATTGTTACTCTGCAATAAAATTGTGTATTTTTCAAAAAACAAGTTTTGACAGGTTCAATTAGTTTGTAAAGGAACATTACTCTCTTTTTGGCTTTGGCTTTGCTTCTTTATATGCTACTAGTCATGTTGGCTTGAAAAACAAGTACCTGAGATAAAATTGAAACTTATGTCTACGGACATGTGCTGTAATTTGGAAAAACAGAATATTTTTTAATTGTGATTTGTGAACAATTATGGACCTTGCTTAATCAGTATACAATAAGATGTCCTTCACCATCATAAACTTGAACAATATTTGGCCAAAAAAAGTTAAAACAATAAAATGGAAAACAGATGTGGTAAGTTTATCAACAGTGAATGCAAAGTACTGGGGACTTAATGTGTATCCTTAATGAAAGTCTTTTGTAGTTTGAGATTTAGCTATTACTTCCTCTGATAGTTTTTAGACTAGTTAATCCTCTATCTATGATTAATGTATTAGAAAGGAACTACTTTTTCTTTCCCATAAAACTCACTGTAATGCCTTTTTGGGAACTTTATCATAGACTTTTTCTAAATTTATAAAGACAAAACAAAGGTGTTTGATTTATACCTTTTCTCTTAGATCTTCCATATTAATCCCATAAATATTATATTCCATATTTGTTTGTTTTGACAATTAAATTGATCCTCCAATACTGCTATTTCATGTTAACAAGTATGTTATCATTTGCAAATTGTGCACATTGAAGTACATCGTGGAAAGATCCTGTAAATTTTTTAATAACCACTGCAGAAAAGGTTTGGACTTAATTCCAATTCTTCAAGTTTTGTTTTAAATCTATAACCCACTGGCTAAGAACTCTACTTCTAAATCTATAGAAACCATTGAAAGATGATTCCTTTTTTCTCTAAACTGTTCCACTGATCACTTAAGTAAGAAGATAGCTTCCATAATTGTTTGTTCTAGAATAAAATCAAACTTATTTTCCAATACTGTTGTTTCATGTCTTAATTTAGGCTTATCCATACCACCCCTTCAACCAAAGTTTCAGGTTACCAGTCAAATTTTAACTCAAAACAGTTAGGTGGCGTTTGGTTTTCTATTCACATGTTGTTTTCAATTTTTCTTTCTTATTTTATCTATAAATATCACAGATGTAAAAGAAAAAACAGTTTCCTAAAAGGATACCAAACAGACCAATAGTGTTACCCTTAGTATCACCTTTATTCTTTAAGATTGGGTACTTAACCAAGTTCCTTTTTTTGTTTTTTTAATCAGAAACAGAGACACTATTAAAATAAAGTCAGTAAGGTACAATTAGCATCATATTTAGAAGGTCAGACCATACCCATGCCCAATAATTTGCAACCTTCACTAGGAGTTCCATTTAGGTCAATTTTTTCTGCTACATTCATCTTCTTCATAACCTCTTTAACTGTCCATTTAGTGCAGGTCTTGGGACAATTAAACAACAGTTTTGCATCTTAAAAAGTGCATTTTCTGTTGATCTGTTTTTTTCTTTTGAGTTTTGGTGGAACTTTAAAAACGGTGTGTTTTTGGAGAAACTCAAATTTGAAACATCTTATTAGGAAACTGTTTGCTTAGGATTTTAATTAAATTACACTAAGGTCCTTTGAATAATCCAAACAACAAAGAACTTCTTGGTATTAGCACATCTTGAATCCCTCTAAGAACAATAAATGTTGAAATATCACGTATGCAATTGGTGTTAGACTTAGTGTGATATCTCACCTTTACAAAGGTTCTCTTCTCTTTTTTATACAACTTTAGTCAAATGGACTTCTTGGTGAAAGTGGTGTATGATACGTGCATGTTAACATCACATATGTAAGGGGGCATGGCCTTGTGGTTCTCAATAACATGAAATACCCTAGTTGTATTCTGACTATATAATTTGTCATTTGTAATGCATTGTTTCTCTAATGTCAGTGTTTACTGGTTAATATATGATTCAATAAATTCATCATAAAAAGGAAAATGATTATACCTATGGTTTTCCTGCAAGTTTTGAAGTTGTTGCCTCAACATTGCTGCCTCCCTTTGCCATAACTATGAAGTGAAAAAGAACCACCTTTAGTGATAACTATTACAATGAACATATTTAAGTAGAAATTGGCAACTTCAATATAATTGCAATATATATGTAAACAATGCTCTTATTTGTATAAAATGTTCTCAGTAATTAACTATCACAAAGTATTTATTCATATACCAATGTAAACATGCAAGGAAAATAATGAAACGTATATCAAGCTACTTATTCATAGCATCTTTTGAGTACCACCATTAGCTTAATCTACTCGAACTGTAACCTCTTTTGGACCTTGCATTATGCAATTAGGTGATGTACCCTTATATAACTTATAGTGACCATTTCATATTAGCATTATTATCATTGTTATCATTTTAGCATTACTATTGCATGGATAATTCTGTCTGTCAATGACTAATTATTTCTTCTCTATTTTTTTTTTCTTTCTTTTTCTCATTCCTTCTTTGCTCATTAAGGAGATAAACTGATTTTGTAATGTTTACATCTATTCATTGGCACCCGACAAAAAAAGAGAATGATATTTTAGTAAAAAGGATGTTGACTTTGGCATAGATTTCATGGTGAAGAGGTAGTGTTTCTCAAATCTGGTACAAAAAAATATTTCTAGCCTTTATTATCCAATGGCCTTTAAGATTGAGGGAGGTTTTTAGGAGACAATTTCATTAGCTCGAGGGCCTTATATGAAGGAGAGAGAGATTTAGATGCTGCTAATGAGGTGATGGAGAAGCCTAGGATCATGTGGATTGGGGTTTCTTGGATTTTATTTTAGAGGTTAAGGGTTCAGTAAAGGCTGTAGAAAGTAAATTTCTAGGCTTTGATCAATGGGTGTCAGTCTGTCAGAGGAGTATACTTGTTGTTGCTAGGGGTCTTAGGTAGTGTGATCCAGTATCACCACTTTATTTATTTGGTATGTTTTGAGTAGGTTAGTGGAGAGAGCTAAGGAGGGTCTTTTTGTTGGAGGGATGAAGTTGTGGTTTCTCTTGGGTTGCAAAAATGATTCAGAAATTAATGAGATACTTTGTAGGAAGGTTAGGGAGAAGGGAAGAAGAACCATTTGGTGAGTTAGGAGGTGGTGCCACAATCTTGTGATAATGATGGATTAGGGGTGGGTAGTTTGGAGAAAAGAAATTTGGCTTTGTTAAGGAAATGGTTATGAAGTTTTTATGTGGTAAGTGTTTCTGTTGGGCATTTTGTCATTCGAAGAAAGTATGGCCCACATATGAATGGGCGGATTCAAATGTAGTACAGGTTCGAGCTGAGGTCCTTGGTAAGTGATTTTACATAACATTAGTTTGAGCTAAGGGCTGTGGCAACAACCACAGAGTTGTAGACTATACTATGCCTGATCCCTTACATGACATGTTGCCTATTGCGATACCAAATTGGCAGCCTATGCAGCTTTCTGATTTGGCTCATGTTTTGGATATCGGGAAGAGTAATGCAAAGATCTTGGTTTGTTTAATTAAGGAGTTGGATGATTAGATTAGGCTGAAAACTAAAGAGTAAAATGCCAAGTAAAAAGAATTTGCATGGCAAACCAAAAGCTTTCAAGAAAGGGACATGGTGATGATTCACCTACTTACGAATAGGTTTCCAAATGCTTCTTATTCCAAACTTAGTAAAAATGGGGCCTTAATGTATCATGAAGAAGATTGGAGAAAATGCTTATGAAGTTGACTTCCCTCAACATTTAAGCATCCATCATGCATGTAATGTTTCATAGGTGTACCCATACCTGGGGATATGGCGAAGAAGCTATATAATAGACTTAAACCTTTAAGGCTAGTTTCCTCGGAAAAGGATTGATGCAACCTATCAACAACACTTTTTGATATGGACTAGTGTCTTTAGAGAATAGGAAGAATCATTAGTGAGTAATTTTTTAAAAGGGACAACACCCATAGTCTAGGCAAGTTAGCTCTTCCAAAAAATAACATATCATCTTTTATCATAGTTTAGTGGTGTTCTTCAACATTTTAGGTTTGACATTGTGGTGTAAAACGGGCTGGGATGACATTATTAGAACAAAATGGGTCGAGCTGGCATGAGCACAACACAAGTATACGTGCCATGTCTAACCGCATTTCTACTCCATCAGACATGACATGAGCACACACAAAATGGAGTTGCAAAACCCATTGGACATTTTTCTTTTAAACATTTCGACAAACAAATTCAAGTCTTCTAACAAGACATTCCTAACATTTAATTATAGGGAAAGAAATATAAGTTTAAAAGCCTAAGACTAAAAGAAAACAGGTATGTGCGCTCGAGCCATCCGTGTTGGACCTAGGTCTTAGCTATCTAGATATGACATGACAGAAGTAGGATGGCAAAATTCCCCATGGGTTAGGGTCCGTGTGGGTCCCGCCTTAATAGGGCTGGGATGGGGATAGCACACCCCGCCCCACTGACCGGTTTAATTTTTGAAATATAAATAAGTATAATATACATATATGTTTTCATATTAAATTTCCAATTTTTAGCTTTAATTTTTGTTTGTTTTATAAGTTAGTGTTTATAACTTGTAGTTTTATGTTGTTATATTAGTATATATTATCTTAAGTGTATTTTTGTGCACTATATTTATATATTTGTGATGAATTTCATCATTTTAATAGGAAAAGAAAATAATTCAGAAAGGTTGGGTCCTCGAACGAATACCCGATGGGGCGGGGATGGGATGGAAATGGCAACCCCCCCACGCTCCCCGCCCCGCTGCCATCAGAATGATTATTTACTCGGCACAAAGCCCGAATGGGCTCAATTTAAATGTGCCAAACATGGCACGATTCATTTGACCCCTCTAGTCTAATGGTGTTCACAGTATCATCAGTCCTTTACTTATTGTGTAAAGGTGACAATACTGTTCTTACTTTATATCAATTGGGAGTCACCCTTTTTCAAATTTTTCCTTCGTCTTTATAGCTTATCATCCTCTCACAATGCATCATTGCTACTATGCCTCTATTAACTATCTTTGGAATTTGAAAGATAAGGAAGTATGCAGCTTTCTTCTGTACTATCCTTTATTGAAAATTTCTCTTTTCATTCGCACAGGTTGGATAGAAGATCTTCGCAACTTAAGTCTTTAGGATTCTTCTCTTGTAAATAATATTTTAATTGTTGTTTGACAAATCACCTTTACATATTTCCAAACTTTTCGCCGTGATTTTAAAAAGTGTCTAGTATGGTACAGGTTCTAGCTTGGACCATTCCTTATGGATGGTTTGGCACTTCTGTCCAATCCAAAAAAGAAGGTCTAGCATTTGTGTATCATGTGCAAAAGTGAGGTTGGAAGTATTGACCATCTTTTTCTTCACTTCAATTGCTTTAAGGTTTTGGCATAAACTATTTTTTAGAAGGTTGAATTGGGCTGTTTCTTCTTCATGTGTTGCATTGTTCATTGAGATACAAAGTTCTTTTAGAGGAGGGGAAAAGGTGTCTTTTTTGTGGAATTGTACTGTGATGATCTTTTTGGTTTTTTGGGTGGCGTCTTCGCGGGCATTTTACAGTGAGTATATTTCTCATAAGTACTTTACACTGAACATATTAGACATGGAAATGCTTTGTTTGTTCTATGAAAAAACATTTCGGTACTAATCACTGTTCTTGAACAAAGATGTGGAACTGAATGTTGATAACATTGTGGATTTTTCTAATTAGTGCAATACAAATTTGCATTAACAGATGTTTCTACTGACAAGAAAAATCCAGGGATGGGAGTGGTTGGAGTTATTGCCAAGATTAAGTGTTTTGGCACAGGCATGCACATAGAGGGCTTTTGTATGGACATAGACCTTGATTTATGTGATCAAGGACAAAAGGAGAGTTCACTAATATGTCATTGTTTCCTAGTCCTAATGTTTATTGATTTCGTTACCCCTATATGCACTGCTTTAAATATAACTTATTATAGGGAAAAGGAAAGTGGAACTGGAAAAATCCTCAGAGTGAGATTTTTACTGCGTCTGGGATGAGTCTTACCAGCGATCGCATTTCGAGCCTTGTACAGAGCTCCATGCTTGAGTTGAAACACCTCAAATTAAGAAGAGATTCCCTGGAAATGGAAAGCAGATTTCTTATTATCGAAACAACTTCACACATATGGGAACAGGCGTATTTGACGCATTGTCTTAGCAATAACCTCTGGTCCCATTGTTTCTGAACTTGGGAGGTTATTCGTCTTTGCTCCTCGGTTCCACCATTTTGTTTAGGATTAATGCCTGAACTTCCAAGAAATTACAACTTTGTTGTTATGATCTGTCAAGATGAACGAACTATCCTTTAATGGAAATAGTTTGAAAGCTGTGCAGCTATAGGAGCTTCGTCTTTATGTTGCATGTGTTGATTTCGGGACTGCTTTTTCCTTCTGCAATTGCAAATGAAGGGCATCATGGCTTGGGCTGATGAAACAACATTAAATTCTGAATCGACTTTGTCAATCTAGTTCGTCCATTATCTTCCTGCTATCTTAATTGTTTTTTTCAGGCTTTTCATTGATGAGGCAAGAATGAAGGAAAATAACCCACTTCTTGAATCGTCTCTACCTACAGGTCACGACCAAGCCATCAAGGTTGAAGTGGTTCAAAAGTATGATTGTATCTTTTGGCTCATGTAGGAGACATGCACATTGAATTGATGATTAGTTATGCATGGAAGTCCTGTGTTATCACAGTTTTTCTTTCTGTGGCCAACCCTTGATCATGACTTCACATGGAAATGACTTTGTTGAAGAAGGTGAAATTTATTCAACAAGCTGGAAGGAATAAGTGTGCAAAAACTTTCTAGACGTATCCTGTTTTCGACAGTTTTTGTTGCCCGTGTAAAATCCCTTTTGAACATCTATTGATCAGAATAATTTATGTTTTGACTTTCTGATGGTATTTTCTATTTATTCTGAATGGAATTTGCCATGTTTATACACATGGACTCCCAATCACTTTTTATTTCTGTTTTGTCATCTGTTTTACCATGTTATTATTCAATGAATAGCACATTTGGTGTTTTGCTCAAAATTGAAAAGCATATATTATATTTTCAGTTGTCAATGTTGAAGTTTTACCAGTTAACATTTTATGGGGTGCTTCATGAAATTCTTAATTAATTAGACATTTCGAATTTAGAAACTCCTTGTTAAATATTTTGATCTGTCAATCATATGCTTTTGTTATGTTTATTAATAATCTGTGCATATTTATTTCTTAGGATGAGTGAGCATTCAGTTTCATTTAAGCGCGTAGACATTATTACGAGCAGTAGAAGTTTGTATGCCTATGTGGGAGAGCTAGCATGAAAATTACCACAGAAATTATACTGTGGGTGAAACTCATCATGTTCCAAGGGGGATCACTTGAACCATTATATGAAGGCTTTGCCTCAGATGATATGTGTTCCAGCTTCCAGCTTGCAACCATGAATTCAGGTTGTGCAAGGAAATTAGTGTTTCTTTGTCAAGTTTAATATCTGTGCTCTTTTTAATTTACCTCACAGGTATGAACCAGTTTTGTATGTGTTTTTCCTGAAAATCAGCCACCATTGACATGGTATTCTTTATATTTGAGAATAAGCTAAATGTATTTGTATCATTGTATGCTCCTTTGCAAGTTGAACTCAATGACTAAAATGTAATGCCAGTAATCTTTAGCTTTCCTACAAATTTGTGAAGTGACTGCTGTGCTTTATTAAAATTCTTGGTACTAACATTTTGATGCATGTCTGCATATTTGATTCCTTATTATCTAACAGTACAGTCAAACTTTCTCATAACACCTTTTTCTGATGCTATCTTAATCATAGGAAAACAAAATAGTTTCTTCTGGACCCAGCAATTAAACCCAAACGGAAAACAGTTTTGGGCATGTTGATCCTTGCATCCTGAATTAATATCTTTGCTTTCAAAGATGCAAGAGTTCTTTAGAAACTAGTTTATTGTCAATGCTATAATATGTAGAGAGTGTATATGCACTGAAGAATACTCATTAGTTAAAATATGCCTTGAAGATAAACTTATGAATAAAAAACAGCAGGACTTGGAACTGAAGAAATACCTTAATCTCAGAAGTCGGGTTCTCAAATTGATGGTGCTCCTCTTTTGCTTTGTTGTAGCGTTCAATTACTGATTTTATGCTGGTAAAGAAGATTCATTTATATCAGAGATACTTATTTCTTTTGGTGAGCTTAGCACAAAGGAAATTTAGAACACATTCTCAATAATCTGCACATGGACATGTAACAAAAGAAAATTGACATATCATCGCAACATTCTAGACTACAACCTTGTAATCTATTTCCTTGGAAGTAATATATATTGTTAGCTATAATATCTGATGAAGCTGTGGTTTTCAGATCTGCAAGCGTCTAAATTGTTGAAGCAGGAACCTAGAGATAAGTATCTGTTTCCCTTCCAGCAATCAGCTTTGTTTGAGAAGTTACACTCTAAATTCAGTTAAGTTTGGTACATTAGACATGAGTCATTTCATGGAAACTGAAGATGTACCATATGAACTACTATTAATTTTCTCAAACAACTTTGTATTTCTCCGTTTTTCTTGTGAATTGCCTGCCAAATGTAGCAAGTTTCAGTCATTTGCATATCAAGAATTTCTGATACATATAGATAAATCCCGTCTATGGAATTGCATATTTTATCAATGATCTGAGGGGTCTGTAGTCATATTTACAAGAGCTTCCTATTTTCTGAACTCTGTTCTAGTTATCATCAGTTTTCAAGTATTTCGCTTTTCTACATCCTGTAGTGCCTACATAGATAGCAGCAGGGGAGTTTATCAGGTTAAAGTTCAAAGCTTCTTTTATGCCAACGACATGTTTAACTTTCATTCTATAAATCATTAATTAGGGTTCCAAATTACACTGGACCTTTGGTTCCCTGTAATAGCAAAGCTGCTGTCTCGATTTAAATGGACAAATTTCTTTTAGGCATATCAACTCTAGTATATACCAAGTGAGGTTACTTGGAAAGTCCTATTCTATTCAGATACATATATATAATATATGTTATAGAAACACATTTGCCTTGAGACTATATAGTGATAGATCAAAATATTCTTAATGATATTTGAGGAGTTAACCTTAATATGAGAATCAAAACTCAGATGGGGCAAGATGCCAAGAACATGCTTAACATTGACATCTGTATATAGGGCTACTTGGGGATTCAAGAGCATCAAGATTAAAGACGGAGCTATGAGGTAGTCAGTACGATTAAAATTGGGTCAAGATTTCACTGGTTGCAAGAGTAGTTCAATTTTAGGTTAGGGTTTAGGATTAGTTTCTTGGCTAGACATAGGTGTAGGGTCTTGTTGTGTTTCAGTAATTTGAGAATTGACCGAACAGGATTAGTTGGGACCGGAGAAGACACATTATCAAAAGAGGACAATGAGGCAAGAAGGCATATGATATTTAGGCCTGGAAACAACTTTAGGATGAAGGATTAAACGGAAAATGCATTACATGAAAGGTTGGGATGAAGAGGTATAACAAATAAAGGGAATAAAGATGCATCAACAAGGGGAATTACAAATTGAGATAGGAACTTATAATAAAAACACTAAATTAAGGTTGGGATAAAGAGGTATAAGTTGTATAACCCATAAAGGGTCAAAGACAGGAGTCTTAAGGAAGTAGAATTAAAAAGGGCCAAACAGTAATGCCGATTAACGATGAAAATTGGTCGTCTTGGGAGTGTGTTTTTTTTTTTTTTTTTTCAGAAGTGTGTTTGCTGGTAGTTCTCTTCTAAAAGCTTTAAAAAGTGCTTCTATAAGCTATTCATGTCCAACGCTGTCAAAAACGTTTTTGACTAATATGAAATCATTTTTATGCCTTCTAAAAGCACTACTAAACAAACCTCCATTCAACCCCTGTAATATAGATGCAGATTGCAGTTACATCGCTAACTAGTTTGTGTGCAACAAGGGAATTTAAATCTCACTCAATGGTCATTATTACTCTCTCAATTTCCATTAGAGTGGTCTTAGGTTCATTCTCAAACAGTGCATAGCTGTACCTAATCCTCCAAGATGGAGTGAACTTCCAATGCAAGAGGGAACTTGGAAGATGATAGTCATTTCAGGTTTTTACAAATTCTTACAATTTTCTTTGTTTTTAATGATCTTGTCGACTTCTCAAGTTTCTGACCACTTTTAAAGACTTATAACAACATTCGTACAATTATATATTGAATATTATCTATAAAACTCTAGTGGAAGAAGAGTTGAAAAAATCCCTAGAGTTTTGTACTTAACTTTGATCTCGAACGTACACAAAAGTTACCTTTTAATAAAGGTCAGTGCTATTTCGACCACTCTATTTTAAAATTTCAATTTTACCCTTAAAACAAAAAATTTTAATTTTGTTCGTCGGGTCATTCGACAGTTATCTACTGAAATATTTATGGTTATTCGACAGTTATCTACTGAACATTGGTGGATTAAATGGAAATGAAAAAGACATTCGACAGTTATCTGCCGAAATATTTGTATTTATTCGACACTTATCTGCCGAACATTGGTGGATGTTTCGGTAGATGACCACTGAATGAATCTGGGTGATTTCATCATGTTTTTGCAATAAAGGATAAAATAAGAAAAAAGTTGGACAAAATATGTTAGGGTGGTCAACTCAGCAGCTAAGAGTGGTCTGCATAGCCTCACTCTTTAATAAATTCTTATAAGTTAAGTGATGACTTGACCATCTCTATTTTTCTTTTTTTAATCTAGAGGAGGGTGATTCGAACTTATGACATTTTCTAATATTGATAAAAGAAATACTACTAAACTATTATCTAGTTGGTAACCATCTCTAAATTTCTATAGGATATCTTATAGTCCCAATTGATTATGGTAAGTCTAAATTTGATTTTATCTAAATCCATCAAGTTTTGTATTGACTTCATGCTTATTAATGTTTCTTTATAGACACTAAACCCTATGCACATGCTTTGTGTTAGGGGTGCTTGCTTGTTCTTTGTTTTTTTTTTTTCTTTGAAATCTTGATAGGGGGTGTTTGTTGATTCGAAACAGTCAATTTTTTGCAAATTTGTACACAATTCAATATAGATTAGATTGTGGATTTTACAATCAAGTCTAATTTGAGATTAGGATCCAATTAAATGTGAATTCAAATGATTGTATGATCCGGTTTCTTAGTTAAGGAAAAAAGAAATACTGAAATACCAAAATTATCATCAAATCAAATATAATCACACATTTTTAACAAAATTACATGTCAAATGAAGATTGTATGGGTACCAAAATATTATCATAGGATTTAGATTACTTATTATTTCTACAGTTTCAAATGCTTAGAAAAAGTATGAACCCAACTATATTCTATTGGGATTTGGATCCTCTCTGCTAATTCCTTATGTGTTAATCTCATACTAATCAATTAAAACTGTGTTGTTTTAAGTATAGGCTCATGATCGGAACCATTTAGTTTTTAGATTATTCTTTAAAAATCATCTCTGCGAGAAATCAATCAAATTGAAAATCGTTTAGTCATGTAAATATTATTGAACAAACAAACACGAGTTACTAGTTACTAAAACCGTATGTTTATTTTATAATAGTTACATGACCAAATTAGATTTGATTTCATTGGGTTTTTATGAGAAAATTCACCATCCAATTCAATATGTCGGTTTTTTAACTTAGAGATCTAAACTAATTCAAAGTCATTGAAAACAATAAAATTGGAATGGATGGATTTAATACACTTTTGTGTATGTGTGACAAAAATATTTACACAAGAGGTGAAATAGTGAACAATAGTTATAATTCTTTTTTCTATTAAAAAAATAAAATAGAATGAAACTATTTCATAAAATATTCACTAAAACTAAAATGTGACAAAATGTTCATCAAAATTGAAATGTGAAACTGTAACTAAAAATAAATCTGAAATCGATTACTATAACTGAAACTAAAATTGATCACTGAAATTGAAATTGATTTACTAAAACTGAAATTCATAAATATAACAAATTAAAAAACAAAACGAAATAATAAACAAAGAGAGAGATCAAAGAAAAAAAAAAAACATATCTACAAAGCATCTCTACTCACATCACAAAATCAGGCCCAAAAACAAGATTGAAGATCGCAAATCGAAGATCTAAAGCTCATGATCTCTAAACAGTGATCTCCAAATCAAGATCGGAGAATCTACATCCTGGGATTCTCTAGGTGGTTGTAGACTAGTGATTTAGTTTTCTTAGTTTATCGAGTCTCTCTCTTGATCGGGGTCAGTTTTTAGTTTTAATTTGTCGTTGTTTAAGATTTTTCTTTGACTAATTGTCAATAGAGATGAACTTTGGTCGGTATTTTTTTTAGTTGATATTATGTTTGAAGTCTTTTTGTTTTGTTTTGTTTTTTTATTTGAGAGAATGATTTGAACTTGGAATCCTTCTAATATCCGCGTGACAAAACCAATGTTGAGTAGACTTCGGGTTGTTTTTTTTTTTCTCTGAAAAGGCCCGGCCTAAGGCTGTGTATTGATTAAACTTCGGGTTGTTAAATAACCTATAAGGCAGTGGATGCGTTCAAAACTTTATATTGAGACAAAAAGATTAAAAGAAAAGACTTTTTTGCTTTAAAAGATAATAGAGATTCAAAATTCTTAATTGGATCATTTTCATACAAGTTCAAATCAGATGTCTTAAAAGACCAAACGACCCAACACAGAATAAAATATTTCAAACGGATTTTAGTTTTAAGTTGCTAATAGTTTGACATATATGGATAGCCAATCAACCCACTACGTACTAAGTGCCCGTTTGGTTCAAGTTTTGGAGGCTTAAAAATGAGAAATTAATTTCATTATCATATTTGGTAAACACAGGGAAAAGAAATCAATTTATGTTCCAATAGAATCTGATGCCCTTTTTGAGGGAAAAATGAAACCCTTATTGGAGCAATGAAATTGATTTCTCCCCTTTTGGAAAAGCATTTATTGCTTCTTTTTTGACAAAACTAAATCTGTTATTATTTCAAAATAAATAATATATTAGAGTACAATTGGAAAAATGACCAAATACAGCATTTATTGCTTTCAATTCCTAGTTTATTTTCCCAAACTTACCAAACACAGGAAAGGAAATTTCACATTCATTTCTCTTTGCAAAATGCAAAAGAATTGATTTATTGAGAAATCAATTCCGTGAACCAAACGTGCCTTAAGTGTTACTCACTTATATATGCCTTACTACTTACTATACTCAATTACATTTGACAATAACATTAATACGATAGTTATACAAATGTTTGTAAAGATATAACCATGAGGATCTTGAGTGTTCAAACCGGGGATCTAACGTATCATAATTGGAAGAATGTTATTAATATTATATTCTACTAATATAAATATATTGTTCAATAATATTTTTACATATTAAATTTGATATAAGTGTATTAATTACACCCAATAATTTTTCAAACGAGCCCAATAATTTTTCCAAACGCAAACGGGGGAGAATTTCATGTATATAAATTCCACCTCAAATAAGAATAGGTTGGATTAGGGTTTATAAAGGTCGGGTAGGTAGTACCACTAACCAGCTAATTTTTTCATGACTTGTTATTTCTGATTGTTCTCTCTCCACAATATTAAAGAAATCTTAACTTTGAATTGTTTCTCTCCGAATTTTTTTTTTTAAATCGCTTTTAGTATACATTAATGACAAGCTTTTAGTATTACCAAAACCACACAAAAATTAACCGTAGAAATCAAGACACTTCCGTATCTTAAACATCAGTCATTGCTTGTATCAATCCCTCATCCTTGGAGAAAACCTTAACATTGAGTTTGGTATTGTCACGGACTTCTTTGAGTTACTGACGTAGGAAATTTCTATTGGGAACCCCCAATTCTCTTAATGAGAATAGCTACAGTACGGATGCGGGTATTGTAACAGACAGATCCAATGGTGGAAAACCTACACCAGATGATAGAAAAGTGAACTCATTTAAATTCAAGCTATACCTCTGCATCCAAAAGGTAGAATTTCCCTTTACTTAATATACCCCTCATCTTTTTCCTTTTAAACTCTAAAACACAATTCTAGCCCTTGAACAAAATAAAACAAGATATATATATATATATATGCCCCTTCCATTGAGGCCAGAATCTCTTGTGGGATTCACTCTATATTGTATTTTGATGATCGGAACCGTTTATTTTTTTAAGCTTCATTAAATGATCGTCTTTGCAAATAATTTGGTAAACCGAAACCATTTGACCGTTGATTAAATAGTCACAATTTTAAGTGTTTATCAAAAACATTTTGTTTGTCGATCTATTTATTTTATAAAAATTAAATATCTTAATGTTTTCCGATTTATCTAATTTTTTACATAGATAATCTTGAAATAAATCTACAAAATAGATGATTCGGATTGTTGAAATTGTATCGAATGGGCTTTATAATGGATCCCTTAAATAAAATTATTTAAGAGATCCCTCAATAGAATTGACATATATATATATAGGAGTGTTTTAAAACTAACTGATTAGTAAGTTAATACGAAGCTAACCATGCTTTTAAGGCCACCACATAACTAATCTTATAATCCGAACCGTTCAATTTTTAGACCATACTTAGAAGATCATTATTGCAAAAAAATCAACTAAATCGGAAATTATTTAGTCATTTAATTGTGATCAAATAAATAGACGATCACTGATTTCGATAAAAGCATATAAATGATTGTTATTATAATCAAATGGCTAAATGACTTTCAATTTTAGAAATTTTTTACAGAGATAATCTTTGAAGTATGGCCTAAAAAATGGACGGTTCAGATTTTGAAATTACATTGTGCAGTAGGCCCAACATAGTAGTTAGTTTTGTATTAACTTACTAACTAATTAGCTTTACAGCATTTTTGTATTAACATGGTGGTTAGATATATATATATATCTCAATAGCCACTCTTCTCCCTCTTGACCACCCTCACCAGCGGCCTAACCTCCTCTCTCTCTCTCTCTCTCTCTCTCTCTCTCTCTCTCTCTCTCTCTCTCTCTCTCTCTCTCTCTCCCTCCCCCTCCCTCCCCCTCCCTCCCTCCCTCCCTTTGCAAACTACCTCACCGAAGCCAAAGGGAAGCCAGTCAGGAACCTTTTGGCACCCGTAAGGGAGTTTGCAAATGGGAAATGAAATATAGAGAAAAAGAGAGAAAGGGTGGTCAGGGGAGAGGAGAAGGGCGCTGCCCGTGGTGGAGAGGGGAGAGGAATTTGTTTATTTGTTTGTTTTTTTATCGTTTTAGTAAAGTTGAAAATTATAGGTGATATAGAAAGGAAATTGGGCAGCCGTGTTTCTTTTTTTGAACCAAGTTCTTTACTAACTCCTTTTTTTGTTACAATTTAATAACTTTATTTGATAACTTTTACCAATCATGGAAGAAACAAGGAATTGCATGTTTTGTTATCCAGTATGGCGTTGGATGTGGATATATGTGTACTTCAAGGTTTAAATTTACCGGCCACCATCGATCTCTTGGGAGACTAGATTTTCACAACTACCTCAATTAATGAAATCATTACAAAGTCGACCATGAGGTGAACATTCTGTTTTATAGTTGATGTTAATTGCGTTGCCTAATACTTTCAAGAGCTTTTGGTGATCAACGTGGACCATCGTACAACCAAATTTGGGAGACCTTAATCTTCATATCTAGACCACAATTGCACACGACGGAGCCACCCCAGTGAGATATTCAAATATTAACAAATAAATATGAGGAGAAGGAGAATCCAAGAAAGAAACTCCTAAGTCTAAACTCAAAAGTCCATAACACTTGCAAAGTGTTTTTCCCGGTTAAAGAAAAAAAACACTAAAATTGTGTGTGGGGGGATTTGGATTACAAGATATATACTACTTTTATCCTAAACTTTAGACGATTATTCTGTATGGTTTAAACTTGTCTAAAACATTAGGAGCTCTCACAAAATACGGATTTTATAATACTCTACTCAAATGTATACTTTAGATTATTTTAAAAAAAAAAAAAAAGGAGGAAGCTTTTATATAGCTTTGACAAAGAGCAATCTGTTGACAAAATAATCTTGTGGGAGTTGGGGTCCCAAGTCTTCATATGAAAATATTGCATGTTCCAACCAATGTTTAAGAAAGCAGAAAATAACAATTAAGAAAATTTTCTTTGGGAAAAACGATTATGGTATATATATATGAACCTTCAACTAAATAGCAACTTTTTTAAAGAGTTGTGAGTTTGAAAGTACTGCATGCCTCAAAACTTGATCTACATGGTCCAACTGGAGTTTTGAAATTCTATTTAATATATTAATTCAAATCGTTTAATTAGATGCTAAGCTTTAATTAGAAACAATTACTAATTTCTATCTAAATGATTTAAGCAATAACCTCTTGTATGTGTAGTGGAGAATAAGTAATGTTATAATGCCAAGGTCTTATTTCTTTCTCACTGAATTCGGTAATAGATGAGTAATTCTAAATAATTCAAAATCAAAGGTTGAATCTTTCAGAAAGAGATGGGACATTTTTTTTTTGAAATGATTTGGTGGGTTAGGGCTAATTAAGCATTATAGAACTAGAAAATGTGTAAGTTGATGTGACAAAACTATAATATAGTTAATATTACAAATATTTCTTGAAATTTTATATACATGCAGTACGTGATTACAAACATTTCTTATAGTCCATAAAATAAAAAAAATAAAAAAAACATTTCTTATAAAGCCGAGCTCTCTAGTTTGCGTATTTTCAATAAAATTTATATACATCAATAGTATATGAAACACCTTAGCAAAATTATCAATTATTTGGGGTTTACAATTGTGGTGATAGAATACTTACGTACATCCAAGCCTTAAGCTTTCTTTGAACACAAGAAAAAAAAAAAAAAAAAAAAAACAAGAAATTTAGTTGTATATGTGAATAGTGTAAATGTATAGTATGGTATACAGAACAGGGTTAGTGAGAAGTTAAGTTTAGAGAAGAGATAGAACAATCGGTTACACAATATGGGATAATAATCTCTTTCCCTAGTCTTATTGTATGCTAATTTATGTACACTCTCAAGCTAGTATATATCAACAAAATCTATTCCCTAGTCTTATTCAACATCTTGTCAACAATGCTGCACAACAACTAGCCATGCATCCATTCCTTGAAAAACAACATTAATTTCTTACTGAATTACCAACAAAAATTAACATTCCACGTATATATGGCAGTGAATTAGGTGAATACACATGGATCCCAACTCTGAAGCTAATTAGAATGAATGCCATATCAATATCAATTAAGGACTAGAAATAGAAGTAAATTAATAAATTAAAGATGTTAATTAGGACATGGAGGTCTGACCTCGAGCTTGCAAAATCGTAGAGCTTGCCGGTGCTGGAGAAGATCATGACTCCAACCTCCGCGTCGCAGAGGATCGCCAGCTCCTTGGCCTTCTTCAGCAGCCCATTCCTCCGCTTCGAAAACGTCACCTGCCTGCTCGTCGAATTGTCAATCCTCCTTATCACAATCTTACCCCTTCCCATCACCTTGGAAATCTAGGTTTCCTTTTCAACTGAGCTACACCAAAAATCTAAATTAATTAATTCAACTCCAACAAAATATATCAGCTAGCTCTGTCATTTTTTTTTTTTTTTCCGATCAGTTCAAGATCGGATACACAAGCTAGGAACAAAATGATGGATTAGAAAAACAAATTTTCCAAGAAAGAGGGAGAGAGAATCTGAAACAAATTAAAGATGAGGAAATTAAAATTAAACATTTCCGAGAAAAAATAGAAAAAGAAATAAAAAAGGAAATTAAACTTACTTGGTACAGCTTTAAGTAATGGAGACAAACCGAGGTTTCACAAAAATAGCTTTGGCTGTACTGATGATTCACATCAGCAGAAAGCTATATAAGGAAAGTGTACCTGAGCGCAGCGAAACCGCTATCTTTTCGCGTACAAAACCACCAGTGGTTTTCATGGTTCGGGACACGTGGACCAATTGGGTGCTCCGACGTCGAATTTTTAATAGGTTTGGAAAGCGAGCCGCCCCTCATATAGATCACCGACACGTGGGCCTACGAATACGTACACCGTAGTTCCTATTTTTGGGAATTTGACCTTTTTCAAAAATTAGAAAAAAAAAAAGGTGGCAGACAGAATTGTCCTCTCAGGTTTACGGAAATTACCCGTTGTGTCCTCTCCAGGAGAGATGCTAGACTGACATGAGGCTGAGGCTGTCAGGCCTGTCATTTTATTTGACTATTTCGTTTTTACGCGCGGTTTCCTTCTAAGACTGAGCTTTCTCTAAACAAGAAAGGGATATTATTATACATATTTGCTTACATATTGGGACCTTTCCACAAAGAGATAGGGTGGGCAAGGTCTACCCCATTTTGGATTTTCCCAAAATAAATTAACGCAAGTTGGTACTTTTTGGGCACAATAATAATTAATAGTGGATTAACTTTCCTAATGGGGTCAGAAATGGGCTCACCAAAGAAGCAAATTGCTAAAAGGCAATGCTAATGTTGCCATGTTGGGTAGGCAAATGCTCATGTCAGTCCCCATATAGGCATATACGTGTTGACGTATGACAAAAGTAAAATTAAACTATTGTGTACTAACAATAATGTATGCGTATTGTGTTGGCACAAGAGTGCACAACGTACATTATAATTTTTCTCATCTCCTTTTCTTTCAATTACTTTCCTACATTTTCTCACTTTTTTGTCATATATAATTATTTTCAGTTTTTTTATAACAATAACCATCTTTCGGTAATGTGCGAGTGTCATGGCCCCGACAACAAAATAAAATTAACAAAGCAAAAACCTTGGTTTATAAGTACTGAACATATCATCGATCATTTAAAATATCAATAACGAACTAGGGGAGAATTTAACACCATTTGGGTTTTGACATTTATGTATTTAAAGTTAATAATTATATAATTAGTGAAAGTTAATTGAATACATATTTAGTAAGTATTAAAAGTATTAAAAAATATTTGTGAAGTTTGTAATCTCTAATTCAAATTGTCAATGACCATTTGGTCTAGTGGATGTCACACAAATTTTCCTTTATCAAATAAGGTCTTGAGTTCAAATTTTATGAATGATAGTGCAGTTGATTATAAATAAATAAAAATAAAAAGTGTTTGTAACCTCTAAAGGAACTTAGCTTTATCATAATAATAAAAAAGTTTGTAAGGTGACACCATTCAATAACAATGAGGTTAAGAAAGTTGAATTGCCCACGCCACTACCACTATTAATGAAAATGATGGTCTAAGAGACTAAGACGGGAAAAGTGGATCTCTATATTATTAAAACTCCTTAAGTGCTAGTTACTATGGGAATCGTGAAGATTAAGATTATCAAGGAAAATATCAGGATAACTAAAGATATTTACTTTCATGACCAATTAATTAGTCGAACTCCTTTTAAAATAGACTCATCAAGGGAAGAAACCATGTCAAGCAGATTTGGAAGAACAATGTTTCGCATACCTTCAATCTTGTAGTGTTATTATCATTTAAATCGTGATTCACAGGCCCCAAAAAAAATCGTGATATTATAATATTAACTATAGAAAAATTAGATTAAATACTAAATGAGAGACTTTCTTTATCAAAACTATTAATATATAGCAATGATATTTAGTTTAGAAACCAAGCAAATAAGAGACAAATCGTTTGGGGCCAAAAATCATGTTTGGAAATGAAATTCCTCTACAAGTGTTTCGAACACCTGACAATGATTGTTAATTATAACATAACATGTGACATGCGATGAATGAGATAGTAATACTACACATATATATGTTTAAAGGTGCAATTATATATTAGGGAAAATTATAATTTAGTGCTTCTAATATTTGTTATTTGAAAAAAAACTTTATGACTTTTTTTTTCTCAAATAAAGCCCTTATTTTTTTCTGAATATAGTCCTTTGATTATTACCTTGTCAAAGAAATATGTCATTATTTTTTATTTTTTTGAGAGTATAGGGTACGGGTTAATCTCATACCTTCTTAGGGTATACAATGAGGTTTGTGGAGGCTTTATATTAAATTTTAATTCTGAGATTTTGCTTGGAGCCTGGTATATGTGAAAAAAATAAAAAATAATCGATCAATATTGTGTAACATGAAATAGTTACAATATTATTGGACTTTAGTTAGAATTTTAAAGGCCATAAGATTTTATTCAGTATATTATAAAACTAAAGGACCTAAATGGAAGTTTCCCTATATATTATTGGGTCACCAAATTTATTCATCCAATTATATGTCAATACACATATTATAATATTAACTGTTATAAATAAGTAAGATTCAAAGTAGGCACATATTTGAATAAATAAAAAATTGTCACATTGTTTTGTGAGAACAAATGTGTAAGCACTATAGTACTCTTAAAAGCGATGAACACAATTGTTCTTCAAATAAACTTCTCCATATGTATGCGTGTATATATTTATTATGTAATTTTTTTTAAAAAAAAAAAAGTGTACACGTATCAAGTTTTACTCCAAATTTAAGAGTTATTGCTTGACCAGTCTGTCAAATCAAAATCATAGCACGTGTAAAAAGAACATCTTATTGTAGTATCACATAGAGAACGAATGATACACACACTATAATTGGCCTTCATTAGCATCGTCATATCCAACCAGGATGTCTTCCTTTCCCACCTAAAATCCTAATAAACAAATACTTAGCCCCTCCGGCCCTCCCTAAAGTCCACAATTATGAAAGAGGTTATCCCGGTAATTCCCACAAAAGTGAAGGGCATATTTGTCACTTAAATTTAATAAAAAGATAAGGTCAAGTGCATCACGGGACCCCATTATAGTAAATAATAAATATACTAATATTAGAACTACTGTTCCCATCACGCCGAGGCTGTGTCGTTTTGGACGCGTACGTCAGAAGTCAGAAACAAAACGTGGGGAATGGGGAATGGTGGGTTTGTTAAATTAAAACTTTCTATTTTGATTTTCTAAGACTTTAACAAAGAAAGAAATTTTCCTTTTTGGTTTTCGAAAAAAAAGGTTACTAAATCAGGAAATTGGCGTGCGTGCCTGCAATGCCCCAATAATCCAATATCACTTCACTTCGATTGGATGTTGCTAAAGCACCTGAGTCCTGACCCTCTCTATTTTTTCGGCAATAACTATGAAATAAAATTATGAAATGAAGTGCAAGATTCTCTGCCAAGTGCCCAACTTTGACCCTCACCTGAAGCCTGAAGGAGAACAAGTTCCGAAGTTGGCACTCTCAAGTCTCAACCATGATTCTTCTTCCCACTTGCACTAAACCATTCTACATGACTTAGCCAGAAGTAGTACGAAGAATTGTTCATAGTTTCAACCATACTAAACATGGCTATTGGCATATTTATACACTTTTTAATTAAAGAAGAACCAAAATATAATAGTCTTTCTTCCTTGAGGATTTTGATTGGTTCAACCGTTCAATGGCTATAACTCAAATGTTTCTGTCTCTACTATTTGCATACCTTTCTTTACGACTGTGAACTCGCGTCTTCATCAAACACCTTGTTTCTTGGCTTCTCTAGTTGTATTTTTTGCTTCCTAAAAAAATTCATATATGTACATTAGCTGGTGGCATCGGGCACCCAATAATACGACCCACCACTGATATATTAATATTATCTTCTTACCTATTATGCTATCAATAATGAGTTGTTGCAGCAAGCAAGTTGAGTTCTTTAAAAAAATTAATTAAGAGTTTGTGACAAGTCACGCTATGTAAAAATAACATAAATTTTTATATACATACAATCATATCTCACATAATTAACGATCAAATGAAAGACGAGTTGTCGCAATCTTGCATCTACTTGAATAAAAAAAAAGCATCATGTAATTAAGGAATTATTTATTCAGTATGGCCAGCGCATCGCATTGGGCTCTGGTAAATGGGACCCACTATTACGCATGGTGGGTCTCTCCATGATTGTTATTAGAGCCCGAGTAATGCGTTTGACATTTGGAAAATTTGCTCCGATCCATAAAAATTATGTAAAAAAAAAAATGATGATTGAGATATTAAATGGTTGGTAAAATATTTACAATTAGTTCTTTTCACACACCATCTTCTCTCCTTTTTATAGGAAAACATGATTTGCACAAGGTTACAAATAGAATGGCCTTGTGCTCAAGATGGGTGGGGAAAAAGATGTCTTCCATTTTGTTTTGTTGCTTCGATATGTGAACTTACTAATTATCTTAAAACTTAAGTAATTACTCTCTTTGTGGACAATGGTGATTAATTAGTCAACATCCAATTAGAGCTACCGCCACTTTTTGCAACTAGTCAAATATATGGTGGCCTACAACCTACACATGGTGAAGTTGGTGCAAGTTATGGCATAATTATAAAAGTAAAATGAATATAGTAGCCAAAAAATAATTAAGAATAAATGTAAAATGCTATTATGACTTGATGAAATATGAAACTTCACATCTTTAGAGCCGCCCAATTGCCCTCAGTCAACATATGTATCCTTTCAAAACGAATGTAAGAAATGCACAAAACACAATTCTAGGATACCTTACAACATCGAATTAACCATCATTTGGTTAATTAATTACTCATATAGTCTTATATATAATTTTATATGTAATTCCATATGCTAGCTCGAGGTTGATGTCCCAATAACCAAAATTTGATCTTGCATGATATTATAATCTTAACCCTCCAAACCCATGGGAATTAACCAATGGCAGATGTCAATACATGATTGAGAGACATGCACGTGCAAATGCATCACCAATATTAATTAGCCAATCGAGGGAGCCCTTTGCACGCCTTAGTTTATTGGGCTAACTTATCTCGACGGCAAGCAGCTAGTTTGGATCAGAATTCAGAATCAGAAGCCTGTCAATAATCTCACTATTTCTAAAAAGGGGTTTTGCAGGTGATACTAGGAATCAAAAACTATTTATTTATGTCATATATATATATATATATATACAGGTTTCTTCTATTGAGGTATATCTCAACTTATTTATATTGAGGTATACCCTATTAGGGCCCACATGAGTCGTTTTGTGTCGATCTGAACTGTTCATTTTTTACATCTCCATTGATAAATCATTCTTGTAAAAAATTAGCCAAATTGAAAATCATTTATCTATCTAACTTTGATAAAATAAATGGACGAACTAAATATTTTCGATGAAACTGTCAATTTGTTTTAACAAAGTTAGATAGGCAAATGATTTCCGATTTGATTAATTTTTTGCAAGGATGATCTATCAATAAAGATGATCCTTGCGAACGATTTGGATCGACACAAAACACTCGTGTGGGCCCCAACAAGCTCATACCTCAACAGAAATAAGTTGAAATATACCTCAATAGAAGGAGCCTGAATATATATATATATATTTATACAAAGTATAGTGGCAAATTCTTACCACAAAAGCAGAAAAAAAAAATAGTAACTTGATTTATGTTTATTTTATTAAAAATATTATTTTTATATTAGAAGTAAAAAATATGGGCGAACGAGAGGACTTGAAACTCAGTGTAGTAGCAATCGATAATGGCAAATGACAGAGACAATGGTTTTAGTTTACACGGAAATTTTTTTGTGTCTGAGTGTAACATCAAAGTCCATGACATGTTGATTTAATGTTACTAATTTACTAAAATTGTATTAAGTATACAATTTTTAAGAAATTGTTAGGATTTTAAATATTAATGATTGGACACGTGTAATAATTTGTATTTTCATATAATATGCCACGCGATATTACATTTACATAAACAAAAATTTGCATTTAAGTGGTGATCGGAACTATGAGTTTACAAATATTGTTAGAATTTTAAATATTAATAATTGGACACGTGTAATAATTTTTATTTTCATACAATATGCCACGCGATATTACATTTACATAAAAAAAAATTTGCATATTTAAGTGGTGATCGGCCGGTACTATGAGTTTAACATATACGCATATAGATACTCTGTTATTTGTAGGTATGTTCATATTGAATTATGTACGTATTCTTATGTATATTAATGTATTTATGAATATATTCACAATTCAATAACATATATAACTATTAATATATAATGTCGAATGGTCAAAATAAAAAATAAATTTAAAACCTGAGTTTAATAAAAATACAATCTTATTTAAGGATGAACTCTCTTTAATTATCTTACTTGTAAATTCCCTCAAATGGTTGTTTCTTTTAATTTCTTTTTCTTTTGCATAAGAATCTTATGCAGACTGGTGGTGCTGCACATTATGTAGGGTTTGGTTGATGTCGACATTATATATATAGGGTTTGGCGCTGGTTCATTAATTGAGAGCTTAGTTTTGGATTGGCTGACTCACGTGAATGATATTGGATGGGTCAATAAGATTCGATTTGTACTAATTAAGGAATCGACCAATAAGGAGCCTTCCAGATTTAGATGCCAAAAATCAAGGGCATATATCTCTTAAAAAAATGAGTCTTCCGTGAATCCAATACTTAATTAAAAAAGTTTCTTTTCTTCAAAAAATAAAATACTTAATTAAAACTAGGACAAGTGTCAATCATCAGCCAAATGATACCAAGTACAAAACCCAAGAAGAGAGAGTTAATTGATGCTTGATATCAATCTCCCATTAACATATCCTCCTTTAATTATTAATGGATAGGATAATAACTTCCATTAATTACTTTATCTAATGGAGGAAATGCTACTTTTCTGACTCGCGCATTTCTCACTTTTTAAGTTTCTTTGTTTTTTTTGAATTTTGATGTTAGATGGTATATAATATTAATATTGCAAAGGAGAAGTAGATCAGGAACTTTATCTTTTTAGGAAAGAAAAGTTAGCTTTATTTAAGGAAGAGAAGCATGCTTCTTATATACTTTTTTGGTGAAATGCTTTTATATACTCATTATATGGCTCTTCTTTTACAACCCTACTTGGTCACTGGTCCAACTACAAATTAGCATCATATGTATATATATATTCCAGCTTCTTCATGAATTTTTACATATATGGGTCATAACAGCAAGAAATTTATAAGAAGTGATAGTATAAGTTCATTTCTATTATTCTTCTCCTCTCCTCGTCTCTAAACCAAGCATATATATGAAAGCCCGAATATTCCTAGACTTATAGTGCTCCCATCCAGTCACTACATTTGTCTCAAATTACCACTATATGAAAGAGCGCACTGATTGTTGTCAGTAACATAAAAATCTGTAAAAATACTTATCTAATGTGAGATTAATTATACTCGTACAAAATGTGCTTAGAAGTGCTTTTTCGGGAGAAAATGATAATGCTAATAAATAGAAATAACAATTATAAGCAATACTGGAAGGACATAAAACAAGAGGTCGGCCAAAGAAAAATCCCTAACTAGGATGAGAAACAGAAAAAGCTTTTCTTACCATGCTATCCATCAGCTGACATGTTAATCTGGACCACCCATTTAACAAGTATGTAGTACTTAGATCAATGATTCAGATTGATATATATGCAGTACTCAGACAATAATATTATCCTAACATTATAGCTAGGCTGTTTAGCCATAAGATTTACATATGTACATACATTTTTAAAAGGATCGAGTTCATTAATTAGTAAGTGTATAGAACTCCAATCAACCATGGTAAATTTTTCAGTTGAAAATAATTGAATTAGTTACTATAGCTTAGTTAATTAAGAACCTAATAGTCTTTTTCTCCTCAATATATACCAGGATGAAAATTATGCTTTTCGGTCAACCATATCAAACTACAGTAGTTGAACCACCATGTCAAAGTAGAAGCTTATTAATTGGTGATTTGATAGTTTGACACTTACGGCAAGGCTAATATATTATGATGTTATGATGTTGGTAATTAATTAACTCTATTGTCAATTGCGGTACCTGAGGATTTTTGTGTTGAATACAAACTTTAGAGATACCCTTTTGCTTCCATATATCACTAATTGACAAGTCTATGGCACTGACCTAACATTATCATCATTTACCATAATTAAGCCTCTATTATATAATTAATTAATTAATTAATGCAACTTGTGTCAACAGAACATATTTATACTATTAATCAATATCACATGGAAATAACTTACCTGTCCCTGTTATAGGGACATATGTTATCTCCATTAGAGAGAGAGAGAGAAAAAGAGAAAGAGAGAGAGAGAGAAAGAGAGTGAGAGAAAGGAGAGAAGGGATAACAGCTGGCGTACCTACTGTTGCAAGTAAGTTCTTCTCATACCACATATATAATTAAATTGTTGCACTTATCAAGTTGAAAGTTAAAATATTGTGTTAAAGGAGACGGGAGAACGTGCTCTAGCTTGTAGCCATAGGGAGTTATACCTTGACTCCCTTACATTTCTTTCCCACTTTAGATAAGATCAATCCAAGTCAATTCATTTTTGGTATGATATTTTTTATATATATGTAAAGTTTTAAATAAGAATAATGTTAAGAATTTCAAATTTGTTTAAACAAATTTAGATTTTAAATGATGTGGTAAGTGTTTTATTTGTTAAAAATAAATTAGAACTAAAGTAGACCCAAATATGAGTCTATCAAACATTGTCACATAATTTGGAATCTACATTTAAAACACAAATTTGGAATCTCTCTAATTTTCAAAAAAAGAAATAATAATAAAAAAAAAACAAAAAGAAGTTGCGTTTGAAAATAATATTAATGAAATTAGCTAGAAAGACTATTTTAAATGTGCTCCAAATTAGTGCGTACCCACTACATATTATTATACGAGTACATTAATTAGCATATTGTGGCATGTGGGATAAAATGTGCTAGTTGGCCATATATGGTGTGCTTGTAGCTTTATAAAAATTTGGATTTGAAATATTTAGATTCTTTTCAGACCTATTGCAGATAAGAAAAGGCCGTTCACTTGCTCTAACGTTGACCCCAGAATATTAAGAAAAGGGACTGAGTTTTATAAATACTTAATCTCTTATTTTCTTTGAGATGTATAGTGTAAATTTAGCTATTATCAAAATTTTGATAATAGTTAAATGACTAAATAAGTTTTAATTAAGTTAATTTTTTATAAAGATGATATTTAAATGGTATTCTAAGAAACAAACAGTTCTAATCTTAAAACTATACAACGAAATGGGCAGGAGAAGAAAGATGTTGTAGAAGGAGAAGCTAGCTAGCATTTCTCCGTACATATATAAGTGGAAATGTTTTATTCATTGACAACATAAATATTTATGCTGACAGAGTGGACATCTAGATTATAGACGTACTATATATGAATTTGGATCCTCTCTTAAGCTTTCTAATTTCCTAACCTGACTAACCTTTTAATTATAGAATAACATGTGTCTCTTGTAACATCATATAATTCACACTTATTTAAAACTATAATTTTAAATAAAAAATTAAATATAAACCACATGTGTAATTAAAGATTTTGTTGGACTCTCTCTCTTCCCCTAAAATCTCTCACCTCCTCTCTGGTGCTCAGAGTCTATTTTCTTTTTGTTGGTTTTCGTTCCCATTTCAATTGGGATTGTAACCAATTGAAAATAATTTTTATCTATTTTGCTTCTCCTTGCTTTGGGTTTTTTTTTTTTTTTTTTTTCGAATTGTAAGACATGGATGAATTTATGAAAAACAAACAAAATGGAGGAATAAAAACTCCATCTTTGCAAATAGAAGAACATTCAAGAGATTGACTCCATAGATTAATGTATAGCAGTTTGGGAAATCAATAAAGAATGATGCTCTACACTCAGTTTTCAACCATAAAGATCACTTTAACCAGACACATTGTCGCTTTTGTTCCCAAAATCTTTGCATTCATCTGCTCCTTATGCGTATGTAAATAGATCAAAGTAAAATGATATTTACATGAAACCTATATATATCCTATATGAAGCGTTGGAGGATGTTATTAATTTTCATTTTTCAGTTTCATATGAAGACTCTGTGTACAGAGAGAGAAATGGGGAGAGATTTTAGGGGAAGAGAGAGAGTCCAACAAAACCTTTAATTATACACTTTGCTTATATTTAAATGTTTATTTAAAATTATAATTCTAAATAAGTGTGAACTATAAAATGTTACAAGAGACACATGTCATTTTATAATTAAAAGGCTAGTCAGTTTAAGTTCGCCTAGCTAGCTAATTTGTTTTTATTAAAGTTTTAAATTATTTGATTGGTACATTCAGGGAAAACTTGCAAATTTTGAAAAGAAGAAAAATTAGATATTGTGTATACTAATAAAATTGTTAAGTGCATTTAGAAGCTGCTTACAATATACCAACTAGTTATTAGTCCATTGATTTCGATACAATGTTCGAAGATGTTCCAACTTCTAAGTTCAAATCTCCATTCTTCTCGTATAAGAAAAATTGAAGCTCCCTACAATATCTAACTCTTAAATAAAAAGTTATTGTATGATGACAATACTAAATGACATACTAATATGCTGATAAGAATTTATTCAATTTATAACACACATACGATTAAGGATAAAGGTTTAAAATTTGTACACCTAATATAATTTAAATAAATTCATAACATATCACACATTATATTACCGTCACATAGAAAAACTTTTATGGGATACGAATCATGGGGGACTAATATATCTCTTCAAAGACATAGGAGCCCAGTAGGCTTCACCCTGACTCTTAACCAATGTTTGAACTTCCCAAGCCCAATATTCTCAAATCTCAATCATCAATGTGGACTTCGACTCTGGAGGGTCCAAAAGTCATTATATTTCTCACCTAATTATTATTAAAACAAAAAAATAAATTAAAATAAAAAGTTGTTAGACACTTCGACCAAAGCATTCCATTATTACTCTCTGTAGTCTTCCTTCCCTTTCATTCTTTCTTTCTGATTCGACTAAATAAATTAAAAAATAATTCAGAGTCTACCAAACCCAGAAGCTTGTTTTTAGCTTTCGGTACAATTTCAACCCCTAAAATTCTTTTTCTCTTTTCTATTCAGAATCTCTATTTCTTGTGTAATTTTCTAGGATTTGTTGCCTAATTTGTTGAATTCTGTTCTATTATTTTGTTTTCAAGATATTGATCGAAGGCTTAGTTATCTGAATCGCCATGGCTGCTGCATCTGAAGAAGCAACCACAATATGCAATCACTGGTATTGAATTTTCTTGGGAATCACTTCCTTTGAATTGTATAATCTTAATATTTTATATCGGTGTCTATTTATGTATATGTTGTATATGTGTATTTATATGTTCATGATTTCTGGGTTTCAGTTGTAAACTTGTAATAATGATTCTTAATTTACAGATAATTTGAGAAATATGGGATGCCAAAATTATGAATGTTTTAGCAGTTGCTTTGAATTTTGTGAGATACCCAGTTGATTTCTAAATTTTTTGAATTCACATAGTTGGTGAATTTATCCTATAATCCAGTTAGGCTTGAGGGAATAGCCCGAATCTAGGCTTAAGCTTAGCTTGTTTCGTATTGAGGCAAGTCCCGAGCGAGTGATTTGCTAGTGGCTTGGCTTTTTTGCCCCCCTACTTGGTAATGCATTACGCGTTTGTTCACCTTCAAATGATCAGTGATTTACTAATGGCTCAGAATTTTATATTATGTTTAATGATTTGTAGACATCTAGGTGCTTCATTGCTCTAACACAAGTAATGTGCTAATGGATAATTTGCTTATATATTTCCAGTGACAGAGCTATCCCCTCTTCAAATATTGACTTGCACTCTGCTCATTGCTTCCGCAATCTAGAAAAATGTAAAGTCTGTGGTGATATGGTTCCAAAAAAATATGCTGAGGAACATTACTTAAACACCCATGCTCCGGTACGTGAGTTTACCCTATACACTTTTTCTCCCTAGGAAATTAATGCAATATATATTGGAAGGTATTTTATCCTGTTAATTTTAAGTGGAAACATACTTTTATATTCCTTTTATTTGGTATAAAGTTTTCTAGCAATTACAGTATTCATTGAGAAAAATTATATTACATGGTTATGCATGACTATATATGTATGTAGTGGGTGTTACGATCCTGTGGGCGACAAGGATCTTGTGTGGTCCTCTATTGTTTTTTCAATTGTGTTTGCTATATTCTCCCGGATAACCCTAGGCCACTGTGTTTGCATAAGTAGCATTGTTTTTTAGTTTTTATGCTAAGGATTCTACGAAGTAATTGAAAATAATATAGAGATTCCTTGGCTACATGATTTAGACACATGAGAAATCAATGCATGGTGACTGTATTCTTGTTTTGACACCAAAAGTGCCTGGGTGGTTTTGGAACAAGCAGAAACCTACAATAAGTTGATGGGCATTTTTGTAGAGCATTTTGCATGGATGAATATGGTTACTATCTAACATAGAACGTAGCTTCAAAAACTGGGATAGTTGGGAAAGAGGATTCATTTTCCAACCCCAATCAGTTGGGGGGATTTTTTGAGTTGGCTTGTACTTTTTAGATGGTAGCTGTTGAATTGAAAGTGCAAACTTGGACATTGTTGACTTCTCGTTTATTCCCTATGAAACTGCTTGTGGGGCAGTAAGTTTCTTAAGTGACTTTCTGACGCATTAATGTTGATGCATTATTATTAAAACAAGCCTATGATCATAAAGGAAAATCCTACATGCTGTATCGAGCTCCTCATCAGCTTGGAGAAGGATTTCTTGCTCCAAGCAATCAGACTGAAACCAAAGTTTCAAAGTATGCTGGAAACATAGAGTTTATTAATTATGCCTCTTGCAATGCATATTCAACTTATCTTTGTGGGCATGTTCATTTAAATTTTAAATATGTATTAGAAACATTTCCCTTTGCTATGTCCTGAACACACACTTATTCGCATGTCCACTGTTTGTTTGTTCGTTTGTTTATTTGTTTTTTGTTTTTTTCTAATTTGAGAACAAAATTTTTGTCAGATGTAATCAAAGATAAAAGACAAGAGAACACTAAGCAGCCCATTAATGATAGATGAGGGATTGGTTCAGACAACCCATTTTGTTTGGTTATCTTGAATTGGGTATAGATATATCATTTAGGTGCATATAATTGCTATGTTAATGAGATGCACATTACTGCAGGTATCCTGTTCACTTTGTAGTGAGACAATGGAACGTGACATATTAGCCATCCACAAAGGTGAAAAGTGCCCTCAGAGAATTGCCACATGCGAGTTCTGTGAGTTCCCATTGCCTGCAATTGATCTAGTTGAGCATCAGGTAAAACTGTCAATAATTTTAAAATGGAAAGATGGCATTAACTGATATGCATCAGCTCCATTTGAGTGTTATATCAGTGTTTCTTTGTAATTTTAGGAAGTATGCGGGAATCGGACGGAACTTTGTCATCTATGTAACAGATACATTAGACTGCGAGAAAGATATAACCACGAAACTAGGTGCAATGGTGTCTCAGATAATACCGTGGGACCTTCCAGGTAGGTTCACTATCATTTAGCATTTCACTGAAAGTTTCCAAGTGATTTGAATCACTTATTTCGAGTGAGTGTTATTGTATACTTGTTAACTATATTTGCATTTAACAGTCCTGTTTGCTATGTTAGACACTATATTGGTACCTTTTTTTGATGAGGACACTATATTGGTACCTTGATAGACCAAGAACAATTTTCCATACTTAAAGGGGGCTCATTGTCTTGTGCAATGATTGAGGTCTTGGGCTTTTTGAGCACACAAGTGCTGGTAAACTTGTAGTACCCCACTTTGGGTTCCAACACTAGTATGGGTAACAGCTGATGGTAGTAATATAACAAGATCTGTTTAATTAATTATTTCAAAAGAAAAAAGAAAGAAAAGGAAAGAAAAGAGTTTTTTGCGTTGCTTAGTTATGGCTTATGTCTCAGCATGGAGCTGGACTCTTAATCATCTTTGCTATTCAAGCTAATTCAACAAAGTCTAATCCCATCATAAGGGCTACAGGAATCTGTCTTACCATTCAGTTCTATATACAGCCATATCTTCTAACTTCTAAGAGTCCTATCTGCTGCTTGACATTATAGACTTGGTTTGGGTACATTCCATAAGGTTGGATCAGATTGGTTGGTTTCATCAGGTTAGTGGGTCATGTGAACAGCCCTGGTTGTACTAGTATCAATGGTCCTTGAATTACTCTGTTTATAGTTCCTCATCACACAGTATTTCACCATCCTTAAATGAGATGGGACATAATTTCTTTAGTGATTAGAACTATCCAGCCTTTTTATCATTTATGCTCTTTGGTTGGTGTTAGAGATGCCTTGTTTAACAATTATGGTGATTAGTGAAGTAGTGAAGTTTATTAGTTATCCTTATTTTATTTACCTGTCATCAGTATTAATCCTTTGAGTTTTCATCTGAAGGGATGTTAGGGCAGCTGAAAGAGGGCAAGGTCCCGAAAGAGGGCAAGGTCCCCGAAGAAGACAGCCAAACGAATTTTCTCGGAGACGGCTTATATTCACCATTGCATTAACAGGCATAGCTGTTCTATTAGGATCCCTTTTTTTCCAGAGAAAGCCAGAGGACAACCAAGTAAATTAGCAGCTGAGGGCATACTCTTTGGGTTATGTAAATCTTTTTACAGCTTCTATTATCTATATCCTAAATCTTTTGAATTCGTACTTACCTACTGTAACTGTATTAGATCTATTGGGATTGTGATAATACATTGACTGATTATGCAAAACTGCCATACTTTTGATTTATACTTTGGAAAATGCTAGGGATACCATGTTTTGGTACCATCTAGTGTACCACCTCTCTAATAGAAGTGGACCCCACTTGTATTGGTGGATCCCACCTCTATTAGAGAGATGGCACACTAGATGGTACAAAGACATGGTACACCCAGCACTACCCTTATACTTCTATTCACTTTCACAATTTGGTTGCAAAAAGCTTGACCTTTTGTTAGGTACACATGAGATATGCAGCAATTGTGCATAGCAGACAATTGAATTCTGAAAATGACATTCATTCTTGGTGGTCACTGGTCAATATCAGTTATTTACTGGTAGCTTCATGCTTGGCTCTTCCTCACCCTTCATTTCCATCTCAATGATGTCTAACATGATGTGATCATCAAATATATCGAAAAGGTCCTGATGATGGATAGGCCCAAATACCTCGTGTAACAAAAGAAAAGAAAATCGAAAGATACTGATGTGATAATTATTTGTTGAGTCCAAAATACGTATGCAGTTTTTCTTATATGGATTTTGACAATAATTTTAATATTAAGAAGTATAGATACCAATTTTTCATGGTTGGTGATGATACTCCTGATAATTATTTATTCAGGTGTACCACAAAATCAGTCTCTAGGAACATTGATTCTTTTTATTGCGTATAATTTCTTTTTTCTTTTTTTTTTTTTGAAAATGATGTTGTTAGTGGTTCATATCTTTTAGGATATTCCTTTTTTTTTTTTTTTTTTTTTTCTGTTATTTACAGAAATTTTTAATGTTTCACTTAGCAGGTGTATTTGTTTTATTTATATAATAAATTATATAGATGAGCTCCAGTTCTCCACCACCTCCATCACACTACTTATGATCACCAACATGCGCCTAAAAAGCATGAAGTAAGAGTGTTGCTATTGTCACCCTCTTTATAGAGCAATTTTGAAAAGTTCATTAAAGATTTTTAATTATTATTTTTTAATTTAAAAATCTAACCTTCGAGTAATGGTGACTACTTTCATAAGAAGAAAAGAAAATATGAACAACTACGATAGTCGTAATAGATCGACTTGCATGTGCGCTCCCAAAGAAAAGTATTGATGCACAAGTAGTGTGATGGAATAAGAGTAAGGCACTATCCTTTCTAATTTTAATTATAAGTTGGTCTCCGATAAAATTATTTAAACAGACAAATATACTAAAAATTGGCTAGGAGCATTTCATCCATGGAAACTTATTATTTTACTGGTTCAAGCTTTAATCTCATTTTCAATTATTCAACTAATTTCATACTTATAGACTTATAGCAATTAGTTATTAGTTTAGTGATATTTTTCTCTCCACTTTACACATACAATACATTCTAATTTTACAGTAAGAATAGAATAGTGTTATAAAGACTTGCACGTATATTTTAATTATTACTAAAAATAGACAAAGTTTTCAGATGATGGACAACTTTGGAGCAATCCCGAAAAACAATTTGTATATATATATATAAATATAAGAGTATTTGTGATTGTATGTATGTATGAGATGCAAGGCCCAAGCAAGTCGGTTACTGTAAGATCCCTTTACTAATTCCAAGCATGAAGCATCCTTCTCCCAATGCGCGCGCGCCAAATGTCAATGGCCGCTATCAACTTTTCAATCTACCATAAATGACAGACCCATCAGTCCATCACCCTCCTAATCAAATTAATCGCCGGCGACGATTGATGGAAGAAAGACGATGACTTGTTCAGGGGCAACTTCGTAATTTCACAAAATTAAGGAACCCCACTTCTCTCCTGTAAGTAGTAGTCAGTCTTTAGCTTTAACAATATCTGAATTTGTTGCAATGTTTTGTTTTCGGTTGCTTCATTTCTAAACATTCTAATCTTGACATATATGATACATGTTTATTTGAAATCAAGGACAAAACCAATCATGTTTAATTGGGAAGAGTCACATTGGGCAAACTGATTCATCAATCTGATTCTAACCAATGTAAAAAAGCATGTAAATCTCACACATTTTTCATAATTTGATAATTTGTGCAATTGGGTTTGACAGAGAGAGCAATTCTTGCACATAACACAACCAAGTATTAAAGTAACCAACCTCCCTTGTGGGCTTGTAGCAAGAACAAGAAGGGAGAGCATAGCTTAAAAATCTTGATTTTTCTGATAAATCTCGTGTGTTTTCAGAAATTCTTAAACTGGGTTTGTTGTGGTCAACAAGTTCCAACAAACAACAAGGGTCTCACACTATGTCATCTGCAGGGGTGCGTTTGCACATTCAAGGTCGCCATGTAAGTCAATCTTGAGCCCTTTTGCTTTCTTAATGTATGTTTCTTCCTTCTTCTAGGCAAGAAGCTGCTGAATTTGATGAGATTGAATTCTTGGATTTTTGTTGTGAAAAAATGAATGAATGCCTTCTATTTATGTTAACGGTCCTGCTTCTGTGCTTCAACTTCATTCCATGTGCAGGTGGTGATGGATAATGGCATACTCCAAGTTACCTTAGCAAACCCAGATGGCATTGTCACCGGAATTCGGTATAACGGCATTGACAATTTGCTTGAACCTCTTAACAATGAAACCAACAGAGGGTACATGGTGACTGTTTTAGCTCCTTTTAATTTTCTCCCCCTACCCCTTCTCCTCCATGCTTTCCCCTTTTCTTCTTTTGTTTCAATTTTAAGTTTGAACTAGAGACACGCAAAATTTTCCTTGGGATGAATCTCAATTGACAGGTAAAACTTGTAGAATTAGGGCAAAACAAGTTTAGAAAGAATTCTATTGATAGGGATTATAGATATAAACAAGTATATATCTTCTCCTTCTTCGTCATATAATGTATATGACATTTTGTTTTCTTTGAAGATTAAGAATTGACTTCAGAATTCAAATGATTATGTAGGTATTGGGACCTTGTTTGGAGTGCACCAGGAACTAAGGGAGGATTTGATGTGTATGTATTTCCCCTCTTTTATTTCTAAGTTTCTAACAATAATAGGGTAACGTTTGAAATCATCTGATTAAGAAAAATTACCTGATACAGGATAAAAGGTACAAGTTTTAGGGTTATAGTGGAGAATGAGGAACAGGTTGAGCTCTCGTTTATAAGAATGTGGGATCCCTCCCTTGAGGGGAAATATGTTCCCTTAAATATAGACAAAAGGTTAGTGCCGGATTCATTAAAGTTTTTCTTTTTATGAGTTCAGCCAATTGCAATTAAATATTACGATTAGGCTTATTTAAAGTGAGTTTGTCTATGATAATTTTTGTTACAAGAACATTGTTCTCCCTGTTTTATTCAGATTTGTAATGCTTCGTGCTTCCTCGGGCTTCTACTCTTATGCAATTTATGAGCACTTGAAGGATTGGCCTGATTTTGACATTGGTGAAACCAGAATAACTTTCAAATTGAGAAAAGACAAGTAAAGATATCTACTTCTGCTTTCATATTATTAGATATTATTGCCCATTGTGCATAGTGTTTGGTAGAAACCACTCATTAGAAAACTAACAATCGATACAATTTTAGTGGTTCTGTATACAAGAGAAAAAAGTTGTATTTATTTTGGGGTAGATACAAACTTAGAGATTATCTTTATTATTTATTTGAATTTAGGGATTATTAGTTTGTATTTTATTAGAATTGTTAGGAATTAATTATTATGCAGTATTTAATTTGAGGATAAGTTTGGGGATGGACTCTCCAATGCTAAAGTTGAAATTTTCCCTAAATCTTTTTTTTGTTTGGGTTTTTAGTCTAAAATTTGACCGTTGGAGGTTTTGGGAGCCTCATCCATTCAACTTTATTTGGGAAAACTTTTAGGAAAATCTCAAATTTGGGGAGATTTTAGGGAAGGATTGGAGCTGTGTTTTATGTCATTTTCCCCAAATTTAAATTTGGGGAAAGGTTTAGGGAAGGATCTGGAGGTGCTCTAATTATTTTGACAAATTAAATACATTCTGATTAATTATATCTTTAATAGGGTTTCTGACTAATAGCACATTGATTGAGAGACAATATCGAGTGTGTCTTAATTTTCTCCCTCCATCTTGTTCTACTTCTTATCCCTAAGCTGCTATTTCTATCTCTTTCAGTTGTTTCTTCCTCTCTTCAGCCGTGTCAAAAATGGGTCTTACATCACCTAGTCTATCACATGCTGAAACAAAAAAGTCTTATTATATATATTGTGGTATTTTAGCATACATGAATTAACAAAGGTACAATTTGAGTGGATAGGTTCCAGTACATGGCTATATCAGACAACAGGCAGAGATACATGCCCCTACCTGAAGACCGGTTACCAGGACGATGCCAAACCCTGGCCTACGCAGAAGCTGCCCTACTTGTTGATCCCAAGATGAAAGAGCTCAAAGGAGAGGTGCTTTATTAAAATTTTCCTACCATTTATTATTATGTTAGAGTTTCTTTGTGAGTGTGTGGGCAATTATTAAGCCAATTTTTCAAACATTTTCTTGAATCTATTTTATTCTTATCATTGGTTTTCTTGGTGAAACTCACCAGTTAGTGGGTCATGACATTCTAAATTAAAGGTAGTAAATTTTGTGCCTTGCACCTATAAATCAAATTTTTAGTCTTACCTATGTGGAGAGTAGAGTGCTTTCCTTTCTTTCTAATATTGTTATATGCAAGGATGAATTGTGTTTTGATAGTTTTTTAAAATTTCATGAGTTGCAGGTAGATGACAAGTACCAGTACTCGTGTGAGAATAAAGATAATAAGGTTCATGGGTGGATATGCACCAACCCACCAGTTGGGTTTTGGCAGATCACACCCAGTGATGAATTCCGATCTGGTGGACCTCCAAAACAGAGCCTAACCTCACATGTCGGCCCCACCACTCTTGCTGTATGTGATTGATCTTAGAATATTAGTCATTATGAACATTTTGCAATGTGGATGGCTTGCTTATTATAGATGTTGTATAATTTTGCGATGATTATGACCTTCCTATTGGAATGATCAGATATTTCTAAGTTCTCATTATGCGGGACAAGATCTGGTGCCAAAGTTTAGAGGTGGTGAACCATGGAAGAAGGTTTTCGGCCCTGTTTTTATCTATGTTAATTCTGCAGCAATTAAAGATGATCCATTTTGGCTATGGGAGGATGCTAAAATACAGGTTCGTCATATAAAACTGAGTCTTCATTTTAAAAGTGGACAATAAATTAGGAAAGAAAGCTTTTAATTGGAAAATGCTGATGCAAAATGATATTCAGATGATGACAGAAGTCCAAAGCTGGCCATATAGTTTCCCAGCTTCTGAGGATTTCGAAAAGGCAGATCAACGGGGTAATGTGAGTGGTAGACTACTTGTCTTGGACAGGTTGGTATTTGAGATACACTTGTATATACTATTAGTTAATATAGCATTTTTTTCTCTCCTGATATTTCTCATTATCTACTTGCCACTACTCTAGTGATTTTTGATTATGTATGCATGTATGACATGTGTGTGGTATGATTATAGATTTAGATTCATATTTATCTGTTCACTTTTTTTTTTTTTTTTTTTTGAGGAGTATTTGAAAAGTTGAGTTGATACTAAGCAATTAATTGACGCAAGTGGATGATAAAATTAAATTGATGGTTCTCATGGCTGGAAAGGAAAAAAAGTGATGGTCCTCGAGTACCTTTTTCATTTTTCTTTTCAAACTATTTCCTCAGTTTGTTAAATGTGCTTAAAGTCTTTGCAATTACAATGTCCAGATATATTAGTGAAGAATACACACCAGCAAATGATGCGTATGTCGGTTTGGCCCCACCAGGAGATGTAGGATCATGGCAAAGAGAATGCAAGGTAACTTTTGTGAAACCTCTATGTATTCCATTTTGTGCTGCATAACTTAAATTTCATTCTATGGCCAAGTTTATTTTTCTTAAACAATTTTGTCAATTTTCAAAATATATGTAACCTTTTATTCTAAATGTAGGTCAGCTTTTTTCGTTGTGGTATGGCGTGTAATTTTAATATCAATAATTATGGCTTGACATTATTAAAAGTCAGCAAGCACAGAGAAATTAGTCTACATTTGTGTTTTTTGTGTTAAATATAATTGGCAATTTTGCACTCAATGTCATGTCAATCCAGATATAACAGATTCTGCGAGATTCCAAGCTTTCTTCACTTGTCTAGGATTTTTTCTTGGTAGCCAAATGATGCCTAACTGGCAATATTGAATCTCACAGGTTCTTAGGCATCAGCATAATGAGATATAGAATATTATTGTGATAATGCTGTTATCACTGAGCTTTGTCTCACATGCTTAAACATGTGATCTTTTGATGAATGGAAAAGCACCATTGAAGCACATGATCTCTTGTCAGCAAAATTTTCAAGTGATCTATTTTATGTCTTAGCATACTATGTTGATACATGCTTTTGGTAATCCTCTAATGAGGCAACCTTAATATTATGTATATGCAAATAGAATTCAAATCTCAGAAATCATGTCTAAACACACCCTTACAGATAGTTATTATACTTCGTAGGACTATCAATTCTGGACGAGGGCAGATGACAGGGGCTATTTTTCCATTAACAACATACGTACTGGCACTTATAATCTTTATGCGTGGGTTCCTGGTTTTATTGGAGATTACCGGTGTGATGCTGTCATTAACATAACCTCAGGTAATATTTTGTCAACTTCTGGGGACTTTCCAAATTCCAAGTCAATTGTTTTGTATGCATATTATGGTCTTTTACCTTTGTCTCAACCTTTTTTTTTAACTTGTAATGTAGGTTCTTTAACTGAAATGGGTGATCTTGTGTATGAACCTCCAAGAGATGGGCCCACATTGTGGGAAATAGGCATTCCTGATCGTTCTGCTGCTGAGTTTTATGTTCCTGAACCTGATCCAAAGTATATTAATAAACTTTTTGTTAATCATCCTGAAAGGTTAGCTATCTTTTATTGCATATTTCAAAGAGTTGATTATTCATGGATCTTCAAATCTGGGTGATCAAAATTAGCGTTCTTTACTCCTAAGGTGCAAATGATGGAAGAATATTTTATACCATCTTATCTGTGGCTTTTCTCATGCTCATTTTTAAATGAACCACAGCCAAATTAAGGACCTATTTTAATGCTTAAGAATTTGGTGTTGGTTTTTTTATGTAACCGTTCACTTTTCCCTTATGGCAGGTTCAGGCAGTATGGGCTATGGAACAGATATGCTGAATTATATCCTAATGAAGACTTGGTTTACACTGTTGGTGTTAGTGATTATACTAAAGATTGGTTCTTTGCTCAAGTTCCCAGGTGTGGTTTTTTAAACAATGGTCGTCATTGTGAAAATCATGATGACATGATTATATTATCTTGTTGGAGAAAAAATTACATGTAACGGATGTACATATGCTTGATATTGTGAGGAAGATGCATACACACATTACGTGTAAGTTTTTGTCATCTTATTAGGTAGTTTCTGGTAATGTTTTTGTGTTCTGCAGGAGAAAAGACAACACACATGAAGGGACAACATGGCAAATTAAGTTTGAACTTAACAATTTGGATCGGAAGGGTACCTATAAACTGCGAGTGGCAATCGCCTCTGCAACTCTTGCTGAGGTCCAGGTAAAATCATGATTTTTTTCATTACTGGATTATAAATTGCACAGATTTTTTTTAATATATTTTTTTTCTTCTCATTTTGAAGGTTCGGATTAACGATCCAAAAGCAAGGCGACCCCTGTTTACCACTGGATTGATAGGGAGGGATAACTCGATTGCGAGACATGGAATTCATGGGCTCTACTGGTTGTACAACGTGAATGTACCAGGCGCTCAGCTTGTTGAGGGGGTTAATACTATCTTTTTGACACAACCAAGATGCACCAGTCCTTTCCAAGGAATTATGTATGATTACATACGATTTGAAGGTCCCCCATCTTGTGGTTTGAGTTCATCTTAGTATGTATTCATGTTTGTATATAATATTTAAATTTTAAAGTACATATACACATATACAGATGGCTTCAAGTGCGTACGTCCGTACTTGAGCACCTGAAGTTTTTCGTACACATATATGCAGTTGAATCTTATATACATAATAAGAAAAAGTAAAAGAAATGAAAATGCTATATTATAGAATCAAGTCTCTCTCGCTCTCTCGCTCTCTCTCCCTTTCATATAATGCACTAATTCATTCATCAATATTACTTGGGGCCTAATTCATTCTTCAGTATTACTAGTTATTTATTTATATGGCCTTGGACCTAAAGTAAGTCTAGTTTGGTTGTTAGAACTTGGAATTAAGTGGACATGCATGGCTTTGCTGCTTGACTTGCATTGGAGCCTAAGAAGGCTGTTTTGGCTGCATTGTTGTGGCTTGACCTCCCGGCCAAGTAATCCGAATTTTCATCATCGTTGTCAATTTGGTTGATTAATAAGAAATAAATCGTAGTGGGGTCTCTTGACCATATATACAAGGCAATTGCTAATGATTTGCCATATCAGCAAATTTGCATGATAGTTAAACCCAAAACTGGGTTCAGAATCAGAACATAGAATTTGCAACATAATCATAAGCCATGCATCTACAAGCCTGTACTCTTATAGTTACTTTTAATTTGAAATGCTTCTTCCATTATGTGGGAAACTATGTTTTGAAGGTGTTGAGTGTACATCTCACATCGGGAATGTTAAGTCTTATATTACAATATATAATGTTAGGTGTCTCTCCACCTATAACCAATTAGTTTTAGGATAAATGTACATAGGACAAAAAACTATTATTGATTTTAACTGAAACAGTCCTATCCAAACCAGCCTTCCAAACGAGGCTTATAGGTAATATAATCCTTAAACAAATTTTTTCCTTTTTAAAAAAGAAATTTAAATAACAAAACGATCTGCTCCAGATGATATAACGACTCTTGCACGCCTATATATCTCTGATATAGCTAACAAACAGTGTTGGCGACTAAGTAACGACATTACAAAAGAGAATGGCGTGGAAAAACTTGTATTGCTTTATCTGTAGTTCAAGGAAACTACGACTATATAAAATCTAAACGTATTCTTATATAATATAACCCTTTCTATTAATTATTGTCTTTACTCAATATTTGCAGCTTAGCTTCAGCAGAGAGGTAAGACTAGAATACAGTACTGTTCTTCCATCTCATATATATTATTATGTTGTTTGAGATAATCTAGCTAGCTTTCTAGTAATAACAATATTATTCTTTATTTTTCAGAAATTCACTGAAAATTTAAAAGTTGCAAAAATTAGCTAGCAGCCTCATGATCATGGCACCACTTGGGGTGCAATTGCATATTCAAGATAATCATGTAATTCAATTTTATTCATTTCCTCTTCCTCTCTGGTGCATGCCCTGTATTTTTTTTTTTCTTTTTGTGTGTGCATAATTTGATAAAAATTAATTACTATTGTATACATGCAGGTAATGATGGATAATGGAATTGTCCAGGTGACATTATCAAACCCAGAAGGAATTGTCACTGGAATACGATACAATGGCATCAATAACTTGCTTGAGATTCAAAATGAAGAATCTAATAGAGGGTACACCATTACAACATAGTCCATAACTTAGAAAAATGTCCTCTAATTTCCTTCAACTTATCGATTAATATTGCTGCTAAAAACTTTAGTCATGTAAGAGTCTAATTAATTTCTGGTTTGGAATGGAAAATATTAATTGTAGGTACTGGGACCTTGTTTGGAATGCACAGAGCACAGGAACAACAGGAATATTTGATGTGTAAGGCACACGTACTCTTGACTTTCTACAATTCTGTGGCAGATAACATCGTTTTTGTTTTACTATATATAAATATTTTATTAGACAATTTAACAATATGAGATATTTTTGCTGTCAGAATATGAATCTGAACCATACATTCAGTCAAGAATTAATGCTAAAAAAGAACATTTCCGAGTCTTACCATTCATGTCATATTTTATTATACAGTAAAATGTTTTAGTATAAATTAATTGCATGTTAAGTCGATGTTCTCTTTGTTATACATTTACGTCCAAAACTAACAAACTTATCACATAAACTATATGCTCTCCCTATGCGACAATATATATTAACTTATAGTCTTACAGGTTATAAGTTTTGTTGGGACATCCCTTTTTTATTTTCTTTTCATAGAATTTGACATAATATATGGTTCCACTTAACTAAATCAGCTAGTCAATCTCATTTCACAAGAAAATATTGTTATAATCTCATTTCATAGAATTTGACATAATATATATATGGTTCCACTTAACTGAAAGATTTTAAAAATATTTTCCATACAGGATCAAAGGAACAAGTTTGAAGGTTATAGTGGAAAATGAAGAACAGGTGGAGCTCTCTTTCACAAGAACCTGGGATCCCTCCCAAGAGGGCAAGTTCGTACCCTTGAATATTGATAAAAGGTCCTTATTGCTCGATCATTTCAGTACTTCCAATGTGCTAATTAAATATTTTATTAAATAAACTTACTGAAAACAATAATATATCGATTATTATGATGATTATGTATAAGTATTTAATTAATTTTGTAGGTTCATAATGCTTCGAGGTTCCTCAGGCTTCTACTCATATGCCATTTACGAGCACTTACAGGAATGGCCTGATTTCGAACTTGGAGAAACCAGAATTGCTTTCAAACTCAGAAAAGACAAGTATATACAAATTCCCTCAATTTATATATGTGGACGATATTGCTATACAACCTAATAGTTTTACCAATTCTTTTCCCCAACATATGATGAATGTGCATGGTGTGACGAATGACGATATCATGTGGCATAGGCTAAAAAACTAAGTTGGAAACAAAAAAGTTGAGACAAATAGCATTTTCTAGAATTTTAAATGACTGCTCGATTTCACGAGTAGGAACTAATTAATAATATATGTGGCATTTTGAATGAGTAGGTTTCACTACATGGCAATGGCCGACAACAGGCAAAGATACATGCCGTTGCCCGATGACCGTTTACCACCGAGAGGCCAAGCCTTGGCCTATCCTGAGGCAGTCCTACTTGTCAATCCTGTCGAGCCTGAGCTTAAAGGAGAAGTACCTACTATTTTCTATATATCTCATTAATTAATCCTCTCCCAACATTATTAATTAATTTCATTGATAATGTGACAAAATATATTATTGTACTAATTGGGTTGCTAATTAATTAGGTGGATGACAAGTACCAATACTCATGTGACAACAAGGATAGTCAAGTACATGGGTGGATATGCACCGACCCACTCGTAGGGTTCTGGCAAATTACACCCAGCAATGAGTTCCGATCTGGTGGACCTGTTAAACAAAACCTTACCTCCCATGTTGGCCCTACCACTCTTGCAGTAAGTAGGGCCAAGACTCAATCGTGCACTATGTACCAAAATTTTAATTTGTAGAAAACAAAGAGAGTTAATGACCTTTTAATTAATACATATATAATTAGTTGCATTAATTTGTGATGAATAATAAATAGGTTTAACCTTTTGTTTATTTAAACATGATGATCGGTATCAGGTGTTTCTAAGTGCTCATTATTCTGGAGACGACTTGGTGCCTAAATTTGCAGCGGGTGAGCAATGGAAGAAAGTTTTTGGCCCAGTTTTTATGTATGTTAATTCTGCATTTGAAGGAAATGACCTACTTTCGTTATGGGAGGATGCTAAAATACAGGTTTAATGCATTTTCTTTACTTTTCTTGCAAAATATATATAGATGATAAATATTGGTGTTCAAGTACGATAATGATAAATGGATTATATATGTTTTTGAACTATATTAGTTGATCATATCATGTGACATGTATGTTTATTAATATGTTATAATAGTTAATTATAGAGCAAATTACAATTTAGTACCTCAACTTTATATGTTGTTTCAATTTAGTACCCCAACTTTGAAACCTTGCAAAAAAGTACCTCAACTTTCATTTTGTATCAATTTAGTACCCCAACTTTGAAACCTTGCAAAAAAGTACCTCAACTTTCATTTTGTGTCAAAATAGTACCTCCGTTAGTTTTTCTGTCAAAATAGCAGGGGTATTTTCGTCTTTTCCTTAAATTTTAAAAATAATAATTTTTTTTGAATAAAAAAAATTTAAAAAATTATTTTTAAAAAAATTATTTTAAAATAATTAAAATTAAAAAAAAATTTTAATTTTGTTTGCCTTCCCCCCCCACCCCCACCCCCACCCCTCCCCTCCCCTCCCCAACCAGCCTCTCCCTTCCCCTCCCCAGCCAGCCCCCACCCTCCCTTCCCCTCCCCTCCCCAGCCCGCCCCCCCTCCCTGCCCTCCCTGCCCTCCCCTCCTCCCCAACCCATCCCCAGCCCACCCCCACCCACTCCCCCTCTCTCTGCCCGACCCACCCCTCCCCCCACCCCACTCCCGTCGCACCCCCTCCCCCAGCCCCAACCGCCGTCGCACACCCCTGCCCCTCCGCCCAGCCCCGTCGCACCCCCCAGCCCCAACCCCCGTCGCACATCCCAGCCCTCCCCTCCTCCCCAGCCCATCCCCAGCCCACCCCCACCCACTCCCCCTCTCTCTGCCCGACCCACCCCTCCCCCCACCCCACTCCCGTCGCACCCCCTCCCCCAGCCCCAACCGCCGTCGCACACCCCTGCCCCTCCGCCCAGCCCCGTCGCACCTCCCAGCCCCAACCCCCGTCGCACATCCCAGCCCCAGCCCCTCCCTTCCCCTCCCCGCCCTGCACCCCTTACCCAAAAAATATTTTATTTTATTTTTTTAAAATTTTTTAAATTTGTTTATTAAAAAAATAATTTTATTATTTTAAAATAATTTTTTTAAAAATTTTATTATTTTTAAATTTTATTTATTGAAAAAAAATTATTATTTTTTAAATTTAAGGAAAAAACGAAAATAACCCTGCTATTTTGACAGAAAAATTAACGGAGGTACTATTTTGACACAAAATGAAAGTTGAGGTACTTTTTTGCAAGGTTTCAAAGTTGGGGTACTAAATTGATACAAAATGAAAGTTGAGGTACTTTTTTGCAAGGTTTCAAAGTTGAGGTAGTAAATTGAAACAACATATAAAGTTGAGGTACTAAATTGTAATTTGCTCTTAATTATATAATAAATGAACCATATCACGTGTCATATGATATAATCAATTAATGTGATATATTAGTTAATATGATCCATCTAGCATTATTATATACACATTTTATTGTGTGACATTTCATCACTAGCTGAAGTAAATTGATGAATATTGTATGGCTGCAGAGGTCTATGGAAGTCCAAAGTTGGCCCTACAGCTTCCCAGCAAGTGAGGATTTTCCCAAGTCAGACCAACGGGGTAACGTTAGTGGTAGACTACTTATTCAAGACAGGTACGTATGCATATATTAGATTGGTTCGCACACGAGACTATTGACCATTTAAACACTCACTTAGATTGGTTCGTGCCAACGTACGTTCACACTTGAAGTTTTTCGCTATTATATATATAATTGGTATGGATTGCCATCTTTTATTAATGCTATTGTGATCATTTCAATATCTAGGTATATTAGTGATGACTATATATCAGCAAATGGCGCATATGTTGGGTTAGCCCCGCCAGGAGACGTTGGATCGTGGCAAAGAGAATGCAAGGTGACTGAATTAATTATTAATTTGGTACATAACATATATGGTTGCAACGATTTTTTTAGGGAAAATTAGCTTCCTAGAGTGAGTTTTAAATATTATGTAGGAAGAACTATTGATTAGGCTTGTGATATTTCTCTTCATTTTTGTTTGAAAATATCTGAATGAACGTATTACCTAGATTGCGGATTCTAAATCTTTCTTGTTGAGGGCATGAAAAAATACTCTAGTCTCGTTAAGACATTTCATTGAATACCTTCTTCCCATAACAAGAAAAATATAAATAAATCAACTAAGTCGCTGAAACAAATTAATTCAGAATATTTTGTTAGGGGGGAGAAAGATTCTCTTGCGTAAATTTAAAAAAGGTGTAAACATAAATTTATATTATGCGACAATAATTTTATGGAGAGAACAGTTGTCCTGATCGAAAGGAGATAAACGGCCTAGCTTGATCGATATCCATTCAAACATATTCCCAAATTAATTTAATTTTCTCTTAATTAATCTCACATGTCGTTTAATTTAGGACTATCAATTCTGGACGACAGCAGACGAGAATGGGTATTTTGCCATAAACGACATACGCACTGGCGACTATAATCTCAATGCATGGGTCCCTGGTTTTATCGGGGATTACCAATATGGTGTTGTTATCACTATAACCTCAGGTAAAACTTAATAATTCCTGAAATAATTTCTCTAGATTTTTTTTTTCGAAAAAAAACAAAACAAAAATTTTAAAAACAAAAGATGGTTCATATATATCTTACTCATGATCCAAAATGGAAACTATATATGGAATGCAGGTTGTGACATTGATATGGGGGATCTTGTATATGAGCCTCCTAGAGATGGCCCCACTTTGTGGGAAATAGGCATTCCTGATAGGTCTGCTGCAGAGTTTTATGTTCCTGATCCTAATCCAAAGTACATTAACAAACTCTATGTTAATCATCCTGACAGGTTTGTCCTCGATCTGGTTATGCATATAATGCTACATTATCTTTGGTCCAAAATGAGGTGGTTTTGAGTTTAGAATTTACTAATTTAGAGTTAAATCATAAGCGTTTCCAATATATGGTTTTGTATTAAAAAGATAATTAGATAATTAATAGGGAAATCATATAGTTTTGCATATAAGTACAAGGCCAAATGACATTTTTTGTCCCTATATTTTTACGAAATTTCCACTTTGACCATGTTTTTTAATTTTGGCAATTTCAATTCTAACTTTCATATGATAGCAATTAAGTTTAAATAGTTAACATCGTTTAAATTGTTAAAGGAAAATTCGACGTGGAGCACATGGCTTCGCACATGAATGATATTATGAACATCTTAGTCCACCTAAATACCTATTTAAGCCCTTAACTTTCATTGAACATGCACATTTATAGTTTGGCCTTGAAACATTTTGTTTTTCTAAACTAATTACGTTTAATGGTGGGTAGCAACTAGCTAGGTGGTCAATATTCTTTCACATGATCAGATCACATTGTTACATGAATAGTTCCCAAGTAATAAAATTAGTCATTATAATCACCAGAGTTAGTCGTATAAGATCTGAATTAAGGTATTGATATGTAATTGTCTTTTATATATTGGCAGGTTTAGGCAGTATGGACTTTGGGAAAGATACACAGAGTTATATTCTGATAAAGACTTGGTTTACACAGTTGGTGTTAGTGACTATACTAAAGATTGGTTCTTTGCTCAGGTTACCAGGTCATGCCCATTTCTTCTCAAACTGGGTTTTGTTGACCCAGAATTGACTTTTAATTATGGTTGTCCTTGTGATACAAGGAAGTGTCTGCTTAATTATTGAATTATTGTTTTTGCTAATTACTACCTTAATTAATTTCTCTTATTACAGGAAGAAAGATGATAATAAATACCAAGGAACTACTTGGCAAATCAAATTCAAGCTTGACATTGTAGACCAGAGTGGTTCGTATAAGCTGAGACTAGCAATTGCATCTGCAACTCTTTCTGAATTGCAGGTATATGAAACACTATCCACTATTTAACCTATTGATTAATGCCCCCAAGATCAATCACACATGCCTGGAGATTTATAGAATTAATTATATGGATCAAATCATAATTTTGATAGCTGTAGTTTTAGGCTAACTTTCACTTTAGTGTCCTAATTTCAATTTTGTCAATTGTGTGTTGTAGTTAATTAACAATTACAATTAAAATGAAATAAATATTTTTGTCAAATTAATTGACGAAATGCCTACATAATAAGCACGTGAGGGAATATTCCAGTCGTCTTGTGCTCCATAATAGGCCTGTAAAAACAGCCAAGGCCCGACGAACTAGCTCTAACCCGGCCCTATGGGCCGACTCAGCATAATGTTATGGGCAGGTCTTACGTGGCATGTTGTGAAAATTGTAGGGCCTAGGCCTTACATTTTAGACCGTAGGCCAGCCCGATCCTAGTTATAATTGAAAAATAATTAAAATTTGTTTCATATTTTTGGAGATTCCCATAATTTAATATACAAAAATCAAGGTTTGAATTTACTTGGAACTGTTAATTAGTAACATTGTTTGCAGTTGTTTTACATTGCATGTGATGAATATTTACTTTTATAGGTTCGGGTAAACGATCCAAAGGCAAACCGTCCTGTATTCACAAGTGGGTTGTTTGGGAGAGACAATTCAATTGCAAGGCATGGAATCCACGGGCTTTATTGGCTTTTCAATGTGGACATACCCAGCTCTCGGCTTGTTGAGGGAGATAATATCATCTTTTTGACGCAGCCAAGAAGCTCAGGCCCTTTTCAAGGCATTATGTATGATTATATTCGCTTAGAAGGTCCCCCATACCCAAGTGCCAAAGAAGAAACTTCTTCTTGTTAGTTGTCTCTATCTTTTGAAATTGAATAATCTAATTGTTAGAATTTTGTTTAATTTGTGCATCCATTTCAATCCAAGTACCAAATTAGCACAATTATTCGACAAGTTTCAAGTGTGATTTTCACAATCGTGGCTCTTCTTTAATTAATATTATCTTTTTCATAATTTTGCGGGGAGCAAGCGAAAAGTGCAAAATGTTATATATACAAGAGTAGTAAATTTTTCCTAGTGAAATATAAGCTTTGGCTTATATATCTATCATTTTTTTCATTCTCTTAGTTGTGATGTCATTGTTGTTATAAATTTATCTCTATCTCTTATCCCCACATCATTATACCAAACAATGCAAGGGATAAATGGTAGAGATTGAAAATTAAGAACACAAAGCAGAACTAAGGAGAAACGATTGAAGAGCCATAGCTCTATAATTTCATTATTACAATACCATAATACGAGTCTATCCCACTACTACAAGTTCACTTATTTATACTGATACAAAATAGACTAAACATTTTCATGCACCACTAGGAAAGTCCAACTGATAATTTATGTTAAGGGTTCCCAAAACATGAATTAGACTAAGTACGTTTTCTAATTGCATGAACCACATCACATATATAATTAAACCATTCTTGGAAATACCAAAAGCCTCGATCAACTTCATGATTACTCTTCATATAGTTGAGCAGGAAGGCGTGGAGTGAGAAGCACTTGAAATGGGGTGGCTTTGTGGTTGGTTAATCCCACTACCCCGCTCATGTCGACGGGCTTATCCTTTGGGGTTGCAATTTGAAACCCGTGAAGTAAAGCAGCGAGTGTTAGTGGCATAACCTTAAGAGCAAGTGACATCCCAGGACACATTCTCCTACCACTGCCAAAGGGTACCAACTCAAAATCCTGACCTTTAACTTCCATGCTCTTGTGGGATGTGAGGAAGCGTTCGGGTCTAAACTCATTCGGGTCGGACCACACCTTTGGATCTCGCTGAAGCTTTGAAAGATTTACAAAGAGGCGTGTACCTGCCGGGACATGGTACCCACCTACGATGCAGTCTTCCGTGGACTCATGTGGCAGTGCCAGTGGCCCTGCCGGGTATAAACGCAGCGTTTCTTTGATAATGGCTTGGAGATAGACCAAGTTCTTGGTGTCTGATTCTTGGACTTGCCTCTCTCTACCCACGTTTTGGTCTATTTCTTCTTGGGCCTTCTTTAAGGCTTCACGGTTGTTGAGAAGTAAAGCTAGAGCCCATGTCATTTGCACTGCAGTGGCTTCTATGCCTGCTAAGATAACAGCCTGCAGAAAGAGAACCCATTGCCCAAAGTAAAGAGAAGAGACAACCTTGGCAACCTCCATATCCGAGGTGATCGATGAATAGACCAACTCAAATAGTAAATAAATAAAAGAAATTAAATGCGAGCATATATTACCAGGGAAGTAGCTTTACTGACAGTATCAGCATCATAAGCCGTAGTAAGTTTATCCGCACCATCAGCATCAAGAAAGGAAAGCATGACATCCATGAAATCATGCTCATCCCCAGAATTCTTCCTCTTCTGTTTATGCTCTTCAAGCCATCCTTCAAACACATGATCCAGCTCCTTTGCTATCTTCTTCATGGTCCTCTCATGGCCGCCCAAGTCCAACCACCTCAGCATCGGAACCGCATCAGACACCACGAAAGAGCCAGCCAACGTCAGAAAATCCTGGAATGTCTGCTTTCCCAAATGATTACTTTTGGAATTTGAATTCGTGGCTTCAAGAAATCGCTTCCCTACAGTCATCCTAAACACAACGTTTTGGTTGATGTGTCCAAACCACTCCTTCATCTCCACCAATGCACCACCATTGTTATTGAGACATCGTTGGTGTATTTCTTTGATCGACGCCTTCACTTCAGATTCTCGAATGTGTTTGAGCATCTCGAGGCGTTGGTTGGATAAGACCTTCAGCATCATAATCTTGCGTATTTGGCGAGAGTAGTGGCCATAAGGGCTGAAGGGGAGGAAGGCGTAGTTGTAGCCCATGATTTCTGCAGCCATGAATTTTGGGCGCCCGGCAAGCGCTTTGTCGTTGGTGGTAAAACACTCTTTGGCTAATTCTGAGCTGCTCACAATCAGAGCTTTGTGCACTCCGATCCGTACAGTGAAGATTGGTCCGTACTTGTCAGCCATTTTACCAAACACTAAATGGCCTGGTTGTGAACCTGATAATAAGTGGAGGTGGCCAATTACAGGCCATGCTCCGCCAGCTTCTGGTGGTTGTAATTTGCTCACGAACCTTCTTGATTTCCATAATTGCAAGTAGAGAAATAGTGAAAAGGCCAGTGTGGCTGCCACAACAAGTAGTAGATCAGATGAGAGGTGAAAGTCATCCATGGCTCTTAATTTTCAACCACTGGTTTGAGTTTGAGGATTTGGGATTGCAAGAACTTGTTATATAGAAAAACAGTACTATGGACCCCTTGTGAGAGACTCAATTATTGATGACAATTGGCAATTGTTTAGAATATAGTTCCAAATAATTGATGTTAAATAATGTTGAGAAGAACCAACTAAACAATATCCATATTTAACATGTGGGATCAACAAAATCAGAGTAGGATTTACAAGGGGGCCTGGAAATATGTAATGATACATGTGTATATTGTTCATAAAAAACAATTTACATCTCTATATCATTTATTTTAGGGTCCTTTAGATATATCTTCATTTTCAGTACTCCACTTTAGAGTAGCCCAATAGTTACGTAAATGTGTGTGCAGCTTTTTTTTTTTTTATTTTACGTTATATAATGGTTTAGGCATGAATTTGTGGATATTTAAAAAAGATGTCATTGCTCCAATTTAAGTAATATTTAAAAATCCATGATTTGAGCCATTTATTACTTCTAATTTTGAATGTCGATGAAATTTCATGATTCATGCATCTAATTCAAAAACATTTGTTACCAATTCACATTAACATATAAACACTTAAATACAAAAAAAAATTAAACACCCAATCTACATATAATATACCTATAATATAAATTAAAAAAAATGAACACAGTAAGCCTCTATTTTGGGTAAAAAAAAAAATTTAATAAAAATATAACAAATCCATCAAATACAAAATATAGCACTAAAATATATAAATACAAATACCAATACTTCGGACTCAAGTACATAAAATAAAAGAAGAAAAAGAAGAAGATACCTATCACTCAGGTCAAGAAGAAGATACATATCCCCCCAAATCCAACCTCCTTTTGAGGTATATATACCAATGGTTTCATCACCTCTTACTTAGGTAGAAAAATGTAGAAGAAAAATAAAACCAACAATCATGAAGGGCTTGGTGTTGAAAAAAAAAAGAAGAAGATTAAAGAAAAAAATGGGAGGAACAAGAAGAAGATTGAAGATTGATGATGAAGAAAAATCAAAGAAAATGAAGATCAAAGAAGAAGAAAATTAAAGAAGAAGAAGATCGAAAAAACCACAAATACAACCAAAGCAAAATAATATGAGCTTATCTTCATTTTTCCTTCAAGCACTTGAAATAATATGATTTCGAATATAGTTCCAAATAATTGATGTTAAATACTGTTGAGAAGAACCAACTATAAACGATATCCATATTTAACATGTGGATCAACAAAATCACAGTAGGATTTACAAGGGGGCCCGGAAATATGTAATGATACATGTGTATATTGTTCATAAAAAACATTTTACATCATATCATTTATTTCATTTCATGCATATGTCAGCTTTTCTTGTGTGTGTCAATTATAAATTATTGTTCTTTTCCGTGCCATCATATTATAAAGCCAAATATTTAATTTGTCTACTTACCACGTGAAAACAGAGGACATGAATTGCCTGTTTACCAATAATGCTTCCATAAAATGGGTTAACTTTGGTACATGTGTTCGACTGTGGTATGGCGTCCGTAAATTCCTTTTTTAAGCAATTTTTTAATTTTTATTCCATTCCCGATAGGGTTTGATCATTGATCTTATTGGTATAATTGAAATTTACCAAATCACATATCGGTATAAATCCAAGATGTGCATGCATCATTAAGAACAAACAGAGAGCTAGCAACATATTGGGAGGACAGGGTATTGAGCCATCCACAAACCCTAGAAGACCATGAGCACGCAGTATATATTCCATTTGAAACAACCATGGTATGTAGTTATAGTCATATAAGTGAACAGAGATTAAATTGCAAATATTGGAAAGAAGAAACATATATAGGAGGTTGAGACTGAACAGAGAAGATTGGAGAAGAAGAAGAAGATGATGCAGACGAACCCGAATTTAGGGCAACAAGTTGAGAATTTGCAAGAAATAATCTTTAAAGTGAAAGATCCAAAGTGTTTGCAAGAAAAGAAAAGAGAATCACAAAGATCGAAGAATCACCAAGAAAATCCAACATAGCAGGATAATTTAAAGATTAGAATGGAATAAAAAGTTAAAAGCCATATAATTTTAATTGAAAAATGGAAAGTGAAAGGAATCCAGATTAAAAAGGTCCCATTATTCAATGGCAAACATTTATTTAAGTACCGCTAGTCACCCATTTCACAAATTCAAAGATCTGGCAAACATTTGATTCAACATCAAACAACTATACCCCTCTATCTGAGAGCAGAACATAGCAGTTTGCCTTATTTGGTATGTTACTCATAAAGTTGAGCAGGAAGGCGTGGAGTGAGAAGCACTTCAAGTGGGGTGGCTTTACTGTTGGATAGTATCACTTCCTCACTCATGTCAACTGGATCATCTGCTGGGGTGGTAATATCAAAACCCGTGAAGCAAAGATGCGAGTGTAAAATGTAAAAATTTGAGGCTAAGTGACATTCCAGGACACATTCTTCTGCCAGTGCCAAATGGTAGCAACTCGAAATCTTGACCTTTAACGTCAACGCTCTTGTGGGTTGTGAGAAAGCGCTCTTTTGGATCTCGATGAATCTTTAAAAGGTTAACCAAGAGGCGAGTTCCTGCAGGGATATGGTAGCCACCTACAATGCAGTCTTCTGTGGACTCATGAGGCAATGGGAATGGTGTGCCATTGTATAAACGCAGAGTTTCTTTGATAATGGCTTGGATATAGACCAAGTTCTCAGTGTCTGACTCATTCACTTGCCTCTGTCTACCAATGTTTTGGTCTAACTCTTGCTGGGCCTTCTTTAGGGCTTCACGCTTGTTGAGAATTGAAGCCAAAGCCCATGTCATTATCTCTGCAGTCGTGGCTATGCTTGCTAAGAGAAGAACCTGCAAAACAAAGAAGGCAACAAATTAAATGCATTGCAAATAAATGTGTCAAGTGAGAAAATTTGGGTTTCAAATAGAGGATTCAAATCTTCAATTGGATTTTTCTTTACTAGTATTTACTTAATTTTTAATTCTAGTGGTGTATTACAAATTTAAGAGTGTATGAGTAAAAGAGTATTGGATTCGTACCAGAGTGGTAGCTTTAATAATAGTATCACCATCATAAGTCGAAGTAAGTTGAGTAGTATCCAGAATGTCAAGCATGGCATCCATGAAGTCATGCTCATCATTATCACCCTTCACTTGGCCATAGATGTTGTTCCTCTTGTGCTTATGCTCTTGTAGCCATCCTTCAACCATATGATCCATCTCCTTTGTTACCTTCTTCATGGCCTTCTCATGCCCACCCAAGTCCAACCACCTCAACATCGGAATCCAGTCCGACACCACCAAAGTCCCACGCAATATCTGATATTCCCTCAAAATCTCCCTTGAGTGATTATCCATAGCTTCCGAATATCGTTTCCCTATAATCATTCTAAACGTAACATTGTTGTTTACGACCCCAAACCATTCTTTCATGTCCACCAACACTATATTGTTGTTACTCTTGTGCATGCAGCAACGCTCATATACTTGTTTTATCGATGCCTTCACTTCTGATTCTCGAATGTGTTTGAGCGTCTCAATGTGTTGGTTGGACAGGACCTTTAGCATCACTATCTTGCGCATTTGGCGAAAATAGAGGCCGTCAGGGCTGGTGGAGAAGAAGGCGTAGTTGTAGCCCATGATCTCGGCGGCTAGACATTTTGGACGGCTGGCGAAGACTTTGTCGTTGTTCTTCAAACACTCTTTGGCTAATTCAGAGCTGCTCACAACAACAGCTCTATGCACTCCCATCTTCACAGTGAAGAATGGTCCGTACTTGTCCGCCATTTTGGCCAATACTAAATGGGCTGGTTCAGAACCCACTAGCAAGCGGAGGTGGCCAATTATCAGCCATGCTCCGCGGGCTTGTGGCGGTAATTTTCTGGCGGGGGACCATAACAGAGAGTAATAGAGAAATAGTGAAAAGGCCAATGTGATTGACACAACACGTACCAGATCAGGTGAAGAGAGGTACCGAAGGTAATCCATGGCTAGCAGTTGAACATTCAAGTATGTGGAATTGGGTGCTTAATTGCTGGGTCTCTAGCTCGGTTAATAATTGAGGAGTTCGTAGTTTTTTCTCAGCAGTTTTAGATGTTTTCATCAGCTCTGTTTTGTAGTGCGTAGTGCATGCTTCAACTGCAATCTCCGCCAGATGCGTGCGCTCTTTCCAATACTGACCGACCTCCACATGCATCCATGAATTATAATTGATGCTGACACGCAAATATCATGTGAGCATGCAGCTAAACATCTGTCAAACATGCCTAAAAAATTTTATTTCCTTTAATTTGGGCATAAAATCCAACAAAATAAAAAAAAAATCCTAAATTTAATCCCTAAATTCAATTAGGGTTCTCAGTTCTCACATTTAAACCTAACCTAAATACTCAAATTTAATCCCTAAATAACTAAATTCATCCCCAAACATTTAAACTAAAATTTAACTTAGGAACAAAAAAAAATAAAATAGAAGAGATTCAAGAGAAATACCTGCCCATGCCGAAAATAAAGATTGAAGGAGATGATTTGATGGCTGGTGAGTGGTGAGACTGATTGAGAGTTGGGACAGAGCGAGCGACCAGAGACCGGGAGAGAACGTTGGTGTCGTTTTGTTTTTATTTTTTATTTTAATCAGGGTGGGCTGGGCTTAGTTTTTTGTAACATACTCAAATAGAAAAAAAAAATTGGGATGGGCTAGCCACAATATTAAAGCCCATCTAGCGCTCTATATGTCATCCGTCCATGTCGCTGGCTATTTTAATGAAGTATTTCTTGACAAAATATATATATATATATATATGGAGGAATGCTCTAAAATTAACTGGTTAGTAAATTAATACGAAGCTAACCATGCTTTTAGGATCACCACATAACTAATATCATAATCCAAACCGTCAATTATTTAGGTCATACTTCAAAGATCATCATTGCAAAAAATTAACTAAATCGGAAATTATGTAGTTATCTAATTCAAATCAAATAAATAGACGATCAGTGTTTTCGATAAAAGCATATAAATAGTTGTTGTTAAAATTAAATGACTAAATGATTTCCGATTTTAGAGATTTTTTACATAGATGATCTTTGAAGTAGGACCTACAAAATAGATGGTTCGGATTTTAAGATTACATTGTGCAGTGGACCCAACATAGTAGTTAGTTTTGTATTAACTTACTAACAAGTTAATTTTAGAGCATTTTTGTATATTATATATATTATATTTAATTTGCTTGTGTATATCATTTACGCTTAGAGTGGGCTGGCTAACTGGTGTTATTGCCAGTTTGGCACCCAAAATAATTACTCATTTATGTGGTACATTACATATCTTTATAGGATCAAGCAAACCCTCCTATATTCACGACTGAGTTGATCGATATGATTGTTATTTTGTAAAAGAAAACTATCAATATTCCATATTCGAGAAAAAATATTGTAGTGATCGGGTGTTAAGCATTAGCCCACAATATTGGATGCACTTAGGTTGATCGAAGTAATAAAGTAATAAATATTTATTCGGTCTTTATCTAATAGCTTAAGCGCTTTAGAATGAATATTCAATATGGTTTGAGAGCCACTAAGTAATTAAGTATAGGTTCCCTTAACAGGGTCACAAAGAGAGACCATTTGTCCATGTATATGAACACCGAAAAGCGAACTCCCAGGTAAGAAGAGTCTCTTGAAGACTAGTCCCATGTTGGATGAACGTACTGAGTGTCTAATAAAGCCATATATATATGCTAGCTGATTAGGTAGGGGGACTAGAAATGTACTTCTGATCTTTGCCTTTTACAAAAAGATGCTTGATTGAACCTAATTAAGGAAGGGCATGCTTGATTTATGCCTCCTAATTAAAGGCGTAAACTCTTTCATCCACAGGCTTGATATTTGAATCTATTGCTCAAATCATGTTTCCACTTGAATATCTAGCTCACGGTTTAAACCTAATTAAAGATTTGCTTTTCACAATGATGTTTAATTACTATTGTTCCAATTAAACATACGATATATAATCAAACCAAGCTAGTCATCCATCACACAAATCCAAAGAACTTGCGTGACTAGTGATGAATATAGCGTCAAACAACTATAACTTCAATCTTACATAACAACCCATATAGCAGTTTGCCTTATTTGGCATATTATTCATAGAGTTGAGCAGGAAGGCGTGGAGTGACAAGCACTTGAAGCGGAGTGGCTTTACGGTTGGGTTGTCCCGCTGCTCCACGCATGTCAATTGGCTCATCCCTTGGGGTTGCAATTTCAAACCCGTGAAGCAAAGAAGCGAGTGTGAAATGCGCAAGTTTAAGGGCAAGTGACACTCCAGGACACATTCTTCTGCCACTGCCAAATGGTAGCAACTCAAAATCTTGACCTTTAACGTCAAGGCTCTTGTGGGTTGTGAGAAAGCGTTCGGGTTGAAACTCATTTGGGTCTGACCACACCTTTGGATCTCGATGAATCTTTGAAAGGTTAACCAATAGGCGTGTGCCGGCTGGGACATGGTAGCCACCTACAATGCAGTCTTCTATGGACTCATGGGGCAATGAGAGTGGTCCGGGGTGGTATAAACGCATAGTTTCTTTGATAATGGCTTGGATATAGACCAAGTTCTCGGTGTCTGATTCCTTCACTTGCCTCTGTCTGCCAATTTGTTGGTCCAATTCTTGTTGGGCCTTCTTTAGGGCTTCACGGTTGTTGAGAAGTAAAGCCAGAGCCCACGTCAATACTCCTGCGGTCGAGTGTACACTTGCTAAGAGAAGAGTCTGCAAAACAAGTACCAAATTAAAATCCATGGGGTATAGATGCTTAGAGTCTTAGACTGATATGCAACTAGTAAAAGCGCGCCTTGTGAGATGGAAATGACAATCAAAACCCCATGCTATTATTATTCGACAAGTGATGTTGTTTTTATTAAAAGCAAACGTATTTTAGTAGCATTTAGAGAAAATGTGAACATACCAGGCAGGTAGCTTTGATGATAGTATCAGCATCATAAATCTTGGAAACTTGATCATCACTCTCAAGAATGGAAATCATAGCATCCATGAAGTCCCCTTCCTCATTACCCTTGTTCTCTTTGATCCTCTTCTGCTTATGCTGTTGAAGCCATTCTTGAAGCACACGATCCACCTCCTTGGCTATCTTCCTCATCGCCCTCTCATGGCCACCCAAGTCCAACCACCGCAACACCGGAACCGCATCCGCCACCACCAACGACCCCGCCAACCTCAGAAAATCACTCAAAGGCTCCATCCCAAGGCGATAATGATTTCCATCGGAGTCGGCGAAATTCGTAGCTTCCAAAAATCGCTTCCCCACAATCATCCTAAACACAACGTTTTGGTTTATGGCCCCAAACCAGTCCTTCATCTCCACCAACACCTTATCATGGTTACCCTTGTGCACACAACGTTGGTATATTGCTTTTATCGACGCTTTCACTTCGAACTCACGAGTGTGCTTGAGCATCTCGATGCGTTGGTTGGATAGGACCTTTAGGGCAACCATCTTTCGTATCTCGCTCAAGTAGTGGCCGTACGGACTGAAGAAGAAGTAGGCGTAGTTGTAGCCCAAGATCTCCGCGGCCAGAGATTTTGGGCGGCTGGCGAAGACTCTGTCGTTGGTGGTGAAACACTCTTTGGCCATTTCGGAGCTGCTCACAACCAGAGCTCTATGCACTCCCATCTTTACACTGAAGATTGGTCCGTACTTGTCTGCCATTTTGCCCAAAACCGTTTGGAATGGTTCTGATGCGCCTGCGAACAAGTGGAGGTGGCCGATTATCGGCCATGCTCCGCCGGCTTGCGGTGGTAATTTTTTGGCCACTGAGCCTTTTGAATTTGATAACAGAGAATAATAGACAAGTATTGAAAGGGCCAATGTGATTGCCACAGCAGATACAAGATCAGATGAGAGGTACTGAAAGTAATCCATGGCTAGCTGTTGTTCTTTCAAGTTTGTGGAGTACTCAGAGATGAGTACGTGGAATTGGGTGTTCGATTTCTGGGTCTCTCAGTACTGTGCTTTAGTTTCTGAGTCTTTCTAGTTTGTTCTATCAGTACTTTTAGAGGATGTGCAATACAGACATGCAAGGAGTATCAAATTTATGTAATTAATAGCTCAATGGTCCTATTGACACGCTTAATTCAACATGGCCATGCAGCTAAACATTTGTCAAACATGCCTTTATCAGCCTTTATCATTTTGTTTGCTTGTGTTTATCATTTACGATCGATTAGAGTGGGCTAAGCTAACTGGTTTTATTAATTGGCTGTTTTCCAGTTTGGCACTCTAATCTAATTTAGTGATCAATTTTCTAATTTATAGGTTAATTAAGAGTAAACCATCCAATAATAAATTGTATAAGTAAACTTGATCGGGCAATCCCTTATTCCAGGCTAGGGTTGACTAATATTATGAGACACTCTCTTAATTGTGCTATATCCGTCCAGATTGTATTAGAGCCTAGCCCGGTTGGGCTTTGTGGTGCCCTTTTGGGCCTGGTCCATGAAAATAAGCCTTGGATATTTTCGGCTTAAACAAAAGGTTATATTTGATGTGGTAAGTATTTTTATTGGCATGGTAATTCATGTCATTTAAATAGCATTAAGACACTCTAGCACTCTTCATACTACAATTAAATCTAATCTGATCATATTAAAGTACGACTATGAAACTGACCCAAGTAATGACCAAGGCTATTTTACGGACATAGAGAAAAATTATTTCAATTATTTTCCATTTGTAGAAGATTAATTTCCTACTTCTTAAGCCCATCTTTCTCTCCATTGTTTTATCACATTAATTACTGTGAAATATAGTCAAGAAAACTTATTTTCATCCACTCACTGTAGGACGTCGCCAAATAATCGCACCAAAGCAGTGGGGAAAATATAATTTTAAAGTAATGAACTAAGTGCGCACCATACTTTGTCTCAAATTGATTTATAAGTTTCTTTATCTAGTCAATATTTTCGCAGCCAACATCATGTTTCCTTGAAAATGCATACCATTGTTCCAAATGGATCATAATGCTCTGGGTGTTAGTATTTTCCGATAGTATAAATTATAAAACACCAAATGACATTTTTGACTTAGGTAGTTTCTGTGATTTTTTAATTTCATCTTGGAGTTTCAATTTAACAATTTTAGTCATGTACTTTCATAACTATTGCAATCAAGCTCAAAACGTTAAACTTATCTATTTTAAAAATATATATTCGATGTGCCACACACGTGTTATTCTTGTGTATTAACATTTTGGGCATTTTTCTCTTGTGCATTTTGCATTTTACAAGTATTTTCTTAGGGCGTCTGAAGTCGTTCCCTAGAACGTCTCAAATCGTTTGATTTCAAGTCATGTTTTGACGTTTCTCAAGTCATATCCTAGAGTTTCTTAAGTAGTTTATTAGAACATCTTCAGTCGTTCTTTAGGGTATCCCAAGTCGTTCTTTGAGATATTTAGTTCGTAACTCGAAGAATTTTAAATATTTACACCCTTGGTGCATTTCAAAATTGTACCTAGTGACATTTCAAGTCATGTTTTGACATTTCCCAAATCATATTCTAAAGTTTATCAAGTCATTCCTTAGGGCATTGGAAGTCGTTCCCTAGGGCATTTCAAGTCGTTCCTTGAGAATTTCAGTTCGTAACTCGAGCGATTTTAAATATTTATACCCTAGGTGAATTTCAAATTGTACCTAGTGACATTTCAAGTCATGTTTTGACGGTTCTCAAGTCATACCCAAGAGTATCGCAAGTATTTCCTTAGGGCGTCTGAAGTCGTTACTTAGGGCATCCCAAGTCGTTCGGTGCAACTTTCAGTTCGTAACTCGAGGGATTTTAAATATTTATACCCTTAGTGCATTTCAAATTGTACCTAGTGACATTCCAAGTCATGTTGACATTTCCAAAGTCATACCCTAGAGTTTCTCAAGTCATTCATTAAGAATTTCATTTCGTAACTCGAGAGATTTTAAATGTTTAGCCTCTTGATTCATTTTAAATTGTACCTATTAACATTCCAAGTCATGTTTTGAAGTTTCTCAAGTCATACCTTAGAGTTTCTCAAGTTGTTCCTTAAGACATCTGAAGTCGCTCCTTGAAAATTTTAATTCGTAATTCGAGAGATTTTAAATGTTTATACCCTAAAAGAATTTCAAATTGTACCTTGTGACAATCCAAATCATGTTTTGACGGTTCCCAAATCATACCCTAGAATTTCTGAAGTCATTCCTTTAGGCATCCGAAGTCGTTTCTTGAGATTTTTAGTTCGGAACTTAAGGGATTTTAAATGTATATACATTTGGCGCATTTCAAATTGTACCTAATGACATTCAAAGTCATGTTTTGAAGGTTCCGAAGTCATACCCTACAGTTTTTCAAGTCGTTCCTTAGGGCCTCTAAAGTTGTTTCTTAAGGCATCCCAAGTCGTTCCTTGATAATTTTATTTCTTAACTCGAAGGATTTAAATTTTTATCTCCTTTGTGCATTTCAAATTGTACCTAGTGACATTTCAAGTCATGTTTTGACGTTTCCTAAGACATATCCAAGAGTTTCTCAAGTGTTTTTTAGGGCATCTGAAGTCGTTCATTAAGGCATCCCAAGTCGTTTCTTGAGTATTTTATTTCCTAATTCTAGGGATTTTTAATTTTTATCTCCTTGATGCATTTCAAATTGTACCTAGTAACATTTCAAGTCATATTTTGACGTTTCCTAAGACATATCAAAGAGTTTCTCAAATCGTTCCTTAGGGCATCTGTAGTCGTTTCTTAAAGCATCTGTAGTCGTTTCTTAAGAATTTTAGTTCGTCACTCGAGAAATTTTAAATGATTATACTCTTGATGCATTACAAATTGTACTTAGTGACATTTCAAGTCATGTTTTTACGTTTTTCAAGTCATACACTAGCGTTTCTAAAGTCGTTTCATAGGGCATTTGAAGTCGTTTCTTAGGGCATCTCAAGTCATTACTTGAGAATTTAAATTCGTAATTTGAGAAATTACAAATGTTTATATCCTATGTGCATTTCAAAATGTGTCTAGTAATATAAGAATTCTTTTTTTGACGGTTCTCAAGTGATACCCTAAAATTTTTTAAGTCGTTCCTTAGGGCATCTCAAGTTTTTCCTTGAGATTTTCAATTCGTAACTTAGGGGATTTTAAATGTTTAAACCCTTGGTGCATTTCAGATTGTATCTAATGACATTCCAAGTCATGCCCTAGAGTTTTTTAAGTCGTTCCTTAGGGCATATAAAGTCGTTTCTTAGGGCATCTCAAGTTATTTCTTGAGAATTTTAGTTCGTAACTCGAAGGATTTTAAATATTTATACGCTTAATGCATTTCAAATAGTACATAAGGAACGACTTGAGAACCATCAAAACATGATTTGAAATGTCACTAAGTACAGTTTGTAATGCACCAAAGGTATAAAAATTTAAAATCCCTCAAGTTACAAACTAAAATTCTTAAGAAACGACTTAGGATGTCTTAAGGAACGACTACAGATGCCATAAGGAAAGAATTGAGAAACTCTTGATTATGTGTTAAGAAACGTCAAAACATAACTTGAAATTTCATTAAGTACAATTTGAAATGAGTAACGCACATGTCATAACCTCAGAGTTTTGTCTTCAAAATATACGAGGTTAACATTTTGAACTTGATTGTAATCATTATAAAAGTATATGATTAAAATTATCAAAACAAAAACTACGAGATCGACAAAAGTAGGAAATGATTGAAATATAGGGACAAAAAATGCAATTTAGCAAATATAAAATAAATCCATCTTTGTGAATATATATATTAATGGAACGCAGACAATCCACCCAATCCGAATGTTCAATATATATATTGTTAATATATGCACCCATTGATAGGTTTCTTCACAAGCAACTGGTGCATACTCGTCTGGTTCACCAAACACAAACAGTAGTAGCGACAAAGTAAAGAAATCACAGAAGAAAAAAGTGAAAGCAACAGAATATATACAATATTATAATTACAAGCCTTTGTTTCTTGTTCACGGATTGTGGCCAAACATTCACATGTCGACCTTTTATGTCAGATCAAGGCGCAGAACCGAAGGACCAATCAGCAACGTTTTCTTGGTTTCCAAATTTACATGGCTTTTGGTAAAGTTGTGTACTACGGTTCTCTTCGTTTTCAGTACTCACTCAATATTTCTGGATGCAAATATTTTCATCCAAGAAGAAGATACCAAAGCCCTGCAGTTGCATATCCGTGATCAACATGTAAGTAATTACGTACTACGGCATCGTTTCTGGTGCATGGTTCTGTAAATATTTCACATATATATTTGAATTTATCGACTCTGCTTATTCTGATTGTAGAAAGTTAGAAAGAAACCCAGTTTTTTTTTTTGGCGGAAAAGAAAAACATAAAAAAAAAAAACTAGTTTTGATTTTTTTTTTTTTTTTTAATTTGGGCAGGTGGTGATGGATAATGGGGTTCTCCAAGTCACGATATCAAAACCGGGGGGGATGGTCACCGGAATAGAATATGATAGCGTTGACAATTTGCTTGAAGTTCTTAATGAAGAAGACAACAGGGGGTACGGCTTATATATATTCTTTCTATACTTAATTCATGCATTAATTTCATACATACCGTTTTATTTATTTCTTTTTTCAAATAAAAGTTTCTTTATATGGACCATGGAGAATCCATATCCATTAATAATATATGGTACGTTCCAAAAGAAAAGAATTAACTTATATATAGTTGTTTCAGCAAAAAAAAAAAAATTTATATAGTTGAAAACATGTTGACGAAAATGTTACTTTTATTTCCATATATATAATGCAAGTATCAGACAATTAAAGGTATATTATAGCAGCCATTTATGTTTGAATTATGCAGTTGAAAACATATTATTGCTAATTAATTTGATTTTTTTGGTCAAATTTATGTATATGCATGCGTATGAATAACTATATTGTAGGTACTGGGACCTGGTTTGGAGTGCCCCAGAAATTACAAGAAAAAAGGGCGCATTTGATAGGTACGTTACATTTCTATCTTCTCTCTTCTTTTTTTGTTTTGGTTGAAAATAGTAAACAAAATCTTATTTTAGTCAATACAACTTAACAACTAAAATCTCTTAATTTTTTGGGCAAAAAATCTCTTAATATATATTATAAATTTGTACAGATCGAGAATACGTTCAATTTTTATATTCACTGGTATTAGTTATATGTTAATATTTTCATGGTAAAAATTGAACCATGATGGATATGCTTTGCACTATTAATTTTCAGGCTTGAAGGAACCGATTTTAAGGTAATAGTGGAAACTGAGGACCAGATAGAGCTTTCATTCACTAGAATGTGGGATCCCTCTCTAGAGGGCAAAGTTGTTCCCTTAAACATAGACAAAAGGTAATTTTTAAGGAAAAAAAAAAATCGTGATACTATTTTATCAAATATTTGTGAATTAATTTATAATTAAAATAATAATGACATTGATAATGTGAATTTTCAAGGTTTGTAATGCTTCGTAACTCGTCAGGGTTCTACACTTACGGCATTTATGAACACCTAAAGGAATGGCCTGCTTTCAATTTGACCAACACCAGGGTCGTGTTTAAGCTGAGGAAAGACAAGTAATTTATTTTCCCCCATTTTCTCTTTTCTTTTTTTGGCCACTCCCCCATTATCTCTTTTAATTATAATCAAATCATATATATTTTTCCAGATAAAATAAATAAATCATACATATTTTTAAGTTTTTTTTTTTTGGCTCAATTTGTGATTTGAGTCTTACCATATATATATATATATATACACTGATAGGTCCTTGTTTGGTTCTTTGAACTAAATTGAATTATTGTGGACTAAATTGTTAGAATATTGTCCGTAACTGGTGATGATGCTAACTTTCTCGTGATGACTGATATTCCAAAGAAAACAAATGCCGTCTCGTGATTTAGCACCAAATTATTGGACTGTAGTTTGTGTGTGTGTGTTAAGGTTTGTCTTGGCCAACTACACACACACACAATTACATATATGCCTGATAGTAATATATAGTTGGGGATTAGGATAAAGTTTCACCACAATTGACATCTAAACTAGGATAATCAGGTAAATCACACTACTACTACATCTCTCACAAATGTGAAATATTTTGGAATAACTTACCAAAGTCACATTTCTGTGCAAGATGTAGTGAGTAATGTAGTTAATAACATATATATAGCAATACTCGATCCTGTCCTAAATATAGGTTTCATTGTCACTTTAATTTGTTAGGACGTATATAACTATATTATAAAGATGCATTTTCAAGTGAATAAAAGGATCCAGCCAATCTCTACCTTTTCGTTATTGTTTTTAATTTTTTTTTTAATTAATGTTTGCTAGGTTTCATTACATGGCAATAGCAGACAACAGACAAAGATACATGCCCCTTCCTGATGACCGGACAGATGAAAGAGGGCAACCCTTGGCATACCCAGAAGCTGTCTTACTTGTCAATCCCGTGGAGCCAGAATTCAAAGGAGAAGTACTACTTACTATATATATATTCCTTCTAAAAATACTTAATTTTTTCCTAGCTAGCTATTATCATTTACAACAACTTGGCGCCTGCAAAGTTGAATAATTAAAACAAAAGATCGAGTTCTTTTTAATTTTTTATATTCACTTGATGGATCATGTTTATAAATAAAAAATATGATATACTATTTTGTAAAATTTTTTAATTTGAATCATATATTCAAATAAAAAATATAATTTAATTAACAATCTAACAATACAACATGTTTGACTATCTGATAAAAAAATATTTTATTCCTGCTGTAGTATAAAGTTGTTTGAGTCGGGGTTTAATGCGGTTGATCCTTTATTTTTGTTTGGCTCAAGATTTTTTGTTCGAAGGAATTGTTTAGTTGAGGATTTGGTGTGGTTGATTTTGTAGGTAGATGATAAGTATCAATATTCGATTGAGAACAGAGCTAATCGGGTGCATGGATGGATATCCAATGACCCACCCGTGGGATTTTGGCAGATCACTCCCAGTCAAGAGTTCAAGTCTGGTGGACCCCTCAAACAGTGCCTAACTTCACATGTTGGGCCAACCACACTTGCTGTGAGTACTGAGTATATATGTTTTATTTTTTTATAGATTTTTTACGACTACTTTACACGAATATTTAAGGTAAATGATTTGATGATATAATATATATAAATTAGGAAATTCCCCACTCACCTAATTATTCACTCACCATATAGTAGTCGTATTTTACATGTATATGTTATGACTATAAATAATAGAACAATCGTATTTGCACGTAACAATAGTCATATTGGCATGGAATGATGATCAGATATTTCATAGCACCCATTACTCAGGAGCGGATTTGATAATAAATTTTGGGCCCAATGAGCCTTGGAAGAAAGTGTTTGGCCCAATTTTTTTCTACGTTAATTCTTTGGTGAATGGATCAGATGGCCCGCATCAGCAGCTATGGGAGGACGCTAAACACCAGGTTTCACATAAAAAAACCAAACACTTTATTTCTCTGTATTTTCAAGAAAATCATGTATATTTGTTACAAATTTGATGGATTAATGGGTGATGTTAACTTAATTTGAAAAATATGTAACTTTTTTTTTTTTTCCAGATGAAAATAGAAGTTGAAAGCTGGCCATATGAATTTCCAGCTTCCAAGGACTTTCTGTTCTCGGATCAACGAAGTAATGTTAGCGGCAGAATATTAGTCCATAACAGGTAATAATTTTTTGCTTCAATTCTCAGCATTAATTATTATCAACATTCAATTTTTCAAAGTGTTTTTTCAGAGAACTAAGAAATAACAAGTCTTCTTTCTTCTTCCTCTCTTTTCTTTTCGCTGCAACTTCTTTGTTTTTACCTTCTTTCTTGAATTCAATCAGCACCTAAGAATTTCTCCATTATTTCTTAAAAAAATATGAGTGAAATTTCAATAATTACACTTGCGTTGGTATATCAGTGATGATGACATACCTGGCAATGGCACTTTGGTGGGGTTGGCAGCTCCAGGAGAAGTTGGATCATGGCAAACAGAATGCAAGGTACTTTTTATTCTTCTTTTTTTTTTTTACTTAATTTAATACATGAACCATATGTGCATGCCCAAATATGTTAACTATATATGAATGATATCTCAATTCTAATTAGCATGATATTTTTATATCTAGGGTTACCAATTTTGGACCAAAGCAGACGATGAAGGCTACTTCTCTGTTAATGGCATACGTCCAGGGACCTATAATCTTTATGCATGGGTTCCTGGTTTTATCGGTGATTACCAATATGATGCTCAAGTTGCCGTAACTCCAGGTATATTTTACTTTTTTAAATGAAATTTACGTTAGGATTTCCTCATAAAATAACACATGCCTTTACATAAACTCACTAGAAAGTTAACATATTTGTGACTTATAAGAACTAAAATGAGGTTGATATGTAAGTCGATCGATCAAGAGATATATATATATATATATAATCAATTTAGATCTAGCTTGTATAATCATCTTAATCTATATCTCGATTTAATCTCGACTATAACATGTCGTATCTTTTTTCTAAATTTTGACACGATTAGTCCAAAACAAAGTTAGTTTTCTAAATTCTTTTTAAAAAGGTTGTTTTTCTACTAAAGCCTATTTGGGTTAAGGAACTGTTGAGCCCTTTTAAGACATTTAACCCATTTTTTAAAATCTTAAATAAATAATTATCGAGTTGTGCAAACTCCTTTCAAATAATGCTCAAAACCTCTTGATTAGTACTCATATGGTAGTTTGAACATTATTCAAGGCAAGTTAGAGCACTACGTACCCAAGGAAAATTCGGGTGCCACTCTAGGTTTATATATATTTTTAAGACTCTAATAAAAGAAATAAAAAAAAAAAGAAGTAAAAATCATATAAGTAAAAAATGGGTTAGTTCTAAAATTTCTCTTTATTTTCTTTTTATTTGTTTTCCACCGAATTACATTTGTGGTCCTTAATTATAGTTTGGACCAAGTCTCACTAAAATGTTTCTACCCCTATTTCCTAATTAATATATGGTTGGAATTCGAGGATATATTAATAATTCTATCAATTTGTTTGGCTATATATTATAGCATGTGTTGCGGATGAATTAATTAGCTTTATTGTCACTATCTAAAATATCTTTGCTTAATTTTGCGCATTATATCATATGCTATTTTTGTCAACCACATAAATGAAATTATAAGCATGCATCCTCGGATTGCAATGGTAAGGAAACAAACTGACACAATTGAAAGTATAAGAATTTTAATGAAACTTGACCTAAACTATAAAAACCACAATATATAGGTTGTCATTGATGATATTATATTTAGATAAATTAAGTTGCAGGTGGCAATGTTGATGTGGGTACACTTGTTTATGATCCTCCAAGAAGTGGCCCAACTTTATGGGAAATAGGCATACCAGACCGAACTGCAGCAGAATTTTACATTCCTGATTCTAATCCAAAGTACATTAACAAACTCTATGTCAATCACCCTGACAGGTTTGTTCTTCTCATTAAGAATTTGTTTTTCCTAAGATTTTATGGTCTATTAAACACACTGTAGGTCATGAAATTTAGATGTCTCTTTTTGTGATTACAGGTTTAGGCAATATGGATTGTGGGAAAGATATGCAGAATTATATCCAGACAGTGACTTGGTTTACACAGTGGGTGTTAGCGATTATAGAAAAGATTGGTTCTTCGCTCAAGTTACCAGGTTCACTTAATTACTCATCATTTTCTATATACTGGCTTGCAAATTAGAGTTATATATAATCCTGCCAAAAGCAATATGCTGTCAAACAGTGCTCTAGCATGATATTTACAAAATAATTAATCGAAAATCATGTTATTCACTTATACACTTAATCAAAAATACAGTACGTACTTAATTAATAATTTCACTTAATTAAAATAGAAAGTCAGACAATTTATCTTTGGAAAAATTATATATATATACACACACATATTATCCAGAAGAGTAATAATATTTCATTTATTCATATAGGGACTTATTTCATATTTCATCCTTTATTTCTCAAAAATAATACATTCTCATGTCATCTGTTGTATCGTTTATTGACTAGATTTTGGGAAAAATTTTGGTGACTCTTGTATCAGAAAATGGTGGCAAAACATGTTATTATCTCCCTCCTGCTAATAGCAATTAATATTTTAATCACATTTCAATTGCATGTTCCCATTTCATGTTAGCCTTGATCTTAAACTGTTTTGCACTGATCAGGCTTTTGATTTCTCTCCAGGAAGAAAGATAATAGCACATACCAAGGATCAACATGGCAGATTAGGTTCAAACTAGACAATGTGGACAAGAGCAACATTACCTACAAATTACGAATAGCACTTGCAACAGCACATGTTTCTGAATTACAAGTATTACTTCTAACTTGATCATCAGAAAACCCTAGCTAACTTTTCCAACAAATTAACATTGAGACTTAATTAACTATCACTCTTCTAATAATTTAAAAATTTTCAACTTTTCAAGGTTCGAATAAACGACCCAGACGCGAAAAATCCTCTGTTTTCTACAGGAGTGATTGGAAACGACAACACGATCGCAAGGCATGGAATCCATGGGCTCTATAGACTGTATAATGTGAGCATTCCAGGTGCTCAGCTGGTGGAAGGAAACAATACCATTTTTCTATCTCGAGCAATGAGTGTCAGCCCTTTCCAGGGAATTATGTATGACTATATTCGTTTAGAAGGTCCACCATCTTCTAACCACAACAATCTTGGATTCACTTCTTAGTAATTATAAGAAATCAAACAAATTAAATCATTCATTTATTATTAATTGGATCCTAGCTTAATTAGTTTTCTTCTTTTGTTTGTAAATCGCTTATTTTATGGCCATTAATTAATTGGCATACACCACCTTGCACTTGATCATCTGTACTGAGGTAGGTTTATAATCACATTATAATTACAACAGTACAGCTTAAAAGCAACCGTGAGGAAAAAATTATTATGAGGAACACTTACATTTACATGATCAAATCATTAACGTACAGTCCCAAGTCAACATCCTACAGATAATATTAATTGGACCTGCCAAACTTGCAGCTCTCTAGATTAGTGCATGGTTAATTTTTTTCCCAACTTTCTTTTTTCAACTTAGGTACCGTGTTGTACTCACATTATATATATTGGATTCAATTTAAAAACATAAAAAACTAAGAAATGAACAGATAAGTTCTGTCAAATAAAAGGCCTTGGGGTTAGCTCGAGTGTTGAAAGTGGATGAGGTAAGAGTTATGATTAGGCTAGGTCCAGAGTTAGATTAACTCCAATGTAACAAAAAAGTTATGTTAAATAAATTGATATCATATAATTAAGTTGGAAAACAAAAACTGAGAACAAATAGTTTGGCACTAGACATTTTCCAAAGATAATTAATGAAAATTTAAAGAACTGATCGAGTTTCAGATATAAGTATACAAAATATGTAGACTCATGAATATGAAGCTATGAGATTTTATGTTGGTTTAATAATTTAAAGGTTACTAGCTTATTGTTGGATTTGTTTTAATGAACTTAATTAACATAAAAAGGAAAGAAATAAATTTAGGATGAAAGAGAAAATTAAGAGGATCCTAGAGCATCCTCTCCGGCCGGCCTTTTACTCTTTCCGCAATTCCTCTACATTTTATATATAAGGCCAGGGCTATTTCGACCACCCTAAATTACTGAGTTGACCACCCTATTTCAAAATTCCAACTTTACCTTTAAAACAAAAAATTTTAATTTTGTTCGTCGGATCATTCGACAGTTATCTACCGAAATATTTATGGTTATTCGACAGTTATCTGTTGAACATTGGTGGATTATTTGGTGGATAACTACCAAATGGAAATGAAAAAGGCATTCGACAGTTATCTGTCGAAATATTTGTATTTATTCGACACTTATCTGCCGAACATTGATGGATGTTTCGGTAGATGATCACTGAATGGATTTGGATGATTTTATCATGTTTTTGCAATAAAGGGTAAAATAGAAAAAAAAAAGTTAGAAAAAATATGTTAAGGTGGTCAACTCAGCAGTTAAGGGTGGTCTGCATAGCCTCAGTCTATATATAATTTTTAGGCCAGGCTTTGACACAAAAGTAAAGTTTAGGGATTGATTTGGAACTAAACAAATTAAGGACCAAAGAGAAATAAGGGTCAAAATTCATGGGCCATAACTAAAATTTTCCCTTTATTCGGTTGTTTTAATATTTAAAGTTGGATTATGTTGGATTTTTTTTTTTTTTTTTAATTAGAAAAGAAGGAACTGATTATGTTTGATTTGTTCTAATGAACTTAAAACATATATATATATATATATATATATATAACAATTCGAAAAGGATCGATGAAAGAGTTAATTAACGGAGTGGATCCAAGACTATTAATTAAGAAAGGATTTGGATTCTATGTTATGTGGAAAATAATGTAGAAAAGAAAAGATCCTATTGGGATCAGAATAAAAAACTTAAGAAAAGAAAGAACCAAACAAGATACATTGTCATTAGAACTGCATGGGGTGTCGTTCCAACGTACAGCTAGTGATACACATGTGGACTCGTCCATTCTTGAACAAAGATAATAGCACATACCAAGGAACAACATGGCAGATTAGGTTCAGACTTCACAACGTGGACAAGCGGAATACTTACAAATTACTGATAGCACTTGCATTAGCAACTCTTTCTAAATTAGAAGTATTACTTCTTCACTTTGAGGGAGTCCCAAATTTTCGAAAGAACATTCAGAATTTGAATCCCAACTATCATATCCATTTAGATTAGGGCTGCCCATTGGTTTGGTATTTACCGAACTGACCGACTACCGATCGAAATTTTTTGGTTTGGTAAATCGATTTTAACAAGCCGAAAATCAAAAATCCGAAACCAAAAAATTACCGAAAAAGTTGGTTTGGTTTTGGTAAAAACCGAAAAAAGTTGGTAAACCGACCGATTACCGAAAATTATGACCGAAAGCAACCGAATCGATTATTACCGAAAAAACCGAAATATGTACCGAAAAATCCGAAACAATTACCGAAATTTAGTTATATATATGTAATATTATTACATTAATAATTTAATATGGTTAGTATATGGTTATATATATTTATATGTATTATTATTACATTAATATGTTTAGTAAATAGTTCATATAGTTTATAGTTTATAGTTTATATAGTATATAGTTTATAATACCATATAGTTTATATAACTTTACTAACTTTATAGAGTATATAATTTATAACTCTATATAGTATATACTATATAGTATTAAGTATAAACTAATTATATAATAAAATTTTAATATATAATTTTAGTTATACCTTATATATTATATTCTCTATAGTCTATACACTTTACCTTATATCCTAAACTTAAAAACTTAAAAGTTAAATACACTAAACTCTATTAAATATCCTGTACACTATAATTAAAAGTTAAAACTTAAAACCCAATTAAGCATACAATTTTAATTTCTAAACAATAAACTCTATACACTAAGTCTATTATTATTTATTAATTACTCTATAATGTTATATATACCTAACATTGTTTACGTATATAATATATAGTTATATATAAAGTTATAAAGTTATAAACTAATTAGAACTTAGTAGTTACTATAGTTTGATAGTATATAGTTTATAATACTATAAGACTATAGTTTATGTAATTAATAGTATATAATATAGTATATAGTTTATAATACTATAAGACTATAATTTATATATTTGATAGTATATAGTTTATATAATTTATAGTATATAGTTTATAATACTATAAGACTATAATTTATATATTTGATAGTACATAGTTTATATAATTTATAGTATATAGTTTATAATATTATAAGACTATAGTTTATATATTTGATAGTATATAGTTTATAATTTATAGTATATAGTTTATAATACTATAAGACTATAGTTTATAATTTTATATATTTGATAGTATATACTACATAGTTTATAATACTATAATTTATATATGTAACATATATAACATATAACATATAGTATTATAGTCTTATATTAGGGTTTAGTATTATGGTATTATAGTCTTATACTATAGTTTATATTAGAGTTTAGGATATTTTTAATTATTTATTTATATAGAAATGTATTAAATAAATTAAAACAACTAAACGAAACCCCAAACAAAACCCTAATTGAAACCCCAATCGAAACCCCAATTGCCCAAACCCCAATATTTTTTTTTCTTTCCCTTCTCTTTTTTCATTTTTTTTTCCTTTCTATTTTTTTGGGCCCACCTACCCCTATCCCTCCCCCGGTGACTCTCTTCCTCTCTTCCTCACTTTCTCAGTTTTTCCTTTCATTTTTTTTCTTCTTCTCTCTCTTCCCTCTCCTTGCGCCGATCGCCTTCTCCGACGAGAACTCTCTCGTCCGGCGGTCGATGGCGACGAGACCGGTCCCAAAAGCTTCCTCTCTCCCTCCTCTCTCTTCGCATGACCATTGATTGCCCAGAATCCAGCCAAAAACCCAGAACTCGAACCCATAATCCGGCTTTGTCGCCGACGTTGACTTCCCTTCCCGGCGGCGTCGAGGCTTCCCACCACCCAAGTCTTCTTCCTCTCGACATCCTGAGCACGATGGTGTGCTCGGATTCTCCATCCGATCAACCACGGCGGCGGATCGAACCCAGAGATGTCGGCGGCTCCCTCTCTCTTTCTCTCTCTGCCTCTCTTAGACTCTCACTCTTCCATCTCTCATCTCTCTAACTCTCGATCTACCTCACGGTCCTCACCCAACTCAGTCGCCAATCTGTAACTGTAGGTAAATCTTGTTTTGATTAATGGTTTTTTTGTTGTGTACTTGTGTAGATTTAGAACTGATTGTGTACTGAACTACTGATTGTATACTGATTGTATTTTGTGTACTGATTAGTCTGATTGTATTTTGTGATTAATACCGAAAATACCGAAAAATGCCGAAAATCGAAGGATCCGATAATTACCGAATACCGAAAAAATCAATTCGGAAATCGGCATTAAAATTGAATTACCGAAATTTTCGAAAATCGAATCGGTAAGGCCATTTACCGATTCGATCCGACCGATGGGCAGCCCTAATTTAGATACATTACCTACAATTATATATTGGCGTTTTTCTCTTACTAAACAGTCTGACATGTTATAATATCAAATTATCAACATCATATGTCAAGTTGTCCAAATGATAACATTAATTAACTACGATATATCTAACATGCTATTTTATCAAATTGTTAATCAAATACTTAATAATCAGCCTAGATTAATCATCATCTAATAACATAACATACTAAATTATTTTTTGTAAGAGAAAATTTTCATATGTCTATCTACACATCGGTGTGCTTGTGTGTGTTACGAGTAGTTTCTAATTATCAACATTTTGTTATTTTTGCTAATAAGAACTTTCCTTAAACTCTTTCAGGTTCGGATCAACCACCCAGAAGCAAAGAATCCTCTATTTTCTACTGGACTAATTGGAAGGGAAAACACGATTGCAAGGCATGGAATTCATGGGCTGTATAGGCAATACAACGTGGACATTCCAGTTGCTCAGCTAGTGGAAAACAATACCATTTTTCTAACCGAAGCAGCAAGGATTGTCAGCCCTTTCCAGGGAATTATGTATGACTATATTCGTTTAGAAGGACCGCGATAAACAATCATGGATTCGATTCTTAGTAATAAATAAGAGAATACTTAACTTATTAATCGATCAGAATTTGATTTTTTTCAATGTAACCAAAAAAATTTTCGAATGAAATTATTCCAAGTGATGAGAGTTGGTGGGATAATGGGTACGTAAAGATTAATTAAAATAGGTCAATGCACTCCAAGAAAACTATGCATAGGGCACAGCCCATATATATTGGACGAAATTAAGTGGTCTTTCTATTACATGCATGCATGGGGCACGGCTGGGTTTAGAGGGGTGTGCAATATTATATTGGAAACGGATTGCGTGTGCTCAATATATTTTTCGCCATTGTATTCGTGTCCAATCGATTACATATGAGGATCCTCGATCATATAGTCATATGTAACAAATTAAAAAATCAATCTTTGAAATTGTCTTTGAATAAATTTCTAAGGTTATAATAATTAAAAAATGTTCATTGAGCATATTAATTGGAACCAGGAGCTTGAGCATGATGCTACATTTCCGGCCACTAGCTTGACTTCCCAGGCAGTCAAGAAATTGCTTTAGCTTGAAGATCAGCTCCTTAATTCAATAAGTGATCAGGCTCAACAACAATCGAAGACCAACAACCAGGTTATAAATTAGAGTGCAAAACACACATTTGAATATATTGCCCCAAACATCAATCACTATGCCGTTTTGGTTGTGATAGCAACACCGTACCAAATTTGAACAAGAAGTTTAATTAACTACCCTTTAAACTTTGGTCTTCAGATTAACGGATAATGTTCAATAATGCTAGATTAGCAATCACATGGAGATCCGCTATATCTGTATGTCCGAACTATTGAGATTATATCCTACATTGGAAATGTTAAGTTGTGTTTTATAATTAATAAAAAATATTCTAGGCCTTTTCACCTTTGCTAATTAATTTTGTGTTCATGCTCCAATTTCTTCATATATATATATATGTGTGTGTGTGTGTTTGTGTGTTAGATATGTGTTTTTTACGTGTTGGATGACTTCTACACAAACCTTATGCTCTCCTTAATTAATTAAAAATTAAAGAATTAGGAACAAGCTAGTATTTCACACATTATTCATGATTAAATGGGCGTGGTGTGATTGCCAAAAAAAAGAAGGGTGTGGTGTGGTTTTAGCTTTTTGCACATAACGAGTCCAGCACGTCTACAGTAGTAGCTGTGACTACTGAGTAAAGACAATTTCACGCACGCAAAGAAAAGTGAAGGAAAGAAACGCTTTATTTCTAAGCTGAAGAAACCCAGCAGAGAGCAGTAGATCGAGAGAAGAAATCCTTTATATATAAGCCATTAATGAAGTATATATCTTTTAGCAAATTCATTATTAATTTCTGCCTCATGATCAAAAGCCACATTGAGATCATATTTTGTTCGGCTATTGCTAAAGAAATTAAGTTCGTTAAGATTAGTGAGAGGCAGCTCCTAGGCCTATGTCGTCTCAAATGGTGCAACTGCATATTCAAGACCGTTATGTAAGTGAGATCTAGACCCTCTACGTACTTATCTTTTGAGTGTCTATCTATTCCACTTATATCTAAAACTATACGTGGTTTTAGTAGAATCTTAGACTTTTAAGATCGTTATGTAAGTTATGCTTTATGCTTTTGTTTTTGTATATTCATCAATCTTATATACTAATGCAAAATTGAAATATGTTGATGAAAGAAATTACTCTTATTCTTAGATCTCGTAGACTCGTATTGTGTTCTATAAATCTCAAAGTGAGTTTAAACGGATAATTAAATTAAGCATGTGATTTTTTTATTCCATTGGAAAAATAAACCAACTTTTGTATTGCACTCCAAATTGAGATTATTTATCCTGATTTAATATTGATTTTGATGTAACAAATGAGGCCTTAATTTCTTCCAATATCTCACACATATATATTATATTGATGTATAAGTGAAATAAATGCATTATTTTTAAACTTATCGGATGTTCTATGAGATAGAAAACAGAGATCGAACTCCGGTTACTATATATATATATATATATATATATGTACGTACGTTGTTATAACTTATAACTTATAACATGCAAACTAAAACAGGCACTATCATGTTAATTTTATTTTGATATCCTGTCACATCCTTCGGCAAGTGTTATGTATGGTTTAATCACAAGCTATATATATCCTTTGTCACTCATGCTTAAATTAATTTTTCCAATATTCTTTTTCCTTAACTATTTTTAACATTGTTATTATTATTATTTTTAAGGCCAAAATAACTTCACGAAAAAAAAAAAATGTCATTTGTCTCATACATTGTGTTGAACCTTCTATGCACGCACAGGTGGTTATGGATAATGGCATACTCCAAGTTACATTATCAAAGCCAGATGGTATTGTTACCAGAATACAATACAACGGCATTGACAATTTGCTGGAAGTTCTTAATGAAGAAGTTAATAGAGGGTATACTACTTAAGTCTTTATGGAAATAATTGGTTGTAAAATTCGATTTTGTAGTATACTAACCAAAACCAAACCAAACATTTTCAAATGTTTACGGTTTCAATTTTTTTGTTAAAGATTCTTACTAAAACTAAACAAAAACTGATCGGAAATCAATCAGCTCGATATATAAAAACCAAACCCTAGCACACCTTTACTTTCTGAGTTTCACGAATTATTCCAACTTTGAAGGTATTGGGACCTTGTTTGGAGTGAAGCAGGAAGTGTGGGAACAACGGGAACATTTGATGTGTACGTGAAACTACTCTGCTTTTAGTCATTTTCTTTTATCATGTTGTGAAGAATCAAGAATGAAGATATGCACTTTTGTTAATTTCCACCACTCAATTTCATATATAAAATTGATTTTTTTTTAATATTATTATTGCTTCAACTTCAAGTTACTTGTTCATGGATGCCGAATTCTAAGTTAATTTTCCATCACAAGTTTTCTTTTGGTAAATTTTCCATCAAAATTTGAAATAATCCTTCATTATGAATACATGATTATTATGGCATATTATTAGTTAATTTTGTTTTGTATTATCTGATCAAGAATTACTTACCATCCAGGATTAAAGGAACAAAATTCAAGGTTGTAGTGGAAAGTGAGGAACAAGTAGAGATCTCATTCACAAGAAAGTGGAATCCCTCTCAAAAGGGCAAGCATGTCCCTCTAAGTATTGACAAAAGGTTGGATTGCCATTAATTTATTTGTTTAATCAAAGTATTTTATTATCATTGTTATTATGATCTTTTTGAAATTATTGTTTTTAATAAATTATAGTTTTATTAATTCTTGTTAATAACAGGATTCTGTTGATAAAATGATTTTTCAGGTTCATAATGCTTCGTAATTCCTCAGGCTTCTACTCCTACGCCATCTATGAGCACTTAAAAGAATGGCCTCCTTTCAACCTACCCCAGACCAGGATTACATTCAAGCTCAGAAAAGAAAAGTAGCCAAATTGATCTCTTCATCTGTTTTCTATTATCATCAAATTAGCCAGCTATATAAATTATTTATTTTTTCATTTTTTCGAGTTAGTAATTACTTACAATATAGTAAAATTTTACTATGATTAATTGATCTCTCTTAATTATATTTTGGATGGGCGAACAGGTTTCACTACATGGCCATAGCAGATAATAGGCAAAGATACATGCCACTTCCTGATGACCGATTACCAGATAGAAGCCAAGTCTTGGCAGTCCCAGAGGCAGTCCTTCTTGTGAATCCTGTAGAGCCAGATTTCAAGGGAGAGGTACACAATGTTTCCCTCTTTTCTTTTTTCTGAAAGGGTTTTATAATTTCATACTTTTAGGTGAAAACAAATATGTACCCACATTTTCACTATTTCAGTTCTAGTTTCACTCTCAAAATAATTAATAGTCTTAAAAAATTATAGTTCAAAAAAGATTTACATAATTACATGAAAACATTATGATAACAAAATTTTACTGATTCCATATTGAGACAATTGTAGGTGGATGACAAGTACGAATACTCGTGCGAGAACCAAAATTTGCAGGTCCACGGTTGGATTTGCATGGACCCGCCCATAGGGTTCTGGCAAATAACGCCCAGCAATGAGTTTCGATCTGGTGGACCTCTCAAACAGAACCTCACCTCCCATGTCGGCCCTACTTGCCTAGCAGTAAGTATAGTTTTTTTTTTTTTTTTTTTACAACAAAAACGAGACTTATCATAATTCTAACCATTGAAGTAAGTTAGTATCCATTCGGAAGCATTAGTTCAATGTAAGTCGACCATAACATAATGTTGCTACAATTCAGATGTTTCTTAGTGCTCACTATTCTGGAGAGGACATGGTGCTGAAGATCAAACCAAATGAGCCATGGAAGAAAGTTTTTGGCCCTGTTTTTATCTATCTTAATTCTTTGCCCGATGCAAATGATCCATCACCACTATGGGAGGATGCAAAAAACCAGGTATCTTTCTTTTCTTTTTCTTTTTTTCTTTTTTCTTTTAATAAATTTCTCTAAAAATATATAACATTTTTCGGAAATACCTTCAGATGATGATAGAAGTGCAAAGCTGGCCCTACGAGTTTCCAGCTTCCAAGGATTTTCCACCGTCCGATCAACGGGGTAATGTTAGTGGTAGAATACGCGTTCAAGATAGGTAATGTGAGTGCTATATTTTTAATAAATTAATCATAAACACAGTTTTTGAAAAATTTTTAACTACAAACTCAACAAATTAAAAAAGTAAATTTCAACCCAATCTGTTTGTGTATGCGCGAGCGGAGTCGATAAAGTTCTTTCAAAGCTATACTAAAAAGTAAAAACCCTACATGTGTAGGTATGTTAGTGAGGATTACATACTCGGAAAGGGTGCTTATGTGGGCTTGGCACCACCAGGAGACACTGGATCATGGCAAAGAGATTGCAAGGTGATTTTGTCTCTCCATTTTATAAACACACAACTACTACTTTCCCGAGTTCTTTTGGGCTTTTATCCCCCAATTGTATCCCAAAGAAAAAAAATAGTGCTTTCCAAGCACCTAAAAAAAAAATATATAGCTAGTGCTACAACTTTTTCCAAGAAGCAACCTTAAAGAAGAGGGTCTTCAAGCATGTTATGCATAATCTGGTTTTCTATTTTGTATTTGTTTGAATTCTTCCATTTCTTTCTTTCCATAAACGTCGTAAATTAGACATGGACTGTCATTGTATACAACACAACGAGTGTCTCACATCGATCTAGTACATTATGTGATTAACACATGACCAATGTTGTGCCTAGCAGTCTAGCACCCTAGCAGCACTTTGGGTCATAGTCTATTAGTGAAACTACACTGAAGAACACATTATCTTTTTCATCAGCAACATTGGGCATAAGACACACTTACTATTAGTCTGTCACCTGCATATCCCCATTGCAGCAGACAGCAGTCTTTATTTTGTGTGGATAGTATACTTCTCATAGCCAACCAGGTTATCTAAGAAAATTTGGGAATGACATATCAAACCAAAACAGGTTGCCCCAGCCAGGCACCTTTAGGCATTTTTTTCTTCTTATAGCATTCCATGTTTCAGCACAGAAGTACTGTCCTGACTTTAGAAGTTTCCTAAATACATTTATAGGAACTCTCAAGCAGCTGCTTTCCCAGACATTTATATGACATAAAATGACACCAACATTGTAGTACTACTACATGACATTACAGTACTCAAACTTTTGTTTCCTTCAAAATCTATATTGAGTAATTCTGTGAGTAATGCAAGTGTGATTAACCTGACTTAGCATCCTGTTTTCTCTTCTTTTCTGTTTTCTCTCAACAAATCAGCACTAGGTTTACAATTTTACATTTTACTTTCTGCCAGGGCTACCAGTTCTGGACTAGGGCAGATGAGAATGGCTATTACTCTATAAACAATATACGTGAGGGTGACTATAATCTTTACACATGGATTCCTGGTTTTATCGGAGATTACCGATATGATGCAACGATTAACATAACTGCAGGTCTATTCCTCTGTTCTTCATTTTTCTCTTTGGAAAATTTGATAAATTTTCGTTGAGTAGAATTGAGTCACAATTAATATGATAAAAAAAACATATATTAAGCAGGTTGCAATATTGATGTGGGTGATCTTGTATATGAACCTCCAAGAGATGGACCAACATTGTGGGAAATTGGTGTCCCTGATCGTTCTGCTGCTGAATTCTATGTTCCTGATCCTAATCCAAAGTATATCAATAAACTTTATGTCAATCATCCTGACAGGTTAGCTCAAGCTCTCTATGGAATTTGAATTTAGTCACAGCAATCTAGCTATTTTTGCTTATTAATTTACTTGAACATGTGAGTATGTGACTAATATTGAACCCATTTATGTTTTACTCAATGGTGGGAATTTGACCCTTTATAAAGTGTGTGTAGAATTCTCCACTATCATATATATGCTCCACTACATTATAAGATCTTGATCATTTTCCTACACTTGCAGGTTCAGGCAGTATGGCTTATGGGAAAGATATGCAGATTTATATCCTGATGAAGATTTAGTTTACACTATTGGCACTAGTGACTATACTAAAGATTGGTTCTTTGCTCAAGTTAACAGGTACAGTTCTTCCTGCATTGGCTTTGCTTTGCCAAAGTGTCATTTTTGTGTGGGGTGATTTTATCCGAAAAAGTTTTATTCACATTTGTGAAATTTATAAGATCCATAAGTAGCCTTAAATTCAAGTTGTTATTGTATGATAGGAAGAGAGATGATGACACATATAAAGGCACTACATGGAAAATCAAGTTTCAACTTGACAATGTCAATCAAAGTGAAACCTTCAAACTCCGAATAGCCCTCGCTACTGCAAATGTTGCAGAATTACAGGTATGATGCTAACATGCATGATCATTCATACTTATTCATCATCATCATCATCATCCTTTCTTTTGTCTCTAAGGCACATGATTATTCATACTTGACATAAACAAAAACGATTTTCAACTGATTGCATTTGTCATATATGATTGGCTTATTTCCAAAAACTCACATCCTCTGCTTATAATTTCTCTATTATATTGTTCTTATAGCCAAAAGGCTGCCTCTATTTACTTCTTTCCAATATAAACCCTAAACTCTGAATAAAAAGTCGTTGTGACCATTAAAGCTCCAATCTGATTTTCCCTTTTTCCTTTTCCAATTAAAGATACGAATAAATGATTCCGAAGCAGACCCTCCTCTGTTCACGACCGGAGTGATTGGAAAGGACAACACTATTACTAGACACGGAATTCATGGGCTCTACTGGCTGTATAGCATAGACGTACCAGGCACATTGCTTGGGGAAGGAGACAATACAGTGTTTCTAACACAAACAATGAGCACCAATGCTTTCCAGGGAATCATGTATGACTATATTCGTTTAGAAGGTCCATCATCTACTAGTTCCACTTGAATTATATTTGTGTTTCTTAAAAACTAAAAAAGATAATTTGAAAATTATAAACCTTAATGAAATTATTTTTTTTCTTTTACTATTTTCTTTTGTTGTATGTTCTTGTTGATTTCTCATAAGTATTGTTGGATTATCGCAATTCCCATAATGTAAATTGTTAAGATGTATGCCAACAATTTTTCTATATTCTTACTCTCTCACCACCACTATAGACAGTCGTTTTGTAAATGTTATAAGTTTAAATCATTATGATGTGAACCAACAATTGTTTTTTATATCTTAAGCAAATTAATGGTTTTCGGAGAAACATAAATTCCAGCTAAAAGGGAGAAATATAAATTTCAGATTGCAATATATTCCAGTAAATAAGAAGGCTGGTTATTTGAGAATTACACAGATTTGTCGAGTCTCTTTTTGGCATCCTCAGCGGCATCAGTAGCTTCAACCTGCATTTTGGCTGTCTGTAGGTCTGCTTCGGTTGCTTCTCTCTCGTTTCTTGCCGTCAACTTCTTAGCCTGCTTTCAAAAATCAAACATGTTAAAAATGTGACAAGAAAAGGGCAAGTTCCAACAAGAGAGTATTTAGTAGGTCAATCCGCATCTTTTAGCCGGGCTGCAAGACCAAAGTTTATTTGTGATTAGTTTTGTTTTTTGCCAATTCTTCGATCCAAGAGAGTTTTCGGTGGGTCAGTCGTGCCACGGGTATGATGCGACATCCATTGATATACTGGCATGGCATGTCCTTATTTCAATTTTCAAGTAGAGTTTATAAATTTTTAAAGCAAATAGAACGCATGGCGACATAGTATGGTAGGTACGACTGCCCATTCAAGACTATTTGTACCTAAAAAATAAGTAAAAAGTTGTAAATTTTTTAGTGAGCTCTGTCTTTGTTTGTATGTTGGTATAGACAATTAAAAAACGGATAGGTGTTGTTTCTCCAAAAGTACCCCAAGACCAGCGTTTTCATTGTTTTTTCTTTTTGGTTTTGTTTTGCCATGGCAGGACAGTATGTAAAACCTCTAAACAAAGGCCAGCGTGTGGCTTCTTTATCAGATTCAGACCATGGCAGCAAGGTTCTATAATCTTTCAAAGAAAAAAAAAATAAAAAATCTTGTTTTTCAGACATTGACCTTAAAAGTAATTTACTGGATAAAGCTGTACTCCAAACAGACAAATTAAAAGCAGTAAAGCAGAGGATAAGTTTGAACAGAGTGGGAATACTATTCAGTGTTACCTGACCAACGAAGAAGGCCTTGACATAGCGAAAACCCTCTTGCAATGAAACACTGAAACCCAAGCATTCCTTCTTCCACCCAGACGCTTCTGCTTCTTTCCCATTATCCATGCTCGATCTCAGTCTCCAGCAGAGTTTCAAAATCTAAAGACAGCGAAGTTGGTCCAAGAAAAAAGATGGCTTGGCTTGGGTTAATGGCCAAAAAAATAAAAGATGGCTTGGGTTAAACGCGTTTTGGGGTTGTGCAGAGTCACATGACTGCGTGGCAGCTAAATAGCACACCCACGTTTTGGTTTCACAGAAGGAGGGTGCATGGTCAACAATCAACATAGGCTTCAGCCCCAAATATCCCTTTTTTGTTGTCGGGCTCAAGCCTTGGGGTCGGTGAAGCTAAAAGAGAAATTATTTTGTATTATCGTAAAATCGTTATATAGACTATATAGTACAATTAATTTATATATATTATAATATAAATAAATTTTATTAATGCTATACTTTTATATAAACTTGTTGTATATTAGTATTATAATATATATATTAATACATCAAATGGTGGGTGTATATGATTCTACACAATAATTTTTTCAACAATACAACTCTATTATTATTATTATTTTTTTATTCATTAGGTTTTTTTTTCTCTTTTTAAGTACTTTTTTTCTGGCTTTATTTCTTATAACTACTTTAGTTCCTAAGAGGCTAAGATGGTTTAGGCCAAACAAATTATTTGTATCGCATTTCTCAAATAACAAAATGTCAATATCCTTTGTTCCATCTCTCTGATATTTTTTCTTTTATTAAACTATGAATCTAAACTATATGTTAGGATGTTATTAATTAATAATTATTCATACAGTTTGACAATATAAAGATTTTATTTTGTCAATTTCCCTGATAAAAAATATTTTTTGTATGTATATAATTGTTATATTTTAGAAAAAGTATATTATAATGTATTTATATATTTGTATAATTGTTTTAACTTTACTATTTGTATCATATTTCTTAAAAATTGTTGTATTATCATATCGTATATGTATTTCTCTGACATAATTTTAATGTTGGCATCAACAATGGGAGACTTTTTGTCTTATAAAGAAGGGTTATTGATATTAATGCCCTCAAAGTATTATTTGTGTTTCACTTTACACTTAAATATTATGTTGTTTTATTTTACTCTTCAAACGTCAATTTGTATGTCACTTTATAGTTTATTCCAATTCGTGAAAGTTGTTAATTTTTTTTTTGTCTTTTATGCTTATGTGGCTTATAAATGAAAATTTGTAGAGGGGTATTTTCTTAGCACAAGTCGGACATCGAAATGTTGGAGGGGTATTAATTTTTTTCTAAAATTTTTCATTTATAAGCTATGTCAAAACAAAAAAAGTTGAGGCATTGGGACAAAGCGACACACATAGGTGATAGTTTAAGGGGTATTGCTATAAATAACCCTAAAAATAATGGACTTAGGTGTAAAAAGTATTTTGGGGATGCTTGGTTGGGTGTGGTAAGCCAAAGGCTGAATGGAAATAGAGAATTTCCTTTTTGTTTTATTTTTAAAGGAAATCGAGAGAGGGGTATATCGGTCATTTTATCCTATCCCAGTCGGTCGCGACTATATATACCCCTGAGCTACAAAAGCTAGGTATAAAAAGCCCCAAATTTCTGCGCTCATAAGATTTGCGAAGCAACAACGTTCACAGAGACAGAGCCCAACAAGCAGAGCAACACAGACCCGAAAAACTCACACAGCGTCGCCACCAATCCGTAAAACTCCAATTCCTCTCTCTCTCTCTCCCTCTCTCCCTCTCTCTCGCTCAATTTGAATTCCCCGACCCAATTTTGTATTCCCCATCTCTTACAATCCCTAATGCACTCCCTCGGGAATTATTTTCCCAGGAATTCGTTTCAGGAAAGCTGAATTTTGGTTTGTTCGTTTGAATATTGTCACAGATCGAAGAAAAATGGCGACGTTTGAGCTCTACCGGAGGTCGACGATCGGAATGTGTCTGACTGAGACTTTGGACGAGATGGTTCAGAACGGTACTCTCAGTCCCGAGCTCGCCATTCAAGTTCTCGTTCAGTTCGACAAGGTGCTCTTTCTGCTTGATATTCTATTTGTTTGCTTATTTGTTTATTACCTTCCTGATGGGTTTGTGGGTTGCGTTAGTCTATGACTGAAGCTCTGGAAACCCAAGTGAAGAGCAAGGTCTCTATCAAGGTAACCTTCTTTATCTCAGTTTTGTGATTCTGGCCGGGTTTTTTTTTTTTTTTTTTGGTTTGAAGTTTCGGGCTTTGTCGAAATTTATGGGCTCATTGCGCTCGTTTTGAATAGCTAAGATCTTTCATTACTCTGAACGTGCGTGTTTATGTAATCCGAGTGTGATTTAATCATGTATTCGAGTGACTTCGTCTTAGAACAGTGAGTGTGATATATTAGTGAGCTGATTGTTCCTGTGATTACATATTATCATCTGTGTATGTTATACAGATACTTGATCGTATTGTTGAAGTGCTTCTTTTGTAGCTTTGTTAGTGTTGTAGTACCTAGATTTTTCATTACCCTGCCTGTGGTTCGTTTGATTCTGATTTTACCCTAGTTTGTACACAACAGTTATTGGGGGGCATGTCCTTTTCTCTTATCTTTTTTCATTTTTCGGTTTTTTTTTTTTCCAATTTTTTGGTTTCTTGTCGGTCTCTTCCTTTACATTTATCATTTCCAATAAAACTTTTATGTCTATTATAAAACATGTTACTTACAAAGCCCAAATTTGATATATGATTCACTTACTATATGATTATTTAAATTCACATAGTTATTTAAATCTTATAGGGAAAAACCAATTGGGAATTCTTCTCATAACTCGAGTTAAATGAAACTATTTAGAAGAGTTACTCCTCAATGGAATTTAATAGTCTTGCAACCTATAAGAGAACTTATAAGAGAAATCCCTATGTGCAAGGCATAAATCTTAAGTTGTAACTTGTAACTTCAAATTTCTTCAAAACGTCTTAAAAATTGCGTAAGACAACAGCAACATGCAAACAAATAAATTTAGGGACATTTAGATTATTCAGAATTTTTCTTTCGGGAGGTCCTTGAACTGCATCTCTAGTACCCATTTATCATCACTGATTGTCATATTTCATTCAATAAGGGATATTTTATTTTTCCAGTCTGTATTTACTGGTTCACCATAACCTTTTATTCTCTACATAATAAATAAATGAATAGCTATGTAAGTCAAAACACATAAACAAAAGAACTCCTCTTTCCTTTATTGGTATTTGTCTACCATTGTTTCTCTTATTTGACTTACTTCCATTAGCTTCAAATAATGTCTTTTTATATTTATGTTATGATTTTTTAAGCTGCTCTTGCATGTTGGTGTACACCTTAACATAAAAAACATTATTAATGCTTTTGAGTAGAAGAATTAAACTTGGGATTTAAGAAGGAAACATTCTAATTTCCTTGTTTGGGTTCATAAACAAGGAAATTCTTAAATTCAGCGTCGGAAAAAATAAACTTTGGATTTGGAGGTTAAAAATCCCAACAAATTCCACCTAAATAGGTATTATTTTATAAATTCCAAAACAATGGGATTTTAATAAAGAAGTTACAACCACCACCGCCACTCCACCACCGCCACCACCACCACTGCCACCATTGCTACTTCTGCTAGTACCACCATTGTCATTACCACTAGCATTCTGCTACTTCTATCACCACTGACTCTACCACCATCGTCACCACCACCATGACCATCGCTCCCACCACCATCATCGCTGCTGCTGCCACAACCACCAGATTCATGCATCGAAAAAGTAAATAAATTTCGCATTTAAGTTGCATAATGCTTAATAGATTAGCCAAACAACAAAATTTACAAACTCTATAACTTTAAACTTCACCTTTTTAACTTTCCTTATCCAAATTCAACGTAAGTGTTGAGGTGGGCCCAAGGCACATGCTTACTTGCAAGAAAGATCGAGTTGTGTAACATAAATGACGCTATGGTTTGTAGATCTCCTGAGCTCTAGGCAGATAACCAAAGTTGCATGCATGCATACTATTAAATGCTGATTCAATTTATTCAACACTAGTCTCTTGACACTTGCTTTCACTTGCACCAAGAGGCCTTTTCATATAAAAGTAAAATAATAAAGTAGTAAAATGACGAAATAAAACAACTAAAGTTAAATTAAGAAAAAGGAGATAGTTGGGGTGGAAAGAGAAGTTGAAGTGGAAGAGAGGCCTTTCTTAGATTGAACATGAGGACACTCTCTCTCTCCCACATTCTTTATTTTTTCTTATTATTTTTATTGCTTTTGTTATTATGCAATTTCCTTTTAGATAGTTTACATGTGAGTTATTTTTATATCATCTCTAAACCAGGGAACAAAATTTTTTTATTTTATTTTGTAAGTGGGGTGTCTTTGGCATTCTTGATTTTGATGAAGCATGTTGACACCAAAACAGCTTCCCTTTATAAAAAGTAGAGAAGCTAGTCTATCTAGCATATGTGCTACGTGCAGGTGTGCTGTGTTGTGGTGAGGGGGTGTTTAAATCTCAGATGTTTAGTTTGTGTTTAGAAAATTAGGTTCATTTTTTGGAAGTTACTAGTCAACAGTCACTGATTAATGGTATAAAAGGGCTAATCTGTCTTTTAGGAGCCATAGACAAATTTTTTTTTTTTTTTTGAAGTAATTGTATCAACAATCGCTGGTTCAATTTCCGGGATAACAAATCTTTACATTGATGGTATAAAATCAATTTCTTAAAAGAAGTTAGAAGTTAGAACAAGTTTCATTTGGGGTTGTGTGGGTATAAAAGGTATAAAATCAAATTCTTAACAGTGGTCATGGTTTAGGGTTTCTCTTGTGGTAACCTGTAATTAGGAACTGATGATTTGACAGGTTAAGCTTGAATGACTCTTATTGTAGCCATACAAACTTGAACACTATCCTGCCTACCTATAATTTAGGGGTTTCTCTTGTGGTAACCTGTAATTAGGAACTGATGATTTGACCAGTTAAGCTTGAATGACCCTTATTGTAGCCATACAAACTTGAAATCATGCCTACCTAATTTTCAAAGGAGTGAGTTTATTTTCCTTGTAGTCCATGCTGATTGACATTAACGGTTTAAAATTTATGTAGCATAAAGCTACTAATTTTTTGTTACACCTAATTGTTTAATTTATGCTCTGATGGAAGTGTTGCGGTGAGAATAATAAATGTTGTAATTGCCCTTTATAAGATTAACTATCAACATATTTTGAACCTTTTAAGGCTCCATTTTGAAGTTTTTTTGAGGCCCTAGTTCTCTGCTCTTCTGTTCCCTGTATCTGTTTGTTGTTTTGCTGATCATGGTGAGGATGGTTTTTTCTGTCAGTATTGTTTCAGTTAGATGCTTCTTGTTGGTTTGTTTTTGATGTTTGGAGTATGGTGTTTTATCGATGGTTCTCATGGAATAACATTTTCTAATAAAAAAAGGTAGTATGACTGATAATTGCAGTCTGTTGTCAACTGGTTCTCATCTGCACGACACGATTCCTTATTGATATGATTGCCATAAATTTCTTATTGGCTTCTTTCCTTCCTGCGTTCTTACAATTGTTACTTATGGTATCTCATGTTTCTATCATTATGCCTAAAATAAATACAGGATTCAGATAAGAGTTGAGACGAATGTGAAATCTGAGCTATTTCTGACAATTTTTCATTGTATCCTGTACAGGGACATCTCCACACTTACAGATTCTGCGACAATGTTTGGACCTTCATCTTACAAAATGCTGTGTTCAAGAACGAGGACTGCCAGGAAAATGTCGGCCGCGTTAAAATAGTGGCATGCGACTCAAAGCTGCTGACACAATGAGATGGTTTGTTTAATAAGAACTTTGTAATCTGTTGTTTATGGAGGGTGAAGAAGAAAGTAGCAGTTAGTCTGGTTAATGCAGGAACTGGCAACTCTAGGAGAGTGAACATAAATTGAAAGCCCTCTGCCATGACAACTATAGTTATTCGATGTTGCATTGAGGATTATGTGTTTGTTCATAGGTCTTCTTTCAAAGTTCTGTTGTTCTTTTGAGAAGATGAAACAAGTTGGAGATGAAAGAGTTCGATGCTTGTATTATGGACAATGTTAACAAGTACTGGAATCATACTTTTAATTGTCGCTGTAATTGCTTAAAATATAACTATTAATGCAAATTTGAGAATTGGCCAAAAAAAAAAGCAAATTTGAGAACCAAGAGAACTGTCAATGCAACTATTAATGTGATTAATGTGATTATTCCAACTATAATTAGAATGATTTGAAGGGAAAAGATTATGGGCCATATTTTTGTGTCCTAATGTGTGCCTAATGACATGGAGTTTGACGTGGGTTACAACTTATTTTAAGTTTCACATCAGTTAAATTAAAAAGATATACGTTGGTTTCTTTTTGATTTTTGTTTTCTAACCCCTCCCTCTAGATCATTATCCAATATCCACCATTCTCATCATTCTTCCATATTCAAGAATACCTTCAATCCATATGATCATGGTAGTAACTAGGAAGAAGAAGAATGGCATAGGCACCCAAGCCAAAATGATTGGAGCTAAACAAGCAGATTTCAAAGCCTTTTTAGATGGGAGGCTAGGATGTGATCTTCAAATCAATTTCAATTTCATCCAAATTGGTGTGATTTTGGGCTTTTTTTAGACACCCTCTTCTTTGATTCATCATCTGTTTGGCACGTAAAGGTGGGGAGGTCGTGGTCTGTGACTGATACTGCCAGTGATGGAATTGAGAGTGAAGAGGCCAAAGAGAACGGACAGAGTGACATCAGGTACCGTCAATTTTAGATGCATTATTTATAAGGCCCACAGTGACTATTATGACATGTTTTAAAAAAGATTAAAATGGTCTTTGGAAAAGTTATAGTAAATTAGGACATGTCTTAATTGACATGGAATTCCATATGTGATTAGGGCTCAAATTAGGACATAAAATTAGGGCATCCCAGCATTATTCTAAATAGAATTAGTATCAATTGTATCATACAGGTAATGATATTTATACCATCGAGTAACGTCAACTTTAGATGCATTATTCATATTACTAGAAGTCTAATAAAAAGAAAATTTTAGTTTATTTGAAAATGGCTCACAATGACTGTTATATAATATTAAAATGTTTTATTGATTTAAATGTAATTTGCTATTTAGTATTTTAGTCTTAAATTTTGAGGAAAATAAAATATAATTTTATTATATTTGCAAAAATCTAATTTGTAAATAAATGAGTTTAGTGTAGATCTAAATATGGATCTATGAAATGTTACCCCATGTTTTTAGAATACAAATTTGAGATCGTAGCATCTGCATCACTCATGTATTTTTTATTTTTTTTATTGAGCATCACTCATGTAATTAGGTGTTTAGAATAAGACCCAAAAAAAAAAAAAAATTGTGTGTTTAGAATAACTAAACGCACCGTTTTGCCTGAATAAAGTGGGCTTTGTACTCCGTCGTAGGCCCACGAAAAAGCGCGCCAAGTTGAATGTTGTTACTTGTCGCAGCTTAATTCCTTTTCTCTCTGCAATGCAATTCAATTCGAATATATCGTTGAACTGAAAAGATGGTTGGTTTCAGAATCAACAGCTTTTGCTCTGTGGGAACTGCGATCGAACAATCCATCATTTTCCATGTCACTCTCTCTCAAATCAAATCAAATGCCCACAAACTTTCACTTCATCAGCATCCGATTCTCTCTCCCACCTCCTCTTCAGCCTCTTCTTCCACAAAAACTCAATCCCCTTAATTTTCTGGCTTTTTTTTTTTTTTTTTTTGGGGCTCATTGCATGAACCTCAGTTTCCATGACAACCTCCAGTTCTTCACAGGTACCTGTTCCTCGGCTCCACCATTTTGAGCTAGTTGAGGGCATTCACCTTCAGGTAATTGATACTTAAATTCCTCATTAATTAATTAATGGATTCATTGATTCATGGGTTTTGTACATTCTCTAAGAGTTGACTGATTGCCTCTGGTTTCTTGGTCCAAATTGTAGATTAATGTATCGGGGTCTTCTAAAGGACGCAATGTTAGGCTTGAATTTCAGCTCAACAAGTGCACCAACACTTGGATTCTTCACTGGGGCTGTGTTTTCCGTGGAAATATGTAAAAACCAAGAACCCCCAAGTTTTTATCTTATTTTTCTCCAATATCTGAGTACTTATTCTGTATGCAATTTTGATAATATCTGCAGAAAGTGGTTCATTCCCACTTCGGGTTCACAAACTTACAAGCAAGGCGCATTGCAGACACCGTTCACAAAGGTCAAGAAAGCTTGCCCAAACACCAAAGCAGCCCAAAATAATCCATAAATGGGTTCCAAACCCCATTTGGCCATTTCTCTATATATAAATATTAATTATACATAGAAAGTTTTACACCACCTATAATAGGTTTTATTTTTTTCTGATCTTAATGTTGAAGTTAATGCTCGAATCATGCTCCCCATGCATGTCAAATTTCAACTCAGAGTCTCAGTCCAGTATCTCTAGCGATTTCATCTCTACCGTATTGACTTAATATTTATGTTATACATTTTCGTACTATAAATTGAACTTTATTGATCAAATGGTTATCTATGTTGGACAGGCTTGAGTTTTGGTAAACATTATGTGCATGAATAGAGCATTGATCCAACTGTAAGATCAACGAAAAAAGAAATCAAGTGATGTAAAAAATCAAATTTTTGAAATGTTGTAAATGGATCATACCCTATGTATGTGTGTCTGTGTGTGTAAAGGATATAGTTCTAGTACATATAATTTCATGTTTAAATTGCAGAAAGGAGAATTATAATTTGTTAACAATTGAGTTGCGGGACCCCAATGTACATGCGATTGAATTTGTTCTTAAAGATGATGATCGTGATAGATGGTTTGGTTTCTTTCTCTCGTTGCACTTTGATTTTTTCTTCATTGAGCTGAACTCATGCATGGACACTGATGAAACTTTTGTATATGTGTGTTAGGTTGAAATTAAATCATGGAAATTTCCGAATAGAAATTCCTGAGGGTGGTCCAATTACTTTAAATCCCCCAATACCGAAAGAGCTGATTGAAAGCAAGGCATGTTTAATTTGGGAAACCAAGGGCAGGCCTATGAGCTCGCCACAACAACAAAAGGTAGCTCCACTGATGTATACATTTTTTATCAGAATGTTCTTGCCTTGTTGAACTGAAAGGATTCAGAGTACAATGAATCTCTGTATGGATTTTGCCATGGCTATATAGATAATGGATAGACTCCCCTTCTCATAGGGAAACACACTAGACAATCAACTTATGATTTGATTCGCTTTCTTAATTTCTTCAATGTATTATTTGTTCTTGCTATATTTTAGCATATATGCATTGAACTTGCAAACAAAAATTAAAAAGGTATAACTGTATACATGACAAGAGATGCAAGCTTTCACAAAAACGTATGTTATTTTCATAATCATGTAACCTAAATTTATTAAGTAATCAGGAATACCTTCTTTTTCTTTTTGAGGTTCCTTATCTTCCTCTCACTTTAGGCATACTCTTCAATAACAGTTAGGGACTGGTATATTTGCTTTTACTTTGTAAGGCAATGACTGTAGCATTTACATCGTCAATGTTGCCAGTATTGCTTATATTTCTTTAATTTCTATGGTATTTTTTTGTTTTGTATATATGTGCTTTAGTATGCCAGTCACTGAAATTATACCATTCTAATGTATTTGGGCTGAGAGATAATCAGGGATCTTTTTTTTCCCTCTTTAGAAACTTCACTCATGTTGTATTGTTTACTTTGGATTTCTCATTTAGCAAGATTATGAGGATGCTTTGATGTAGCTACAAAGTCAGATATCAAAAGGAATATCCTTGAATGAGTTGCAGAGTAGTTTTTCAACTTCCATTTCCAAAAGAATGGTTGATAATAGACAGCAACTAAGAAGTGGAATGCCATACTCTTACAAAAGGAAACATAATGTCGAGCAGTGGTTGCAAAAGCATTCCACAGGATCTGCCAAAAGCACTAGTACGCCAAACTCAACTCTCATGGATCTTGTTGACAAATCTATGAGAGGAGATGATGTGGTCTCACGGAGAAGCTATCAAGTCGGAAACTATGAGATAGTGGTTAGTTTTCTTCTATTTCAAACTTATTTTGTCAAAGGGAAAAAATGCTGTGATGGAAGTTCCTAACCTTTTGTCATGTTTAACATTGAAGTAGAACTGTTGATGAATTGCATCAGGACACAGGATTACAATTCAATTACTTTGTTTTTATGAGAAATTTTGATACGATGGATGCTATCAATGTCAAGTTCTTTGATATATTGATTGTTTGATTGCACTTGATGTTTTTTGATCAAATATTTTTATCCACTATGGTTCTGGTCCTAACATGTTTGCATCCATCCTATATTTATGGGAAGGAAAATGAGGTTCATGGCATAGCTCAATTGTGCTTCTGTTAAATAACCAAAGTTGGTCTCTTTCCCACTGCTTGTAAGAAGTTGGCATTTAAATGTTTCTAACTTGGAGACAATAACTTTTTATTTAGTTTTATGACAATTATTTGAAAAAACAACTACGGTCCTCTCAAAATTTATGAATTAAACTATTTGTATTCCCATGTATATGATACCTACTGATTTTGAGAACTATTTGATTCATGGATAATAGTCAATTTTCTACTAGAATTGGTCAATTTTGTGGGCGGAGCACCCACATGGGACACCAGATTTATGAAAGATTGAGTTGGTGGAATCCCAACAATCAATTGCAGGAAATATTTTCCAGAAGATAAAAAGAAAAAAAGACTTCACTTTGACTTTTCATTTGAATGTTGATTGTTTATAGGTCCTTTAAAAATGGTTAGGGATGACTATCACATCTTGGTTGCTACAAAGATTGAGAGGTGCTATAGTGCTTCACTGGGGTGTCTCAAAATTATCCCCTGGGGAATGGTTGGTGGGTATTTGTTTCCTGACTTAGTTGGATAGTGGACATCTAAACTTTTCAGATCTTGCCCAGGTATGAATGGTACTCCACCTAATGACCAGCTTTTGTCACTGCATGCAGGCCCCTCCACCAGAGATTTTCCCTAAAAAATCAAACTTGGTTCCTGGAGCATGTCAGACTTATTTTACAGAAATATCAATTGGAAAGGGATCCTTTCAGGTATGCAAATAAAGCTGCATGATTTATCCTGTCAATTTCAAATGCCTTTTTTTTTGTTTTTTCAATTAAAACATTGTTTTAACAACTCCACCTTTTTTTTGGAAAAAAAAAAAAGTTGTAGATATTAATTTGCAGCAAAGCAATTTGGTGGGTATCCAATTTGTGATATGGTCTGGTGGATCTTCTTGGATTAAAAATAATGGCGCAAATTTCTTTATAGGCATGACACCAATAAATTCAAGTGGAAAGGTAATTCATATGTTTTTCGTGAATTGTCACTCCTTTTTTTCAACTCTTGCAAATAAACTGTTAATAGTAGTTGTTTTTCATAATGGCATTGGTTTTGGTGAGGATGATATATACACAAACCAATCATGCAGCTTGAAATTGTTACATTTATATGATTTAGACACGAGAAGCCATGCCCTGGGATTGAATTTGTGGATTATGCCGACTGCCTCTGTTGGGCTCCGGCATGAGTGTTTGCAGTGAGAGAGAGAGAGAGAGAGAGAGAGAGAGAGAGAGAGAGAGAGAGAGAGAGAGAGAGAGAGAGAAATGGGAAGAGAAAGAGGTGGTGGATGGGAGGGAGGGGAGGAGCTGCCAGTGGTGGGGAGGGGAATTTCTTTGTTTCTTTATCCTTTAAGTTTTTATTTTATTTTAGTCTTATTTAAGGGTAAAATGTGAACTTTTGTAAGAAAAATTGTAAGGGTATAGAGAGGAAATTGGGGGTACCAATAGAAGCCTTCATTAATTTATCTTCCAACAATGGCTGAGACATAGCCTAGTTAGTAGCCACATCCCTCCATTAAAGAAGAGGTTCGAAGTTCCAATCCTCCTCCCCTAAGTGTTGTAACTTTTTATATCAAAAAAAAACTTCCAAGTAATGTTTTCAGAAATCTAATTTTTACTAAGTCTTTTGGAATGTACTCTATGCAGATTGCAAATTAGTGTTGTGTCTATTGTTAAGATTGATGCATATATGTCATATACAGGTTTCTGGGGATTGGGAAGGAATTGTCAAATGGTTGCTTGATGAAATATCTCATAGAGAGAAAGAGGCAGAGAGGTCATTGATGCACAGGTGAGGCCAAGATTGGTATCCGTATTAAGTATAAGTTATATCTAATATGCATGAAAAATCTTTGATGTGCGGTTTCATTGGGCCAATTCTTAGTTTCTTTGTATGCATGGGCATAAGAATAACATAATATGATGATATGTAAAATGGTTGCTATACAAACCTAAGGAAAGTAGTCTTCAGCTTCATTTACTTCATCCCTTGAACATTATACTGACCTGACACAGATTCAACATTGCAATGGAGCTTACAGAACGCTGCAAAAGTGAAGGGGAATTGGGGTCGTTGGTATGTTGGTATGGTTGAGATTCATGTCATGTAGGCATCTCACATGGAGCAAGAACTACAATGTGAAACCTAGGTAATTTGTGTTGTACTATAGCTTTAATTCTCAATGAAAAGTGACTCCACGTGGGCTCATGATCATTCTATATCACATCTTTGTCTTTCTTTTTTTCTCTGGGCAGAAGTAACAAAATATTTTCTGACATAAAGTTGACACTCTAATCTTCTGGATTATTTGATTACTTTTTAGACTTCTCTTTCCATAGGTTATGAATGATCCATCTGCAGTTATTACAATGATCCACCTGTTGCAACTCTCATTTGTTCAAAATCCAAATGCTGATGCCTTGTGCTGAAACCCGTGCCTATGTTGTCCCTTGATATTAAGGCTAAGGAATTTCATCTGAATATTCTTAGCAAACTCTCCAGAATGATAAGTACATTGGTTCAATAAGATGGTTTCTGGCCTTAATTTTAAGTCTGTGGTCTGGCTTTAGTTTGTGAGGGGAGAAGGGAGATGGTATTGAAGTATTGAACCCAAAAGCTTAAGTTAGGTGGAAAGGCCCAATAGGTATATATAATTATATCACACTCAATCCAATTAATATGGACCCATTTCTCAGCACTCCACTCACGTGGGATACCTCTTTTGGTGGATCATACACGTAGACAAATGGATACTTCTTAAGTTGAATCTTCCTCTTCCACAACTGTTCCTCAAATTTCATCACTCTTTTGCTTCTTGTTTATGTTGTAGATACTTATTTTTTGTCTATGAGAAATGTGATTAGGCCAGGCTTTTGAATTGATAAGAGTATGACATATATCTTCAACCAGAGATGCACTGCCTAAAATTATCTTGATTTCCCTTATGTTTGCAATGTATATCTACAGTGAAACTAGTGAAGCTCAAAATAGGTTTACCAATCTGCTACAAAGAGTATATTTAAACCAGCCAAATGATAGAGAAATCATTAGACTACTGATGGCACATGTTGGTCGTGGAGGACAGGGAGATGTTGGACAGAGAATTCGTGATGAAATACTTGTGATTCAGGTATTTAAAAATGTATTTGTTTAATGCATATGGATTTTTATAGCTCATGTTGCATCAGCCTTGTGATAATCTGCACATTTTCCACCATCAGAGAAACAATTACTGCAAGAATGGCATGATGGGGGAATGGCACCAAAAGTTGCACAATAATAGTAGCCCAGATGATGTGATAATTTGCGAGGTATGGTAATTTATGGATTAGTGTTATAGAAAGTGCAGAATCATACCCAGACCAATCAGGCATCAACAGGGTCCAGGTTATTGGTTCAACTGGTGTGCTTCGTGTGGTGTCTAACTGCAGAATGTTTAAATGTTCCTCAGAGGCACATGTTGATATACTTTTTTCTTTTCTTTTTGTAACAGGCACTCTTAAATTACATAAAGTCTGGTTTTAGAGTTGATATTTACTGGAAAACATTAATTGCAAATGGTCTCACAAAAGAGAAGCTTGCAAGTTATGACCGACCAATTGTGTCAGAGCCTCATTTCAGGGCTGATACTAAGGATGGACTCATCCATGACCTCACAGCATACTTGAAGACATTAAAGGTACAGAATGCAATCTAAACAGGAGCAATTGTACTTTTCTGGTGCTGTCTACCTGAGCTTCAGTTGACAACTGTTAGTAGGGAATTAGATGGAAGTTTAACAGCCACTTTTTCATATTATATGCCTGCAAGTCGTATTGTATATAGCACACAATATACTTAAGTTTTGTCTATTTTGTGCTATAGATGTAAAGTTTTAGTTAAACTGTGATCTCAAGGCATTGGAATAAGGTTGACCCATCTGTTCTTTTTAATAAAAGTTTGTTTCCTATCAAATATTTATAATATATATAGTCTCTCTCTGTGCAGGACGATGATTCTATACCCTAAAATATAGAACCTTATACCCTAAAATGGTAAACCCTGTTCTTTTCAATAAAAGTTTGTTTCCTATCAAAAAAAGAATGAGGTTGAACCATGAAGTGACATGCCACAGTTCAAGTTTGGTGTGTCTGTGAGAGACCTCCCAAGTCCCAAACGTAATTCCAAAATGAAAGAGTGTAGAATAGATAGATGAAATGGATCTATCTGATTATTGACTTTCATACGATTTAATTATGTTTGAATGCAACAGATAGGTCTTTATAATTTTGGCATTCTTCAAATCAACCATACTCCAAGTTTTCATTTTTTTTTTTTTTTACTTTTACCCTTTCATTTTATTTCTTTAATACATCACTTATATGGGAATGTTTCTCTTTTCCTACTTCTTACTCCTTATGTCACCATGCCCACAGGCTGTTCATTCAGGTGCTGACCTTGAATCAGCTATTGCAGTTTTGGTTCCCTCAAATAAGGTAATGTTTGTGAATGCTATTTGAAGATTTCACTGTCGAAATTCCACTTTCTTCACCATCAAATGTATGTTCTTTTGGCTATAACTGACTCGCCTTTTCCCTTATGATCTTCAGCGTCATGATTTCACAAGCACATTTGGAGTTAATTATGTTTGTTATTTGGCACCTAGGCTGCAGGTAACTTCTCTTTTTTGTATTGAAGTCAACTTATGCATTGAAAATTTTTGTAACACTATTGGTATTTTCTACGTGAGTGATAAATATCTCTCTTATTGTGCTGTCAAATAATAGGATTGCCTGAACTTTGTCAAAGCACATGTTGGTGATGAAGATGTTGTTCCACTAATGGAGGTCAATCTGTTTTACAAACTTCCAAATTTTCATGTCTGTATATTGGAATATCATTGTGAATTTTGAAATTATCTTTTCAGAAGTTACTGGAAACTCGTATTGAGCTTCGCCCTGTTCTGATCACCTCCCACAGAAGATTGAAAGATATACTCTTCCATGATCTTGCTTTGGCTTCAGCTGTCAGAACCACTATTGAAAGGGGACTTAAAAATTTAAATTTTGCACACCCACCAGTAAGCAGTAACTAAGTGATGCAATAGCTGCTGCTTTCTAGATAATGAGCTATTGCTGCTTTCTAGATAATGAGTATACTCTTTGGAATCCCAAGTCTAAATCCATTGGCCTAAATCTAACGATAAGGCAAAGAGTCGATTTAAGAGTCAGAGAGTATATCTAAAATGAAATGCCCATGGTATTGCAAGATTCAGAAAATAAAAATAAATAAATCAGTCAAAGAGTCAATTCAAGATTTAATGTTTCTATAATTTTTAATTAGCCTTTTTTCTATTTCTCGGAGTCATTGAATGCTCTATTTGAAGCCTATAATTAAGTGTTGTTTGAAGGCTTGGTGCCTTAAGTCTCCTCATTACTTCCTTCTCTCTTCTCCTCCATAATATTCTTTATTTCTGTTATTTCTCTAAAATTACAGCAGCTATGAACCTTCTTTGTTCTCTGAAATATTATATTTCTTAAAATATTTATCCTGAGCCCACCCTAATCATATGCAACACCCACCTTGTGCTGTCCTGCATCACTGTGCTCTTAACTACAATGTCTACTTATCTCTAAGAAAAATTAATGTCAACTAGATACCATTGATGTAACAAAAATAATTAATGCTTCTTTTTCATGCAACTAAAAACAGGAGATTATGTTCTTGATTTCCTTGGTACTCGAAAATTCATGCCTGTCAATAGTTAACAATGATCGAAGACCTCATTTACTGCACCAAGGTATGTCTCTCCTTGAGCATAAATACTGACCTTTTTCTGGTTTGACATTATTTAGGGAAGGAAAGAACAAAAAAATACCCTTGTAGTTTGTGATTTTGTTTCTCTCACTATATTTTAACATGTGGAAATCAATCATTTAGATCTTTCCTTTTTCCATTTTCAATGTTTAATGGAGTCCCTTTCTCCGACTCTTGGTGTTATTTTGCTGTCATAGGACTGGTATCGTGTCTGCGAATTATACAAACCCAATGATGGTCAGTGGGCATTACAATCAAAGGCTATTCTTGATTGGTTACAATTAGTACTTTCTGATAGGTCTCAGTGTTTCCAGAAGAAGATCCAGCCCAGTGCGAATTATCTTAGTAATTTGCTTGGTGTTCAGAAATCGGCAGTATGTTGTTGTTGTTTGACTTTTGCATCTATAGTAGACAACCAGTGAGGCTTCTATTTGATGTATTTTTCCTGATGTCAGATTGATACTTTCTCTGAGGTGTTAATAAGGGCTGGATCTGAGCTATTAAGTCTACTCTTCGTTAATCATTTTGACCCCATTCTTAGAAAAGTGGCAAACTTAGGCTGGTAAGATTAAATTGAAGATTTACTCCAAGCTCAACTGTAAAAATTGCTCTTAATGTCACTTTAGTTATACTCCTATTCTTTTATTTAAAGAATAATCATTGATATTTTGGTTTTTTTTTTTTCTTACTGTTTTTAGGATTTAACTTGAGTGTTACTAAAGTTGTGTGTGGCAGTTGGCAGGTTATCAACCCAGTTGAAGTGCATGGTTTTGTAAATTCTGTTAATGAATTAATTACCATTCAGACCAAAGTCTATAAAAATCCAACCATTCTAATTGCGACTAGAGTAACTGGAGAAGAGGAGATTCCAGATGGAGTTGTTGCTGTCCTGACTCCTGATATGCCAGATGCTCTATCGCATGTCTCTATAAGAGCAAGAAGTAACAAGGCATATATAACGTTTCATCTTTTCATTATGAATTCCCAAATAACCAAACTGTAATGCTTGCATTTGATTAGAGATGAAAGCAAACTCTTAGTTTGTGGAAACCAGCACATTATATTTAACTAGAGTAGCATGTTTGCAGGTATGCTTTGCCACATGCTTCGATCCAATTATTCTCAGGGATCTCAAGTTGAAGGAAGGCAAACCAATATCAATACAAGTGAAGTCGTCAAATATTATTATCAGGTTGGTCACTGGAGTGGTTGTTTCTTTGTAGAATTTGTGTGCCTCTTTAACTTCCGAATTCACTGTTTTCTTTTTACTTGCAGTGACATCAGTAGCTCCAATTTTTCCTATAAGTCCTTTGCTACTCAATCCATTCATCGAGGATTAACCTTAGAAAAGAAGACTTTCTTCGTTAAATATGATGTTTCAGTTGAGGAGTTCACTAGTGATGTGGTATGCCCTTGTAATAACTTTTGTGCTCATCTTAACCTTTGTTTGTACAAGCATGTAGCAGATTGCGGAGGCTATATATTATATTTCTTAAGAGATTATGTTATGTTCTTAATTTTGTTTCCCAGTGAGAAGATCATTGTAAGTTATATGTACAATTGATGAAAACTGCGGAGGCATCATAATTGAATCATAAACTACCAAATGTATTATCTATTCTGATAACAGTTAACCAACTTTGTTGATTTTTTCCGAAATGTAGTGGAAGGAAATAAAACTCAAAATGGATTGTTATACCTTTATTCTTTTTTTCTTTGGCCAATTAATCTATTGATTCTTTCAACTATTTATAATATTGATTTTTCATACCACAAACATTTTTTTCTTGGATATTTTTGAAGTTTCAACTTCCGCTGAAGCTTGAATAGGTTATCTGACGATTTTCTATTGCACAGGTTGGTGCAAAATCATGCAACATAAAATTTTTGAGAGGAAGGGTGCCAACATGGATTAAAATTCCAATGTCAGTTGCCATACCATTCGGAGCCTTTGAGAAAGTCCTATTAGAAGATGTTAATAAGGTATTGTAATCAAACCTAAAAAGTTTTTCTTGTGAAAGCTTTTTCATTCCTTTTTCTTTTTTTTTTTCTCCTTGGCCATTGATTCTTGGAGCTGGTGAAGGGGAATCTCAGTAACTTATTATGTCATGTGTATTGTTTCCACCCCTAACCCCCTGGGGGCCCGATGCTGCATATAAAATATATATATGTATATATATCAAAGAGAAGTATATGACTTTTAATTAGGAAGAAGGGAAAATTGCATGTGTGTGTCCCCAAAAATTGATCTTAGCATGTCTCACATTATTACAAGCCAACTTGATGAAATGGGCTATTAGTTACTTACTCACTTCTCACTTGTTATGCTTTGAGGAATTCTATGTCAGAGATGAAGATGGTTGTCGTTAGTAATTACCTTCTAAAACTGAACAGTGTGAAGTTGTATGACTCATTTGTTTAGTCGTATTTGGATTCAAATTCACAGTTTTAATGTAACTTCATCCTTTTCATTTATCAAATGAAAGGGAAAAGGACAATAAAACAAAAGCAAGCTTTAATAGTTCATTCTTTTGCAGGATATAGCATCTATGATTTCTTCATTTTACAAATGCGTGAAGAGAGGAGACCTCTCAAAACTTCAAGCAATACAAGAAGCCATTCTACAAATGAATGCCCCTTTTTCTTTGGTACCTAAACCATCATCAAGTTTAGTATTGTAACTTACTTCGCATCCCTATGTTTTTTTTTACAGTGGCTTGTTGGCTGGTAAATATTGCTGACTGCTGGCTTTAGAAGTCATAGAAGTTACTAACTTTGAATATAACCATTGAGATGTAAAGCCATACTGTGATTTTGCCAGATATCATTTCTGTGATTGGAACTCAGCATTAATTATTTATCCCTCTTTTGGTGCTTCGATTCAGGGTCCAGACAATGTACCTAAATATTACAATAGAAATGGAAGAGCTGATATAAGGGCTAACATAGTAATTGGCCAAGAGCCCTAGTCGCGTGTTTCTTAGAGAAGCTGTAAGCCTTGGACTTAGGTTTCGTTTGTATTTTAGTCAAATTAGGTGTATTTCAGGGAACTCATTTTGGTAGGTGGCAGTATATGAGATTTTATGCAGATACCTTTTGGACTCAAATGAATAAATGTGGATAACCCAACGACCTACTTGATATTAGTTGCATCTTCCTAGATCTTCTTTTTCTCTCTCTTTCGTCTAGTCTTATCTTCTTCTCATTTTACTCAATACTTGCTATAAACTAATCATCAATCGGTGTTTAATCCAAAATGCCAGAGACTTGAGGTTACTTATAAAAAAACTTTAACCTTGTTTTTGGTAGATAACAACTAAACCCAAAAGGTTAAGTTGTAAGGGAATGAGACAAGAATGTTCACCCTCCCTTACGTGCAGTTTCATCCTGCACTTGGAGGAAAACAGTTTCATCTTGCAAACAGAGAGAAATGAATAGACACAGTCCCATCCAGCACCTTGCAAATCAACAAATAAGTGTGGAATGAGAATCAGAGGTTTCGAACTTTGAACCTCCTTCAAACAGAGCTCTGATACCATGTTACCACTGGATCCAAAAACATAAATTGTTAGGGAATAGACCAATAATGTATATCAGACTAATAGTTTCTTGATCCAAGTTCAGACCAATAATCATCCAAATGAGATGACAGTCTTAGAAAAAACACAAATTTATGAGATGAGAATTAAAGCCCCTGAAGAGACTTGGGTACCCAATAGCTTGAAATATCTATAATGCATGCTGACTATTGGCTGGTATATATATGAAATGCTGGAGGCACATTACCAAGCAATTTTCTAAGGGATATAAAGCCCAATTTCTATTGAAATATACATAGTTCCATGAAATACATGAGTTGCTTAAAGCAAATCTTTGAAGGATTCAAAGAGCCTGAAGCTTAAATTATGTACTCAAGTTTATTATCATAAATATGGTTTAAATTGCCTCGATGAGTACTTTGATAATAGATAAATCGAATTCGAATTCGAATTCAATGTCGTTGCAACGTATTCAAAACTCTTGGACACATCAATTGGAGCTCCTAAAGAGTCTTTGAAAACATACGAAAATTTGTATATATTAATGGCTGGTTATGCCATGTAATTTCTCCAATGATCCAAGTATTGATTTCTTTTTTTTTTTTTTAATTTTTCAATCCCTTATCTATAATTGGGAAGACATGAGATTTGAGAATTATATCTAACTACTTGATTTAGTGGAACTATATTTTGTTAACATTGTTTAAATCTCAACATGAATTCAATGGATGATCCCCTACTAATATTTTTAAAGGCATATGCATACTAGCACTGCCAAACATCACTGTCTAGAAAATGACATTTAAGATGAGTTATCAATTAGTCAAATTAAAGCTTGATGTTAAGGGGGAGTAACTCATCAAGGGGAGCATCCAATCATTTTGTGTGTTGTACTCTTTTTCCTTCGACTAGGTTTTTGTCCCACCGAATTTTTCCTAGCAAGGTTTTAATGAGGCAGCATTAAGCGCATCCAATATTGTATCAATGATCTTGTAAATTATTGTACTTTTTTTTTTCCTTCACTTTGGTTTTATCCCACTGAGTTTTCCAAGCAAGATTTTAACAAGGCAACCGTCACTAATTGAAGAACTCATATCAACATCAGAGGGAGTGATTCATCACACTGTATTCTTTTCTCTTCGTCCAAGGTTTTTGTCCCATTGGGTTTTCCTGGCAAGGTTTTAATGAGACAGTGTCGCATGTTTATCACAGTTATGAGAAACACATGAAAATTGTACGTACTCTTTCCCTTAGCTAGTTTTTTTTCTCATAGGGTTTTGGCTAGTAAGGTTTTTAATGAGGCATATTTGATGTGTAATGGACATCCAAGGGGGAGTGTTATGAATATTAGTATTTATGTGGTTGTCCATATTTACCTAATGTATTTATAAGAAGTACTTTTTATATATCTGATGTATTAGAAAAACAATAAGAGTCCTATTTCATGTAAAACTAGAAGACTTGAATGTTCATCTCAAGTCATTCCTGAAGTCTATAAATAAAGGAGTTTATATTTTTTCTATTATGGCTCATTGGTTGAGAATAATGGCACGCCCAAACATTATATTAGGATTGCAGGCTTGCCGTGATTTTTAGAGGTAACAATTGTTTATCATCATCAACCTCAAGCCTCATATTTTCCAGTTTTTATCATACTTTACCTTTATTTTTGACTCATCAAATCTTCATCAAAATCAACAATCTTATACTCATTTTGAAGCTATGAATCTCCTCTTTACAATCATATAAAAATAATTCAAAAAGCTATGAAACTTGAGATAATTGGTCATAAAATAGGCTACCCATAACTGCCAAATTTTCTAAAAAAATTGCAGATTTTTCAAATTTCACCCAAATTCAATTTCTTTCAAATGCATCACCCCAAATCAGTTTCTTCAGTTACTAGAACATGTGTATAGCTTTCAAATCAATCATCCAACTTCAAACCAACCTATGAATCAAAATCCCCATCAAGAGCATAAACCTTAAAACTAAGAAATCAAAATCAAAATTCAAAGAAGTAAAATGTCATTTGAAAGCTATACACATGTTCGATTTGTTTTTACTTCTCTTGATTTTTATTTCTTAGTTTTGAGGTTTATGTTCTTGATAAAGATTTTGATTTATAGGTTGGTTTGAGGTTGGATGATTGATTTGAAAGCTATACTTATGTTCTAGTAACCTAAGAAACTGATTTAGGGTGATGAATTTGAAAGAAATTGAAGTTGGGTGAAATTTGAAAAAATATGCAATTTTTTTTGGAAAATTTGGCAGTTTCGGGTAGCCTAGTTTGTGACCAATTATCTCGTATTTCATAGTTTTTTTTTTTATTATTTTTGTATGGTTGTAAAGAAGAAATTCATAGCTTCAAAATGAGTATAAGATTGTTAATTTTAATGGAGATTTGATGAGTCAAAAGTATGAGTGAAGTATGATAAAAACTCAAAAACATGAGGATTGAGGTTGAAGATGATGAACAGTAAATTAACATAGAAATGCCAAAATACCCTTATTTTTAACAGAAAATGTGACGAAATTGGATGAGAGATGTCACATTGAAATTTTTTAAAAATTCAGGTGGCACATCGAGTCAAAAAATTTATTAAAAGATAAAGTAAAAAACAGGTCAAAATTTAGGTGGATAACATAATAAAAAATCCTTTAATTTTTTTGTATAAAAAATATTTTCTCTTTTTTTTCTTAAAAAACAGTGAGAGGTCTCAAGTTCTACTGGCATGTATGGATGACCCATTGTGTGACATGGGCACATATAGCCCAAATTTAGACCCCTTAAAATAGAATATTATTGTAGAAAAAAAAAAAAAAAACTTATCTAAAAGTTGGCCACCCTTCTCTATATACATTCAGTCAGTCCTTTACTCCTTTGTAATCAGGTAATGAATTAAATGAATTTAAATTGTTGTTTACTTTTCTGCCTTTCTTTCGTTTTTCAACATTTAGGGTTCTACCAGACTACCAGAGCCTCCTATCATGGAGGGTCCGAATAAATCCCCTTTTTCCCCTTTTTCAACATTTAGGGTTGTACCAGGGCCTCCTATCATGGAGGGTCCGTGTTTATCAACATTTATTAGGGTTCCACCAGGGCGTCCTAACATGGAGGATGTTAAGGACTGGGTCGTGGAGCTCCAGAGAAAGTTATCGGAGATAACTTCCGACCCCGCTGAGCTCACCTCGGGTCAAGATGTTAAGGACCGGATCGTGAAGCTCCAGAGAAAGGTTTCGGAGGTCCAGAAAGTTCTATTCGACGTTAACAAGGTCCATATCAAGCTGACGCAAGAGCATAGGCATAGGCATAGTAGTGCTACCAACCATGGGGCCGTTAATCCTTTCACAAGGTCAGTGACGTGGTGGATTTCGTCTTCTTAAATTTTTGCTGTAAAACTACCGATGGTTGTTGTTTTTTTAATTATTATTATTAATATGCTATAAATCAATGGCCCTAGTCCATTTATTGCATAACTGCTAAAGCTAAACAAGAGAAAACCTAGGAGACTGCAACCTTCCAATCTGATTGAATAAGAAAAAATTGTTTATCTCTAAAATCTGAGGATATTGAAGCCCAATAAAGACAGTATTTCCCACATTCTCTCCATGATCCGTACCATCTTATTGACCTAATATTATTAACCCGAACTAGGCATATGCACGTCTCATTGGTACTTGCACAGTTGCACTGATTGCCAACTCCTATTCGGAGGGCCTTTATCTGTATCTTGAGTTGTTTTCTTGCAAACCGGATGTTCTATTTTGTAATTCTATGAATTGAATTTTGTATGTAATTATGTATCAGTTACTCTTTAATTTAATGATGACGATGATGATCTACTGGCACACTGAAATTCACAGTTTGTAGGACAAGTTTATTTATTGATATTGGAATCTGTATTTTGTATCTATTCCTACATATGCTTACTAAAGTAGATGGTGTGGCTTTGACCTTGCATCAATAATTCTCTCTAGCTAGGTGTTTGAAAAGATTAATTTGACTCGTTTCTCTGTCCAGCTTGCCAATGGAGGGGGAGCATGCAAAGATGGTAAATCAGGGGGAAGCCAGATCTGTGTTTGTGGTGGTGAATTTTCTTCGCGGCCCATACAGTGGTGCATTATTTGAAATAAAATTGAATCAACGAGGAGAAGTTCATATGGGTGGAGGAGGAGTCACTGATGAACCCCTACTACTTGAACCTGTAGCCAAGTTCCCTGGTGCTTATACCATTCGGAGCGCGAGGATTTTCAGCTGCTCCTATCTACTTCTAGAGGAAGGTCTCGGTAGACCTTACAAGGGCAAGAATTCCAAGTCATTGCTGGGATATATTTTTGACACCAAGACTAGGTCATCGTATAGATTCAGGCCCCCCGAAACTTCTAAGCCAGTTGGATACGTTGTTTCTGCGTACAGTAAACTTTATTATCTTGCATCTCCAGTATGCTGCCGACAACTTCCGGATCCATCCTTTGAGTGTTATGATCCTTGTGAGAATCTTTGGAAGCGACTGCCTTCTTTTCCATTTTATAAGTATTCGGCCAATATGAATATAGTTGGTTATGCCGTTTGCTATGGCTTTATTTTGTTTTCAATGCATGCCATCAAGCAATTCCAAGTCGTGGCTTTTCATGTAAGGAGCAGTAAATGGCATGAAGTGAAAATTGACACTTCTACTTATGTTCCTTTCTTGGGGAGGGCCGTGGTTGTAGGCGAGACTATCTATGCCTTATCTGAACGTGCAGAGGAGATTGTAGCATTCTCCTTCAAGATTGATGAGGGTGATGGAGGTGGTATTGCCTATTCACTAAGCTCACCATTAAGATTGCGGGGCCTGGAGATTGTGGGTCGGCCATATCTAGGGATGTCGACAGAGTATTTGGTTCATTTGGGGAACCGGGATTTTTGTCATGTCCAGACTGGCGGGAACAACACATGTGTTGATCGTCAATATCTTCGTATCACCACATTTCAAATTGTTGTTGGAGAAGGAGGAAGCCATATGATCAAGACCTTACATTCAGCTGATTGTGCTGTGGATATTAATGACTCTGGTTCTTTCTTTGTTAGCTTCAGCTTCACGCCGTAAGTTTCCTTCACGTATCTTTAGTGTTTTCATATATAACATTAATTTGTACGTTGGGATTCTCTTACATTTTGTATGCAACGTTAACCTTTTTATGGTTTCTGATTATTATGACTCAGTGAGTGCGATGATTTTGAACCCAAAGAAGAAGAGGGGAGTGTGACGGCCATGAATCAGCCAAGACAAGAAGAAGAAACTAAGTGCTAGGTAAGTTACCATCCTCACGTCACTCCTAATTAAATTACTTATGAATATCTAAAAAAGGTTAAAAAAAAGAAGGATATATGGGAGGAAGAAGCATTTCTCGATTCCTCCCAATAAAATGGAATGGAAGCTAGCTGCAGTTGTGATAACACCCTATGAGAGTGTCTATATGAAATCTTTTTATTTATTTAATACGACCATGAATCAAGAGGCTGAAGGCTTTGCATGTCTGTAAGTGTTTTTATTAGCCTTTGAGTGTAGTTTCTCGTAATATAATTTGGTTTCGCAGAGAAAAGCCAAGCAGGAAACAACCAAGCATGAACTAGCCAAGCCAAGAGGCCTGCCTAGCAGTGACTGCAAACCGAAAACATGGCGGATCTAAGGAAAATATCTCTAAAGGAAGCACTGCCTTTTACCCATTTACCTCTGATGCTGCTCCACCTATTGAGTAGGAAAAAAATACACTTCTTAATCTTAATCATCTTGTAAGTACGGGTACGGGGTGAAACTGCTGGTTGCTGATTTTGAACTATGCTTTGATGGGGGGAACTGCATCTCATCCTTTATGCGAAGATGTTGGGTAGAAGGAAAGAAAGCTGTAATGTAGGAAGGAAGATAAAATGGGTAGATGGAAAGAAAGCTGCAATGATTTGCAGGAAGATGTTGCATGCGGCTCATAACATCCTCTGTTTGATTGAATGATTTGGAGAAGAAAGGACATGATGTGTATGTAGCCCTCAAACATTGCAGTTTGATAGATGGAGAAGAAACGATATGATGAATGATGAATTGGGAAGAAATTACTTATTTAATTGTTATTTAGAGTTCTTGGTGGATCAATCCGAGCGCTTGTAATCTGAATAACCCATGATCAGTGAACAATGTGACTCTGTAACTCTCTCCATTTGATATTGGATTCCGTTGGGCTATGTAAACGTTGAACATCATCCGGTAGAAATTGCATCAATCTCCATTCGCTTTCCTCCAAGATTTTCCAGTATTTTCTCACCTCAAATCCGGTAGATATTAACCCAACTTTTTTATAAATAACATAGGTCACCTCAAATCCTCTGAGTTCATTGTTTAGACGATCAACAAGCTCATGGAAGAAGTGGTGTTGATCCGAAGTATTAGATATCACCTGAACATGACAATGAAACATTACTTTTGAATCATTGGGTGAATTTGACAACTTTTGAGGCATTACTTTTGATAATGTATGGTCTTCAAATAAAGGAAAGACGGGAGCTATTCCGACCACCCTAAAATACTGAGTTGACCATCCTATGAATTTTGTTCTCATTTTTTTCTATTTAACCCCTGCATTAAAGAAAAAAAAAAACTCATCTTTCTCTTCCTCCCTTCCTCACTGGAAGTCTGGACCAAACGCACCACCCCACCCCCACCCCCACCCCCACCTAACCCAGCCATCGGACCACCATGGGTATGCCTCCCTCCCTCTCTTCTCTCCATCTCTTTCTCTTCCTCCCTCCCTCATTGAACCACATATATTTCCTTCTCACTCTACCTCCCTCCCTCTCTCTTCCCTCCATCTACTGATCTGGAGGTCTATGGGATCACGGCGACCACCCATGGTGGTCCGATGAGGGAGAGAGGACGAGAAAGAGATGGAGGGAAGAGAGAGTTTGGGAAGAGAGAGAAACGAAGAGAGAGAGAAGTGGCAGGAAGGACCACCGGTGACCTTGCCAGCGGCGGGTGGGGGTGGAGTCGGGGTGGTTGGGTATTCACAAGGGTAAAATAGGAATTATTGAAAAAAATTGTGTTGGGGTAGTCAACTTAGTAGAATAGGGTGGTCTGCATAACCCGCCTCTAAAGGAAATATGACTGAAATTTCTATGTTGGATATTGTGAGGACTTATTTTGTTTAGTGTTGGAAATTGTTTCAGCAAAGTGAATGATAGAAAATGACGATTTTGGAGGGTTGGTTTTGAGAACTAAGTATAGAATATTATTTTGAAGTTGAAAAAGAAGAATTGTGGAGACTATGAAGAGAAAGTTGTTATATACTGATACTCTGGGTGACGAATCCATGGAAATTGATGATTTTATGACTATAAGGATATTATCGGAAGAAATGAATATATTTTTTGAGGCATATAGTAATGAATTTGTCGAGGTCATTAGGATATAATTTGAGGAAAGAAAGACAACTCGTGGTGATTAGCAAAGTTTTTAGGACAGGCTTGAATTGTTGAGGTTTGGTGACGTAGCTTTTAGAGTTGATACTTCTTGACTTTTGTGAAGAGGAAAGTTATGAATTAAATTTGTCACTGAATAGATAATTTATTGTGACCTATTCTTTGAGGCGTGAAGGTGTATGTAGAGATCAATTCTAGTTACTGACAAAAATGACGGAAAATGGTATTTACTTGAAAAGTTATTACTTAGTAACAAAACAAAAACAAAATTCAGTTGGGGATTTGTATTTCACTTTCAAAATTTTTCTATGGGTGTTTAAAAATTACAAATATTTTAATTGTAATGGGAAACTAGTCCATCTATTTTAAAGCATTGGAATTTAGTCCATCTATTTTAAAGCATTGGAATTTAGTTGAGTATCATTTGTTTTAGAGAAGAAAGAGAGAGGGAGTGAGGAGAGAGTAATAGTGCAATCATGGTGCTTGACTCGTGTGGCGTAATATGGAGGAATGCTCTAGCTTTGAAATCCAAGTAAGGGGGTTTCTTAGGGAACTTATCCCCATTTGGAAATTGTGTTGATTAAACTTTGTGCAATGTATATTGTGCATGATATACTATTGATTGATATGTTGTTTGTTCGGAAACATGGCTTATTGTTGTATTGCTATAATTGATAAACTGAATATTTATATGCACATATGGCCATGAAGATAAACGAGGAAAATTATGCACATTGCATATCATGACAAATTTGAGTAGAGGAGTTTGTGGATATATTCGAGATTGGGTTATGAAAATGGAAATTAGCTTTTGTGTAGTTGAGTCTGACCATTGTAGGGACTAGGTCCAGGCGACACTGTGTGCACAGTAGATTAGGATATCAGCAGTATAATTGTCTAGACAAGATTGGGTGATTTGGGCTTAGACATCAATGGTCTAGACAAGATGACTACTAAAAGGGGAAATATATACAGGTTGACTTGACTGTGTTACGGGTGTTAGTTCATACAATGAAGTATTCGGAGTGACAGTGGTAAAATGTATGGTATGAGCTAGACATGTAGGTCTATTTATTCTATTGTTTTGATTAACGGGATGAGTATATGAAGTTAAACTACATTCACGTATCATCATTTTAATCTCAATTATCAAAATCTCTTATGATTGAATTACATGTTTGTGTCACTTAGTTTACTCTTGACAATTATGCTCGATAAGACTTATGTCTCTTCTGAGTTGTGGTTCCGATCACCCATATATAGACCTTCTTGCAGGTTTTGAACTAAGAAGACAGAGGGTAGACGAGGTGAGGTTGAAATAGATGTGACATATAGTATTTTTTTTAATATTTCTCTGCACTTGTAAGGAATTTTGGTTTACTGACCCCATTTTAGTCTCTTTTATTTTTTTCATTCACGTTCCCGAAATTTTTTTTTAGCATAATAGGCAACTAATTGCACTCAAAGAGTCTTTAGATGTACAACCGTGGATGATGCTTTGGGGTGACCCAGAAGCCTTGCAAATGAAGTATGAAGAATAGCAGCATCATACTGCAGGAAATTATCAAAAAGAATGAAATAACTTCTGGGGGACGACACACCCTAAACCCTAAACCCTTACCCCAAAGGTAAGTATATATGGCAGCCTATAAGATAAATCAGAAAGGAATAAGTTTTGTAAGCTTCACGATATAGTCGTCTCAAGCAAGAGTTATTATCGTTCATTTTCAAACCTAGTGTTAAAACTAGGGGAGGGGCTGAGGGGGATTCGAACTTTGGTGCAGGGGAGCACATCCATTCTAGCTAACTTGGCTACAACCAAATCTGTCTATTCCTTATTTTTTTTATATGTACAGTAATTTGTATTTGCTGGCTCATGCAACATAAAATGAGTCCATTGATTCTATTGAATATGACCATAAAAATAAAAAAAATAAAAAGACCTTTAAATTGACGGTTCAAAATGCTCTTGTACGAGGATAGTTTGATGGTAATTAAACTCTTATCTACCACCAAAATTCCAACCTAATTTTAGCTGGAATGGAATATTTCTAAAGTCTAATTAACTATTCAGGTACGTAAACCTCTAGATTTTTAGATATGAACTATGCTAGCATTCACTCGCGCTCGAGTGACTATGGAAATGTTTGTATATACGTGGACTTTGTAATTCATCAACAATTCACAATCCCTCGTGAATGTTTAATATTAGGGTGGATAAATATTTAGCAAACAACGTAGGTCAAGGGTTCCATTCCTCCATACACTCCAGAAAGGCAGAAAGTGCATCTTTCATTGGTTTTTCTTAGTTTTTCCCTCTTGTCATTGTCCATGTCAAAATTAATTCTAACCCGAAAAGACAAAGCAAAGAAAAAATGATTCCAAATAGTAACTTAAGCAGCCTACTACATTCCAAATAACAATTAAATTAAGTAATTTCTTCCCAATTCATCATTCATCGTTCATCATATCATTTATTCTCCATATATGCATCTATTAAACTGCAATGTTTGAGAGCTACATACACATCGTGTCCTTTCTTCTCCAATATTCATTCAACATCTTCCTACATTGTAGGTTTTTTTCCTACTACCCAACTATCCGTAATCCCTCCCTCCAAATAAATGAGATGCAGTTCCCCCCATCAAAGCGTAGTTCAAAATCAGCAACTAGTAGTTTCACCCCGTACTTATAAGATGATTAAAATTAAGAAGTTTACTATTTTACTACTCAACAGATGGAGCAGCAATGTACAGAGGTAAACAGGTGAAAGTAAGTGCTTCCTTTAGCGATATTTTCTTTAGATCCGCCATGTTTTCGGTTTGCGGTCACTGCTTGGCTTCTTGGCTTTTCCCTGCTTGGCTTTATCCGGCTTGGCCTTTTTCTTCATGGCAGTCACTCTCACCTCTTCTTCGTCGGGTTCAGAATCCTCGCACTCACTGAGTCATAATAATCAGAAACCATATAAAGGATACATCACATACAAAATGTAAGAGAGTCCCAACGTACAAATTAATGTTATAGATGAAAACACAAGAAACGTGAAGGAAACTTACGCCGTGAAGCTGAACCTAACATAGAAAGAACCCGACTCCTTAATATCCACAGCACAAACAGTTGAATGTAAGGTCTTGATATGGCTTCCTCCTTCTCCAACAACAATTTGAAACGGGGTGATACAAAGATATTGATGACCAACATGACCAGCACATATGTCTTTCCCGCCAGTCTGGACATGACAAAAATCGTGGTCCCCCAAATGAGCCAAACACTCTGTCTGCATCGCTTCATGTGCAAATGGCCAACCCACAATCTCCAGGCCCTGCAATCTTAATGGTGAGCCTAGTGAATAGGCAATACCACCTTCATCACCCTCATCAATCTTGAAGGAGAATGCTATAATCTCCTCTGCACGTTCAGATAAGGCATAGATAGTCTCGCCTACAACCACACCCTTCCCCCGGAAAGAAAAAAAAGCAGAGGTGTCAACTGTCACTTCATGCCATTTACTTGTACTTACATGAAAAGCCATGACTTGGAATCGCTCGTGGTCACCCATTGAAAACAAAATAAAGCCATGGAAAACGGCATAACCAACTATATCCACATTGGCCCAAGACTCAGAATAAAATGGAAAAGGAGGCAGTCGCTTCCAAAGACTATTAACAGGATCATAACTCTCAAAGGGTGGATCTGGAAGTTGTCGGCAGCATACTGGAGATGCAAGATAATAAAGTTTCCCATACGCAGAAACAACAGTTCCAACTGGCTTAGAAGCTTCTGGGGGCTTCAATGGAACCACTGACCTAGTCTTGGTGTCAAAAACATATCCCTGCAATGACTTGGAATGCTCGCCCTTCCAAGCTTTATAGAGACCGTCTTCTGGAAGTAGATATAACCTGGAGAGGCTGCAAATCCTAGCACACTGAATGAAATGACCAGGAGGGAACTTGGCTACAGGTTCAAGAAGTTGGGGTTCATGCGTGAATCCTCCTCCTCCATCTCCGCCCATATGAACTTCTCCTCCTTGTTTAAATTTTACTTCAAATAATGCAGCACTGTATGGATGGTTGTAAAAAAATTCCACCACTACAAACACAGATCTAACTTCGTCCTGATTTACCATCATTAATGTATGGTCCCCCTCCATGGGCAAGCTGGATAGAGATAATATTGAACAAGTGTCAAGTTAATCTTTTCAAACACCTAGCTAGAGAGAATTTTTGAAGCAAGGTCAAAGCCACACCATCTGCTATAGTAAGCATATACAGGAATGGATACAAAAATATACAACACAGAAGATCAACATCATCATCATTAAATTGAAGAGTAACTGATACATAATTAGATACAAAATTCAATTCATATAGTAAATCATCAGAATTACAAAATATAACATCCTCACAAAATAACACAGTTTGCAAGAAAACGCCTCGAGAAACAGATAAAGGCCCTCCAAAGAGAAGTTGGTAATCAGTGCAATTGGGCCAGTGCCAATGAGACGTGCATTTGCCTAGAACGATTCGATGAGGTCAATAAGTTGGTACAGAGCAAGGAGAGGATGTGGGATATACTGTCTTTATTGGGCTTCAATATCCTCAGATTTTAGAGACAAGCAATTTTTACTTATTCAAGCAGACTTGGAAGGTTTCAGTTTCCTAGATTTTCTTTTGTTTAGCTTTAGCAGTTATGCAATAACTGAACAATTATTCAAGGCATCCATTGTTCAAATTTAAGAATGTAACAGGAGGAAGATGGCAACAATTAAGGAGACGAAATCCATGAAGTCACTGACCTCCTGCCGACAATCACCGTGGGATTTGGAATCGTCATTTCTGGTCGACTGGGGCCAGCCCTACAAGTGGTGGCGCCTAGTAGGCGAAGCTCTCGCATAATTGATTTCTGTAAACCGAACAGTTGGGCTCGCATGGAGATAACGGCGGCTCGAGCATTCTCGAACTCCGATAACTGGCCCTGGAGGTCATCTTGGCCTGAAGGAATCGTGAACAACTGGTACTCATCATCTTCAACCATGATTTTAGGGTTGGGTATGAAAATTCCCAAACTTCCAACGCAACGGGGAACTAGTGACAGAAACCACTGCATTGACATGCAAGTATGCAACAAGAAAAAAGATAAATAAATAATAGGCCAGTTACAAATAAAAATAAATACTCTTAAATTCTTTATTTTTACATTAGTCCCTCAAATTGCCATTACTAGGGTATATAAATATATACCCTAAACAAAACCATCCAAAGATGAGTATATATTAGTACAGGCTCCTTCTGTTGAGGTATACCTCAACTTATTTATGTTGAGGTATGACTTTGTTGGGGCCTACACGAGTCCTTTTGTGTCGATCCGAACCGTTCGCAAGGATCATCTTCATTGATAGATCATCTTTACAAAAAATTAGCCAAATCGGAAATCATTTGCCTATCTAATTTTGATAAAACAAATGGACGGTTTCATCGAAAATATTTGGTTCGTCCATTTATTTGATCAAAGTTAGATAGGCAAATGATTTCCGATTTGGTTAATTTTTTGCAAGGATGATTTATCTATGGAGATGTAAAAATTAAACGGTTCGGATCGACACAAAAGGACTCGTGTGGGCCCCAACATGGTATACCTCAACATAAATAAGTTGAGGTATACCTCAACAGAAGGAGCCTGTATATTAGTATACCGATAAATATTAGTACAAAACCATCCATGGTTCGGTTCGGTATATATATTAGGGCTTTACCAAAACAAAACTATCCATTGTGCTTAAAATATATATTAGTACATATCTTATTACTTATCTAAAGATGAGTATATATTAGTATACCGATAAATATGAGTAGATGTATAAATATATATATATATGAGATTCTAATTTTTCTTAAAAAAAAAAACATTTACTTTATTAGAGAATCACTCTATATTTTAACTCACATTATTGATAACATTAAAATATAATTAGGCTTAGGTCTTTTAGAAAAACAGTTTTTAGATGAAGATCAGGGATGTTTTAAAATTTAAAAGAAAATCTTTTTAATTCATAATAATTTATAAGAAAATTTTTGTAATTCATAATAAAGTTATTCACCGATTTAAAGGGTATTTCCCTTCTTAAGGTGTAGAGTGGGCTTTGTAAAGGCTGCATGTTAGGTTTTAACTCCGAAATTTTGGGCAGAAGTTAAAATCTAACATGAATTCGTCAAAGAAGAAAAATAAAAGGACTTAATTAAAAACCCTAAATCACTACCGATCTTAGTCTAAGAAAGACTTATAAAATAGACTGGATTTTAAGTCTTCCTAATATTAATATGATAATATGATAATATTATATAATTATATTTTCTTATAGTTATTTATAATATTAGTAGTTTAATATTTATTGTACCACTAATATAATAATATTATATGAGCATATATAACTAAATTTCAATAATTGTTTCAGTTTTTTCGGTAATAATCAATTCAGTTTTTTTCAATGATAGTTTTCGATAATCGGTCAATTTACGAACTTTTCTCGATTTTGAATTTTTGATTTTCAAAAAATTTCGTAGACAGTTGGTTCAATAAAATGATGGGGGACTAATGTATGGCCATATGGGCTAATGTAAAAATAAAGAATTTAGGAGTATTTATTTTTATTTGTAACTCGCCTATTATTAATTTATTTATCTTTTCTCTTGTTGTGTGTTGATGCAGTGGTTTCTGTCACGAACGAGTCTCGGACAGGTGGCAACATATGAAGAAGGGGAGAGCATGGGAAATTGGGCACCAAAAAATCAAATTTGGGAATTTTCATACCCAACCCTAAAATCATGGTTGAAGACGTTGAGTACCAGTTGTTTTCAAATAAACTAGGCTTGTTTTCTAATTTCTTTTCAATCATATATAGTATATGTATGACTACTTTTCATAATTAATGGAATTTGACAATCCTTGATAAGATCCAGAACATTCCATCTATTAGAGTTCAAAGCATGAAAAATCTTTGATGTGCGTTTTCATTGGCCCAATTCTTAGTTTCTTTGTATGCATGGGCATAAGAATAACAGAATATGATGATATGTAAAATGGTTGCTATAGAAACCTAAGGAAAGTAGTCTTCAGCTTCATTTACTTCATCCCTCGAACATTATACTGACCTGACACAGATTCAACATTGCAATGGAGCTCACAGAACGCTGCAAAAGTGAAGGGGAATTGGGGTCGTTGATATGTTGGTATGGTCGAGATTCATGTCATGTAGGCATCTAACATGGAACAAGAACGACAATGTGAAACGTCGGTAATTTGTGTTGTACTATAGCTTTAATTCTCGATGAAAAGTGACTCCACGTGGGCTTATGATCATTCTATATCACATCTTTGTCTTTCTTTTTTTCTCTGGGCAGAAGTAACAAAATATTTTCTGACATAAAGTTGACATTCTAATCTTCTGGATTATTTGATTACTTTTAGGCTTCTCTTTCCATAGGTTATGAATGATCCATCTGCAGTTATTACAATGATCCACCTGTTGCAACTCTCATTTGTTCAAAATCCAAATGCTGATGCCTTGTGCTGAAACCCGTGCCTATGTTGTCCCTTGATATTAAGGCTAAGGAATTTCATCTGAATATTCTTAGCAAACTCTCGTTACTCTCCAGAATGATGAGTACATTGGTTCAATAAGATGGTTTCTGGCCTTAATTTTAAGTCTGTGGTCTGGCTTTAGTTTGTGAGGGGAGAAGGGAGATGGTATTGAAGTATTGAACCCAAAAGCTTAAGTTAGGTGTGTGCATGGAAAGGCCCAATAGGTATATATAATTATATCAGACACTCAATCCAATTAATATGGACCCATTTCTCAGCACTCCTCTCACGTGGGATACCTCTTTTGGTGGATCATACACGTAGACAAATGGATACTTCTTAAGTTGAATCTTCCTCTTCCACAACTGTTCCTCAAATTTCATCACTCTTTTGCTTCTTGTTTGTGTTGTAGATACTTATTTTTTGTCTATGAGAAATGTGATTAGGCCAGGCTTTTGAATGATAAGAGTATGACATATATCTTCAACCAGAGATGCACTGCCTAAAATTATCTTGATTTCCCTTATGTTTGCAATGTATATCTACAGTGAAACTAGGGAAGCTCAAAATAGGTTTACCAATCTGCTACAAAGAGTATATTTAAACCAGCCAAATGATAGAGAAATCATTAGACTACTGATGGCACATGTTGGTCGTGGAGGACAGGGAGATGTTGGACAGAGAATTCGTGATGACATACTTGTGATTCAGGTATTTAAAAAGGTATTTGTTTAATGTATATGGATTTTTATAGCTCATGTTGCATCAACCTTGTGATAATCTGCACATTTTCCACATCAGAGAAACAATTACTGCAAGAATGGCATGATGGAGGAATGGCACCAAAAGTTGCACAATAATAGTAGCCCAGATGATGTGATAATTTGCGAGGTATGGTAATTTATGGATTAGTGTTATAGAAAGTCCAGGTTATTGGTTCAATTGGCGTGCTTCGTGTGGTGTCTAACTGCAGAATGTTTAAAATGTTCCTCAGAGGCACATATTGATATACTTTTTTCTTTTCTTTTTGTAACAGGCACTCTTAATACATAAAGTCTGGTTTTAGATCGAGTTGATATTTACTGGAAAACATTAAATGCAAATGGTCTCACAAAAGAGAAGCTTGCAAGTTATGACCGACCAACTGTGTCAGAGCCTCATTTCAGGGCTGATACTAAGGATGGACTCATCCATGACCTCACAGCATACTTGAAGACATTAAAGGTACAGAATGCAATCTAAACAGGAGCAATTATACTTTACTGGTGCTGTCTACCTGAGCTTCAGTTGACCACTGTTAGTAGGGAAGTAGATGGAAGTTTAACAGCCACTTATTCATATTATATACCTGCAAGTCATATTGTATATAGCACACAATATACCTGAAATTTTGTCTATAGATTTAAAGTGTTGGTTAAACTGTGATCTCAAGGCATTGGAATAAGGTTGACCCATGTGTTCTTTTTAGGCTTATTATCAATTTTGCCCCCTGAACTATGATTCCATTCCTAATATGCCCCCTTACTTTTTAATTCTATCAATTTACCACCTAACAGTTTCAACGTTATTCTAACGTACCCCTTCGACTCAATTCCGTCATAATTTCCGTTAGCCTTGCTGACCTGGCAGGGCATATTGGTCATTTCGACCTCTCTAAACCACTCAGCACCCTTCATTTTGCCACATAGACCCAAAAGTGGAACCCACCCCTTTACTTTAATACAAAACCTAAAAAAATAAACAAATGAAAGAAAAAATAAAATAAAACCCTCCCCCCTACCCACGAACCCCACCTTTTCTTCTTCTTCTCCTTCTTCCTTATTTCTTCTTTTTCTTCTGCAATTCCCTCCCCCCCCCCACCACCCCAACCTAGCCCCTCTCGGCCCCGTCGCACCTCCCCCCAAACCCAACCTCCCAGCCCCATCACACCCCCCTTCCCACCCAACCCCGTCGCACCCACCCAGCCCCACTGTCGCACCCACCCACCAACTCTCTTGTCCACCACCACAACTTCACCGTCACCTTCATCATCCCCTCCGACGGCCACCCAACAAAGCCCAGACATCCGTCCTCGCCGCCCTTCCCAAACAAAGAAGACAAAGCTGAATTTGCAGATCTAGAGAGGGGAAAATAGAGGGAGAGAGAGAGAGAGAGAGAGAGAGAGAGGGGGGAAAGAGGGGGGTCATTGGCTGGGAATGGTGGTGGGGCTGGTGCAGGTGGCTGATCGGGAGGAGAGGGTGGTGTGGGTGAGTTTCTGATCAGAGGGGGGTCATTGGCTGGGAATGGTGGTGGGGCTGGTGCAGGTGGCTGATCGGGAGGAGAGGGTGGTGTGGGTGAGTTTCTGGGCACAGGTTGGGATGGTGGGTTTGGTTTTTTATTTTTTTTTATTATTTTTTTTTTTCTAAATATTAGAGTTTAAATTTTTTTTTTTTGGTTTTAAATTTTAAGTTTTGTATTAAATTAAAGGGGTGGGTCCCACTTTTATGTTTATGTAGCAAAATTGGAGTGCTGAGTGATCCAGGTAGGTCTACTCTGCCACGTAGGCGGCCACATCAGCAAAGCTAACGGAAGTTATGACGGAATTGAGTCGAAGGGGTACATTAGAATAACGTTGAAACTGTTAGGTGGTAAATTGATAAAATTAAAAAATAAGGGGGCATATTAGGAATGAGATCATAATTCAGCGGGCAAAATTGATAATAAACCTTCTTTTTAATAAAAGTTTGTTTTGACGGAATGATAAAAGTTGAGATTTAAATCATAAAGGTTGTAAAGTTTTTTATTTATCTTACGTTTTAAGTATCATAAAATTTAAATGCGAGCCAATGTGACTATGGCAGTGGTGACAGCTGACAATGGAGTAGAAGGAAAATAATAAGAACATTACTAATATTTAATTTGAGTTTCTAACCAGCCTTACATTATTGTTGTACGGTGTCTTCTTCTATACATTGACCATGTACATTGTACACACATTCCAGCCGAAGGAAGTTAAAGGTAAGGGGAAAGGAAAAGACTCTTTCAGCAGCTCAATAATAATATTATATTAAATACAAAAATAAAAAGAGGAAAGATGAGAAGAAAAAGCACTTCAAAGAGTATAATGGGATGTGCATGTACGAATATTCCATTGCTTATGTAGCATCCCAGATGTTGCGGAATATATGCGGACAACGTTTCTAGATGTCACGATTTAATCAACGTCTAAGATTTAAATGGGTTTCTTATGTCGATGTAGCGTCATAGATCCTTGTACAGAAGCTAATTTTCTCTCTTGGCCAAAAAAAGAAGACCCATTTAATCTGAATCGTTAGTTACATCGTGCGGCTCAGATAGTACCTTCCGCAGTTCCGCAAGAGAGAAAAATTTTCTCCACACAGATGACATTGTATTTTCATATAAAGAAAATTATAGCAATGGTCCCAACTTTATCTCAAATATCACTTTGATACACAAACTTATTTTTTGAATTTTAAAGTCTATGAACTTTCACATATGTATCACTTTAGTCCATTTCGTCAATTTTATTTATATTTTTTCGTCAATTTTAGTCACGTATATTATGTTGGCAAAAAAAAGATAGGATGAGTTACCATTTTTATCTTTCAAAAGTGGCTCATATGCTTGACACATGGCTAAAATCAATTAAAAAAAAAAAGTGGATAAAATTGACGGAAATGACTTAAGTGATATAAGCTTAAAAGTTTGCGCACTATAAAATTCAAAAAATAAGCTCGTGGATCAAACTGATACTAATGCCATGTTTACTAATTCGTAATCGGAATCGGAATCCAATTCCTCCAAAATAAGGAGTTAGATTCCAATTTTTGTGTTTACTAATCATATGGAAATAAAATACAAGTGAGACCCACATGATATCAGGAATTCAATTCCTTATTTTGGAGGAATTGGATTCTTGGGTTGGAAGTAGTATTCTGATTCTTTATTTTGGAGAAATTCAATTCCTTATTTTTTTTTTCCATTATACCCTCACATTATTAACTAGCATGTAAAATAATTTATTTAGAACAAGGGCATTTTAGTAATCAAATACCCACATGATATCATTCCTACTCTGATTCCAGATAGTTTAGTAAACAGCTTCAATGTAAATTCAATTCCTCCTAACCTAATTACGGATTAGTAAATATGTCATAAGGGTAAAGTTCGAGTATTATTGTTGTCATTTGCTCTTTTCATATAATTATTTTACACAGTTACTATTTTTCTCTAATTTTATTAGTAATTAGAATATTACAAAGGACAATTAAGATATCAATTAAAAAAACAGGACAATTAATTAAGATTAAGTTTTATCGGTCTTTGCACTTGGGTTTCATCAAATTTTGGGGAAATTATAAAGTTTTTTTTTTTTTAGATAAGGGAAAATTATAAAGTTTGATGATGATTCAACCAAAAAAAACAAAGACTATTAAAATTATTTGGATGAATAACCTTTTGCATGATTAAAATATTGTGGACAATTTAATAAGGTACATATCTAGCTTCTACATTTTTACTAGGTATGTTTTTACTAGTTTTACTAGTATTTGCATCTATGCACATTAAAAAACAAAAACAATTCAAGCAATGAAGTTTAGGAGTAGTGTTAGGGATCCCAACATTTTTTCTCAATTTTTATTTCCCAACTTACATAGCATTTATACATTTGACACAAAAAAATCAAAAATAAAACCTAAAACATAAAAAGAAGTACATTGTCCAATAAAATAACATAAAGTGATAAATAAATATTGGAAAAAAAGTTGAGACTCTTAGCATTTTTATTTAGGAAAATCAAGCAATCAAATCAAAAATCACACAAGACATGTATGTGACATGATTCATCCAATTCAAACCAAGTATATGTGATTTGTGTTTTTGGGTTTCCACTATACACAAAGTAAATACAATATGGGAGATAAATTCTCAATCCTTTCTTCCTTAGAGAGAATAAGAGATAATGGACTGCACCTAATGCTACTTGTTATGTTGGACAAGATTATTTGGTGTTGTGTTTACCTATAAAGCTATTTGGTGCATGTTGATATGAAGGATCCTATTTATAATAGGTGAGAGGGCACTTATCTTTTTGTAATTCTCTAATATCATAAAACAGTGATCATTAGTAACAATTATTTTTATGTTATAACGCGGATGTACGTGACTTTTAAAATAGTCGTTGTTACACAGTGACAATCATCGTCACTGTCGAAAAATGGCAATTGCCAAGTACTTGGTGGATAGTGTCGAGCGCTTGGTTAACCGCACAGAGTGCTTTTGCCAAGTACTTGGTGGACTGGTTTGTCACCATGTTTAAAAAAACTAAAAAAATAAATACCTATACTATAATTTACCCAAATGAAAAAATAAAAATTACTGCCCAAAGGCCTAATATAAGTGCACAAAGACTTTATCATCTCTCATTGATATAGGACCTATTTGATATTGCTTTTAGAACTGCCAAAACGCTTTCAGATTAATAAAAGCATTTTTGATAGCGTTTGACAAAAGTAAATAAAAGTGCTTATAAGTTATAAAAACGCTTTTAAGAGGTTTTTTAAGAAGCACTTGTTCCTTAGAAAGAATTTTCAAGTGCTTTTGCATGAACAACTTTAAAATTTGAGCAAATTACAACTTAGTACCTCAAGTATACCCTCTATTTCAACTTAGTACCTCAAGTTTAAAAAGTTACACGTCAGTATCTCAGCTTTCATTTCGTTGCAACTGCATACCTCCGTTAGCTTTTCCGTCTGTCAGACCGTTAAACGCCTACGTGGCTACGTGGCACGGTGACGTGGCTTTAAAAAATGCCACATAGACAAAAAAAATAATAAACTTTTTTAAAATAAAATAAATAATTATAAAAAACAAAAAAATTTAAAAAACCAATAATTAAATTATAAAAAACAAAAAAAACATTTATATTCCATTTTCTCTCCATTTTTCAGCCCCCTGCCCCCGATTCTGTCTCTCCTGCCTCCTCTCTCTCCTCACTTCTCTCTCTGCCCGATCTCTTTCTCCGGCGCCCATCTCCGGCGAGAACCTGCATCTTCTTCCTCTCTCTTTCTCCGATGACTGGTGGGTCTCGGATTGCCCACCCCCCTGATTCTGTCTCTTCTCTCTCTTCCCGATCTCTTTCTCCGGCGCGCATCTTCGGCGAGACCACCCCCATCTTCTTCCTCTCTCTTTCTCCGGTGACTGGTGGGGTGGGTCTCGGGTTGCTCGGGTTTTGGGGTATCGGGTGGTGGGTTGATTTGTGTGGCTGGGAGGGAGGGTTGCTCGGGTGGTGGTTGTGGGTTGGGGTGGGTCTCGGGTTGCTCGGGTTGATTTTGACACGCCCTTACACATAGCCTCGCTTCTGGGTCACTCTGCTTTCGCTAAAGAATTACTGGGTCGGAAGCCCGAGCTCGCTTCCCAGTTGAATTCCCAAGGTTCTTTTCTCTTCGCTTTCAGTTTGGGGGATTGAAGTAGTCTCAAGTAGAGAAGCTGAGGTGAAAATATGACAACCCTAAGATCAAGCTTGCCGTCAAGGATTCGTCAACTTCTGTCCGCCGACGGTGCTCTTGGGCCGTCTATCAAACTCGACTCAGAGCCCGTAAGTCTCTCTCTTTCTCTCTCTCATTTCATTTTAGTTTAATTTTACATTGATACTCTTATGTTGTATGGTTCTAATAGCCGATTTCGTTTCTGTTTCTGTTTCTGTTTGTTTGATTAATATATTTTTTGTCCGTTTGTTTTTAGGTTATGGATCTTCAAATGAGATTGGTCAAAAACATCCGAGATGAGTATGAAATGAACAACAATCCAAGCTTTGTTTATGGTTTTTATCTAAAGAGATTTGATATTGCATACAGGAAAAATGCATCTTGAAAGTTCTAACTTTTTAGGGAAATTAATATTGGAGATGGTGAGTCAAAGAGTATTAAATTTCTTAAATTTGGGTTTAAAAGTATGTTTAGTAAAACCTCTATTGTTAATAATGAACACATCTTACGTCCTTGGTTCCCAAAATATATTAAACAAAAAAAATTTCTTGGACATGGGGATAATTTTGATATTATGAATGGTTTTTTGGCAATAGCTTATCAGAAATTTGATCATGTTATGGATGAGTGGTTGGGTAAACTAGATGCTGGTGTAATTAAGGATAAGTATCCTATTGAGAGTGGCTCTGTGAACCTGCACTTGAAATTAAGTGAGTAGAACTGTTGTGTTATGTTTATGCATTTTTAAATATTATCTTGCTTTATAAGTTATTAATGTATGTTTATTTGTAATTGTGGTGCAACGGTCTTCTTGGTGCTATTAGCCAAATCAATAATCTTGGTCTTTTACATGGGGCATTGAATAGGATCAAGAGTTGTGTGTTAGAGGTATGATGTGTTTGTGAAGAAGTTGATAGGCCATCCGTTTTTGATGAGTCCAGGTGAGAAATTGACATATTATGCAAATATTGATCATGATATATCTACAAAGTCTCTTCTAAATTTAGTTGGTTTTTATGATTCCATCGCTCATGGGGAGTTTGATGATTTTGTCGGATGGAACTCAACTTGATTGTTTTCTGATTGGATGAAGAACATATATTGTTTTGAGATGATTAGGTTTCTTAGGAACGTTAATTGGCATTATAATTATCATCGTCTTAAGATAGAAGATAAAAGATGTTGAGATAGAGGTGAGGCGACTATTTCCTTGATTCCTTGTGTGTGCATGTGTATGTGTGAAGGTATGATCTTTTATTTGATGCATAATCTTTAATATATTTTTATATATGTGATAATTTGTGTTTGTCGTGACATATTACAATTCTCATTTAATCTATATGATAACATATGTTTGACACAACACATGATAATCTGATAACATAGAATTATATAACAGATTATCATGTATTGTGTCAAACATATGTTATCATATAGATTAAATGAGAAGATATTGTAATATGTCACGACACAAATTATCACATATATAAAAACATATCAAAGATTATGCATCAAATAAAAGATCATACTTTCACGCATACACATGCACACACTCAAGGAATTGGGGAAATAGTCGCCTCACCTTCGTTTCAACATCTTCTATCTTAAGACGACAATAATTATAATGTTAATTAACTCTCCTAAGAAACCTAATTAGATGCAATACATTAGTGCCATTATGTGGGTCGCCTATCTCAAAATAATATATGTTCTTCATTCAATCAGAAAACAACCAAGTTAAGTTTCATCCGACAAAATCATCAAACCCCCCATGAGCGATGAAATCATAAAAGCCAACTAAATCTTGAAGAGATTTTGTAGATATATCATGATCAATATTTGCATAATATGTCAATCTCTCACCTGGACTCATCAAAAACGGATGGCCTATCAACTTCTTCACAAACACATCATACCTCTAACACATAACTCTTGGTCCTATTCAATGCCCCATGTAAAAGACCAAGATTATTGATTTGGCTAATAGCACCAAGAAGACCACAATTACAAATAAATATACATTAATAACTTATAAAGCAAGTTAATATTTAAAAATGCATAAACATAACACAACAGTTCTACTCACTTAATTTCAAGTGCAGGTTCACAGAGCCACTCTTAATAGGATACTTATCCTTAAATTACACCAGCATCTAGTTTGCCCAACCACTCATCCATAACATGATCAAATTTCTGATAAGCTATTGCCCAAAAACCATTCATAATATCAAAATTATCCCCATGTCCAAGAAATTTTTTTTTGTTTAATATATTTTGGGAACCAAGGACGTAAGACGTGCTCATTATTAACAATAGAGGTTTTACTAAACATACTTTTAACCCCAAATTTAAGAAATTTAATACTCTTTTCCTCATCATCTTCTAATATTAATTTCCCCAAAAAGTTAGAACTTCAAGATGCATTTTTACTATATGCAATATCAAATCTCTTTAGATAGAAACCATAAACAAAGCTTGGATTGTTGTTCCTTTAATACTCATTTCAGATGTTTTTGCACATGTTTGCCCCCAAAAATTGATCTTAGCATGTCTCACATTATTAAGAGCCAACTTGATGACATGGGCTGTTTGTCACTTACATCCTTCTCACTTGTTATGCTTTGAGAAATTCTATGTCAGAGATGAAGATGGTTGTCATTAGTAATTACCTTCTAAAACTGAACAGTGTGAAGTTGTATTACTCATTTATTTAGTCGTATTGTTAGGGAATGGGCCAATAATGTATATTAGACTAATAGTTTCTTGATCCAGGTTCAGCAAGTAATTTGTTGACACTTAGCCTTGTGAAAACAGCTATGGATGTTGACCCATTAGTAAATTGTACCTTGTTGCCTTTTAGTCAGATAATAAATGGTATCATTTCATTGATGTAACCTGTTTATCACTTGAGCGGCCGTCTCCTAGGTAATGGGTCTCTTGAAACCTTTATTATTTAAGTGGGTGGGTTATACAAGTATTTAGATTTACTTTTTTCTTAACTAAGAGATTATATGTTAGTTTGCTACTGAGAAATTATTTCAACTCCTGCTTCAACCTGCATTATTCACACTTTTTATTTGATTGGTAGACCCAGGAACTTAAGAGCAAAATGAGAAGTTCAAGTATACCTTGGCCTGGTGATGAAGGTGACAAGAGGTGCAATCATGCTTGAAAGAAGGTATCAATGTGAATCATGTTCTTTGTGCTGATCCATGGGGTTTATCAGGGGTTACCTCAGAGATTTATACAGAGGTATGGCTTGTTTTTCAGATTGAAATCTCTCCCCTAACCTCCCCCACCCCTCCCTCTCTGGTATATAATGGGTTCTAAATCAATGAAATGCTATCATGGTTCTTTCTTCATGCAATACAGATAGTTCAGGGCTTGGGAGAGACTTTGGTGGGTGCACATCCTGGACGTGCCATGAGCTTCATTACCAAAAAATCCAATCTAAATTCTCCTATTGTAAGGGAAACCTTTAATTATATCACTTGATGATATTCTCTTCATATGTTTAATTAAATGTACGAGATCAATCTTAAATTGACTTCCATTCAATTTATATGGTGGATGTCATGAACCTTTACATCTCAAACATGAATCTGACTTTCAGGTCAATGGTTATCCAAGCAAGCCAATAGGATTATATAGCAAACCATCCATCATATTCAGATCAGACTAATGCTGAGGACCTGGAAGGATATGCAGGTGCTGGGCTTTATGACAGGTTTGTCCTGAAGTTGATTTTATATTAAAGATATAATCACAAAGAGCTAATCTTCTTTATTCCTAGACTAGGTGAGTAAGCATCAGAAAGTCACCTACTCGTTAGATATATACCAGGGGTTTGGAAGACCAGAAAAACCTAGGATATCTTGTAATTGGTACGATGCTGAGTTTCTAGCATCCAATCTTTCATGTTATTGAAATGGTCAGTCATTAGTTTATCTGGCGGATAGAATAGTCAAATCAATAGTCTGTTTTCTAGGTGGATACATAATACTGTTCCTGTTCAGCATTCTCTTTTCTGTGTGAATGTCTCATCACAACTAGTTTAGTTGAAATAGATTCCTTACTGTTGGCCTCTCAACAATCAGTTCTACTTCTACACAGTCACCCTGCATGAAGTATAAACTATAAAGAGGCAAAAGGCCTTATTCTATGATAGAATGTGGTGGTATTTCACGTGTTGGTGCAAAATTGCAGACCCATGATTGTTTCCAATCTTTTATTGCAAATATTTTTTCATCCCATGTTCTTTCTCAAAGGACGCCATATAATGTGTCTCATAACTTGTTGCAGTGTAATCATGGATAAAGAGGAAAAGATTGTATTGGACTACTCCAGTGATCGGATGATCATTGATAGAACCTTCCAAATCTCACTCTTCTCAAGAACTGCAGAAGTGGGAAAGATAATAGATCGAAGGCCTTTACGGCTGTCCTCAGGACATTGAAGGGATGGTAAAAGATGGAGTGATATATGTGGTTCAGTCAAGGCCACAAATCTAGCTTTAGCAACTGGACTTTGATCAGTCAGTCTTTACAAAGCCAAGCCAACTCATAATTGAAGGATAGGCCAGCATTAGTGGGAGATCTATTAATCAACATCATTGACTGATGACAATCTACCATACGTGCATTATTAATTATATGCATTTTATTGTTTATTTTTCCTAAGCACAGTAGTACTATTTGCTTCTATTTTCCTGGTTTGTTGATTTTACCTGATGAAATTAATAAATTAGTGATCTTCAGATCAGTTGCTGTTGAACAAGTGAAAGTTGTGAATTTCAACTTTTCATGTGCAAATGCCGGGACTATAGTAGAATAACAAGCCTAAAAGACAAACATTGCTCTCTCAGGCTTTTTAAATGTGTCCTTCTAATGCCACTGGTTTCCTCTGTTTCCACTAAAATATTAGAAGATCTACAAATGAAAGATGTACAGGCCTAAGAGGATTATGGAACAATACTTGAAAAACTAGAATTTAGAAGAAAATACATTTCGGAATCAGTTAAATCGGAAGGAATGATTTGACAATCAGCAAAAGATGGAACCATGATCATGTTCTTATATTTAGTTAATTGAGGTAATTAAAAACAGCTCCATACCTTTCAGCTTGTTGAATGTCCATTTTGCCTTCTCCTCAACAGTGTTTGAGAATGACTGGAATAGAAATTTAAAAAGAAACTAGTCAATAACTGAATTTTATATGCATTCATTAATTTGAACATTGTCAAATATGACCTGATCTTCATATTCATCACCATCGGAATGTGAATTGTGAACAGAATCACCTGGACTGTGTTCCTTGGGATTTTCAATCTTTAGGCATTGTTTTTTAAACAGAATCATGTTCCTTGGGATAGTGAAAAGATTCTACTTGTGATTCTTAGGAAAAGAGGGAAAAGATCATTGTTCGGGGAAAAAAATTGAAAATGGATCAAAGAAATCCCCGAAAACCTGGTTTCCTCAAAGAAACATGTAGCTGAACCATTTAGGCTATTATTTAGTATTAAAGAAAGTTTCGTTGAATACTTGAATGTACATGAATTTTAATTTATTTTTTTTCTCAAGTAAATGAACCTGAAATGTTTCTCTAATCATTTTTAAGCTTCTTAATAATAGGTTGAAAATTTACAGGAATGCTGGGCTACCGCTACTTACTGTGTTGGGCTACTGTTAGGTTACTTATTGAGGGGCTATGTAGTTAAGATGGGCTTTTGTGCATGGCTTGCATGTGTTGTATTGGATTCGGGTTATAATACGAACTAGTCTCCGAGTCCGAGTCATTAGTTAATTCTAGTTGACGACCTGCTTAGGAGGTCTCGAAGCATCTTTTTTTCTTATTTTCTCTTTTTGTTACTAACCAACATGAGCTCGTCCCTACCCAATTCTAGAGTTAACCTGAATTCAAAGATTGAGTTTGAGTTGAACTAGTCGGGTTAGGAGTTTTTTGGTTTGGATTCGTCAAATCCTCTTCCTCTTTTCTAACTATTCCTTGTTGACTATTCTTCTTCATCACTCAGAGACTATTTCACAGTCCAGGGTCTCCTTCATTCATTCGACTATTCCTCTAATTCTCTTCCTTTTCTCTAACTATTCCTTGTCGACTATTCCTCTTCATCACTCTCAGTCTCTGACAGTCTCACAGTTCAGGGCATCCTCCTTCATTCATTCGACTATTCCTCTTCTCTTTGGGATATTGTTGATCGTCCGTCGTCGATTTCTCTGACGAGATGAGTCTCTTGTTAAGGCCAACACGCCTCTATCGCCTCAGGGCTCAGCACAATCTGGAACCCCTTACTTCGTGTCTCCGTTCTCTTTCTATGTCCAGATAGGTAAATCCCTAATTTGGAATATAGATTCTAAGAAGCTTGCTACATGTATTAGTCATCTCTAAAACTGACCCCAGCTTTTGTGTACTTAATTCTCAATTAATTCAAATCAGTTATATTTTTTAATTTTTTTTACTAAATTGATGGTTATCAAGTTAGAAATTACTTATTGATTTTTTGGTCAATTAATTTTAGTTATTGAAGGAGCAAAGAACCTCAAATTTTTTTCTCACCTAAGGCCACCTAAATCCTCAGACCGGCGGCCCTAACTGATTTAGATGTCAAGTTGGCACTTCAACGTGTTCAAGTTTCATCCCTACTTGCAAGTTTTTATAATTCTCTTTTATAATGCATTAGGATGAGGAAGTTTGAAATTGCTATAAAGTTTCAAAATGATGGAATGATAAAAAGATGAGATTTAAGTCATACAGGTAGTAAAAATTTTTATTTTTCTTACGTTTTAAGTATGATAAAATTTAAATGCGAGCCGATGAGAGGTTGGTGTTGGTGACAGCAACACTGGGAGTAGAAGGAAAATAATAAGAACATTACCAATATTTTAATTTGAGTTTCTAACCAGCCTTACATTATTGTTGTATGGTGTCTTCTTCCATAGATAGATTGATCATGCACACTCATAGCCGAAGTTAAATGTAAGAGGAAAGGACAGACTCTTTCAGAAGCTCAATAATAATATTATATTAAATACAAAAATAAAAGGAGAAAAGATGAGAAGAAAAAGCACTTCAAATAGTACAATGGGATGTGCATCTACGAATATTCCATTGCTTATGTAATTATTGTTGTCATTTTCTCTTTTCATATAATTATTTTACACAATTACTATTTTTTTTATTAGCAATTAGAATATTTCAAAGGACAATTAAGATTTCAATAAAAAAAAGGACAATTAAGATTAAGTTTTATCAGTCTTTGCACTTGGGTTTCATCAAATTTTGGGAAAATTATGAAGTGTTTTTTTTTAGATAAGGGAAAATTATAAAGTTTGATGATGATTCAATAAAAAAAAAAAAAACAAAGACTACTAAAATTATTTGGATGAATAACCTTTTGCATGAGTACAAATTTTTGGACAATTTAATAAGGTACATATCTAGCTTGTACATTTTTACTAGGTTTGTTTTTACTAGTGTTACTAGTATCTGCATTTATGCACATTAAAAAACAAAAATGATTCAAGCAATGAAGTTTAGGAGTAGTGTTAGGGATCTTAATTTTTTTTTCTCAACTTACATGTCATTCATATATTGAACACTTAAAAATAAAAACCTAAAAAAAAAATATTACCATGTTTAATAAAGTAATGACACATAAGGTGAGAAATAAATGTTGGGAAAAAAGTTGAGACTCTTAACATTTTTCATTAGGAAAATCAAGCAATCAAATCAAAAATCATACAAGACATGTATGTGACGTGATTCATCCAATTCAAACAACGTATATGCGATTTGTGTTTTTGGGTTTCCACTATACACAAAGTAAATACAATATGGGAGATAAATTCTCAATCTTTACTTCTTTAGAGAGAATAAGAGATAATGGACTGCACCTAAGGAATAAAATTTCGGGTTTTAAGAAAATTTCGAAGATTTTTAAATTTCGATAGAAATTAGACGGAAACGACAGAAATTACTATCAAAATATGAAAATTTTGAATGAAACTTTACCATATGTTTATTTAACATATTATCTATTATATTGATAAAAAACATTGAAGAAACCAAATTATATAGTAGGTTTCATGTGATATAATTTGGTTTCTTCAATGTTTTTTATGTAATTATTATCAAATTTATGTAATTATTAATTAGTGAACTATTTTTTTAACAGTATTTGTCTCCAGCGCGCATTAGATTTGATTTCTTCAACAAACACCTCATAGCTTGTGTAATTTATTTTCCAGTTTTTCATAAATGAAAAGAACTTTTTAGAGTTTTGGATTATTGTTGTTTGTGCTTGTTTTAAGTTGTTCCATTATTACTTTCATTGGAATTTCAAGAACGAAATTCTTTGAAGGGGGATAGATTGTGAGACCCCTTTGAAGGGGGTAGATTGTGAGACCCCGAATTTTTTCAAGTTTTATTTCAAAAAAATATTTTAAAAATTTTAAAAATTTTAAAAATTTATTTGAGAAATAAAATATTTTAAGTTAATTTTATAATTTTTGTTTTAAATTAGTTTGACCCATTCTTTGACTTTTTGAACTATTGGGCTTTTGACTTTGATTTGTGGCTTGTTGGAAAGGTCTCGAACACACGAATATTTGAGCGCAAACTGTACATCAATCGGACTTACGGTTTGAGAGCTATGAGCATTTGAAATGATGGACATTTTTGTAAATTTATAAACATAAATTTTAAAAACCAAAAATCAAATTGTTTATGTTAATTTCTTTCTTCACATTATCAATACATGCAACCCACACTTCCCACTACCCACCCTGATCTCATTCTCTCTTCTCTCTCCTCTATTTCTTTTTTTTTTTTTCCTTATCCTTTCTCTTTCATTTTTTTCTTCTTTCTTTCTCTCATTTTCTCCATCAGTAACTTCATCCCCCACTTACTCTGACCACCAGCCCACCCTCTCGCTCTCTCTCTCCCTCTCTCAATATCTTCATTCCCTCAGCTGCGCCGACCACCAGCCCACCCTCATTTCTTTCTCCCTGCTCTTGCCCCCTGCCGTCACCCCCTGCCGCCGAAACCCACCAAAGCCCAGCCCCTTCTCTCTTCTTCCACATCTTCAACTCCTCCCAAATCCCAACCTCCCCAAAACCCAGGAATCCCACCCAGTCGAAAACTTTGCCGAAATTTCGAAAATTTCAGTGAAATCATCAAAATCCAGACAAAATTTTGTTGATTTAGTGTTAAAATTTTCATACCTCAAAAAATCGAAAATTTTGGCGAAATTTTCGAAATTTAAATCCTTGACTGCACCTAAGGCTACTTGTTATGTTGGACAAGATTATTTGGTGTTATGTTTACATATAAAGCTATTTGGTGCATGTTGATGTGAAGGATCCAATTTATAATAGGTGAGAGGGCACTCATCCTTTTGTAATTCCTTAATATCATCAAACAGCGATAATTAGTAACAATTATTTTTACATTATAACGCGGGTGGATGTGACTCTTCAAATAGTCGTTGTTACACAGTGACAATCATTGTCATTGTCGAAAAATGGCAATTACCAAGTACTTGGTGGATGGTGCCGAGCATTTGGTTAACCGTACGAAGCATTTTTGCCAAGTACTTGGTGGACCGGTTTGTCACAGTGTTTGAAAAAACTCAAAAAATAAATACCTATACTATAATTTACCCAAATGAAAAAATAAAAATTACTATCTAAAGGCCTAATATAAGTGCACAAGGACTCTATCATTTCTCATTGATATAAGACCTATTTGATATTGCTTTTAGAATTACCAAAAGCGTTTTCAGATTAATAAAATTATTTTTGATAACGTTTGACAAAAGTAAATAAAAGTATTTGAGGACTTGGGGTAGGCCAGTTGGCCAAGCAGTTGTGCTGCCCCCACCTCACCGGGTTTCGATCCCCCCCTCCCCCCTCTAGGCCTCTTTCTTTGGCCTCCTCCCTTTGTAACAAAAAAAAAAGTAAATAAAAGTATTTATGAGTTATAAAAATGCTTTTAAGAGATTTTTTAAGAAATACTTGTTTCTTAGAAAGAATTTTTAAGTACTTTTGCATGAACAACTTTAAAATTTTTATAAAAATTTATATGTATTAGCAAAAATAGTTTTGATAAAAGTGTTACTAAATAAAAGCACTTATGCAGTGCCAAATTAACCCATATATATGTATATTATCTTTTATTGATTTCCAAGGGCTTCAAAATACAAACAAAAAGAAACAAAAAAAAAAAAAAACAATAGTAAATAGCTATACAAAGTTACAAACGACTGAGGAAGAGAGCGAGACCTACATACAGCCTACAACTTACACAATACAAACCCCACAACCCCCGTCTCTTTTCTCTTCGCTTTCAGTTTGGGGTTTCGCTTCTCTTTCTCTGACTCTCTCTCTCTTCAAATCTCTTCGCTTTCTCTTCTTTTTGCTCTGGACGGCTTTTCGACCTTCGGATGTGTATGCATCCGTCGCCTCTTTCTCTCCTCTCTCAGGTACTCTCGTCACTCTATATCTATCGGTGTATCTATATACCTGATCTACTTTTTCAATCGAGAATTGAAATTAATGGTGTTTTGTTTTAGGGTTTTCTAGTTTTAGTCTAATCGCCGATTTCGTTTCTGTTTGTTTTTTTTTTAATTTTTTTTTTCGGGTTTGGGGGATTGAAGTAGTCTCAAGTAGAGAAGCTGAGGTGAAAATATGACAACCCTAAGATCAAGCTTGCCGTCGAGGATTCGTCAACTTCTGTCCGCGGACGGTGCTCTTGGGCCGTCTATCAAACTCGACTCAGAGCCCGTAAGTCTCTCTCTTTCTCTCTCTCATTCCATTTTAGTTTAATTTTACATTGATACTCTTATGTTGTATGGTTCAAATATCTTGTATATATGTTGTATTCTCTTTTATTATAGTGCTTTAATGATTAGGGTTTTATCAGGACTATTAAGGTTACTGATTGGAAAAAAACCCATTAGGGTTTTTGACTTGTGGACTCCTTTTGATCCATATACTTGGATTTAATTAAGCAGAGGTTGTATTGGGTCAGTAAGATATGTGATTTTCATTTTTAGAATTGTGTTTGTGCTTAGGTCTCTTTAGTGTCATTTAAAGAATTAATGGGGTGTTTTCAACCAAAAAAGAAAGAAAGAAGAGTTTAATGGGGTGTTTGGCTGGTGGTGCACAAGTGAGTTTTCAATATTATTCTTGTATTGTAAAATTTCATATATAGGTAAACGACTGGGCAGTTACCTGCATTTTATATTTAGTCTGGTGGAGGGATTGCTTAATTGCTTGTTATTATTATTATTATTATTATTATTATTTTCTATAGTATGCAGAGTACTTGATGCATATTTCTACATGTATATTTTGTTATGCTTCCCATTTGCACCCTGTCCCACCTGTGAGTACAAAGCTAGATGCTCATTGGGGGCCGATGGACTCTTGAAATTTTCATAACCGGAGCTTTTACTTTTCAAGGGTCATTAAAGCTGCTATGTGCAAGAAAGTTTTTGAACAGAAATTAATCTTTTCACTTATTGGTTCCCCATAAGATTAAGGTTCAATTTCTCCTTATTATTTATAGCAAAGTATAAATATTACTGTATTCTGGTGTAACAAATACCTTTACACTTCTGGGAATTGCAAGTAATACATATTCTCTGGTACAAAGAAAATATTACAAAATGCAGTGGTGCTCTTTGTCTTAAGATCAAGAATTGTGTAAACTTTCATCTTCTTGTGTGGTATTAGAACAATACTGTTTTCTGTATATTTTACCTTGATTTTCCTTTATATGTATACACAGAAATAAGTTATGGCCAGTATGAGTTCAGGAGTTCTGAAATGAGTGTACGAGGGATAAAATTAATTTTATCAATCTTTTGTAGTTTTCCTATACTTCTTGCACCAATTCTCTTTAAGCTTGTAATTGGGATTGGCTTAGGTCATCAGAATAGGATTCAACTGGTGTCAATCTCTAAAATTACAGATAGTTACCTGGCCATGATAATTGTTGTTTCATATAATATGCATTTGTTGCTAACCTGTGTGATGGCATTGGATTAGTATTCAAAGATGAATATGTGCCTTTTAGGTTGTTGAAGTTTTGCATGTGGAGGAAGATTTATTTCATCCTTTATTTGAAGGATATTACTGATATCATATATCCCCTAAGTAATATACACAGATTATGTGCCTTTCTAGGGTTGTGAAGTTTTGCATGTGGAAGAAGATTTGTCCCGTCCTTTATTTGAAGGATATTACTGATCATTTATCACCTAATGTTATGTACATAGCTTAGTTTTCTCAAAATACATTTTCTTCCTTTCTAACCTATTTAATGTGCAACACTGATTGACTGCATTTCATTGGTTGCAGCCTCCTAAGATCAAAGCCTTTATCAATAAGGTGATACAGTGTCCATTACAAGATATAGCAATACCGCTTTCGGGTTTCCGATGGGAGTACAGTAAGGTGGTAGCATGCTGGTTTTGCTGTATGAAGTTTTTTATTTATTGTATTTTTTCATTCTTTCACTTACACTCATTTGTTTTTTGACTTCAGGGTAATTTTCACCATTGGAGGCCGCTTTTTCTGCATTTTGACACATATTTCAAGACATACTTGTCTTGTAGAAATGACCTACTCTTGTCAGATAAAATCTTAGAAGATGATAGTCCATTTCCAAAGCATGCAGTGCTACAAATTTTGAGAGTGATGCAAACAATTTTAGAGAATTGCCATAACAAGAGTTCATTTGATGGCTTAGAGGTATGTTGCTGTTGGAGTAAGGAAGTTTGTGTTTTATCACAGTGGCCTGTTGGGAAACAAGATATCTGCATTTGCTTTTTAAGTCAGTGATTTTAGCTTCAGGTGCTATAATTTGTGCATGTGTCTTCTTAATGTATTTGTATTTTCTCTCCTTTTCAGCATTTCAAACTCCTACTTGCATCAACAGATCCTGAGGTGCTTATAGCTACATTAGAAACACTTTCTGCACTTGTGAAAATAAATCCCTCCAAGCTGCATGTAAGCGGAAAGATGATTGGTTGTGGTTCTGTAAACAGCTATCTCCTGTCTTTGGCACAGGGCTGGGGAAGCAAGGAAGAGGGGTTGGGTTTATATTCATGTGTAATGGCAAATGAGACCACCCAAGATGATGGGCTAAATTTGTTCCCTTCTGATGCAGAAAATATTTCTGACAAGTCTCAATACCGGATAGGTTCTACGCTCTATTTTGCATTGCCTGGCGATGCCCAAAGTACAGCGGAGAGCAGTAGCAATGTAAATAATTCTTCCAGTGTGGGGGTTATAAAAATGCCAGATCTGCATTTGCAGAAGGAGGATGATTTAAAGCTGATGAAACAGTGTATAGAGGATTACAAGGTACCTCCTGAGCTTCGGTTCTCACTGCTGACAAGAATCAGATATGCGCGTGCCTTCCGTTCCCCAAGAATATGCAGGCTGTACAGCAGGATTTGCCTCCTTTCATTTATTGTGCTCGTTCAATCTAGTGATGCTCAGGATGAACTTGTGTCCTTCTTTGCTAATGAGCCAGAGTATACAAATGAATTAATCAGAATTGTTCGGTCCGAAGAATCAGTTTCTGGAACCATCAGAACGCATGCAATGCTTGCCTTGGGAGCTCAGTTAGCTGCATATTCAGCATCTCATGAGCGGGCACGAATCTTGAGTGGATCTAGTATCAGTTTTGCAGGGGGGAATCGTATGATACTCCTGAATGTGCTCCAGAGAGCTGTTTTATCGCTTAAAAACTCTAATGATCCTACTTCTCTTGCCTTTGTCGAAGCCCTTCTTCAGTTCTATTTGCTCCATGTGGTTTCGTCATCGACCACAGGGAGTAATATTAGAGGGTCAGGCATGGTTCCAACATTCTTGCCTCTTTTGGAGGATTCTGATCCTTTGCACTTGCATCTAGTCTGTTTTGCTGTCAAAACTCTTCAAAAACTCATGGATTACAGTAGTTCAGCTGTGTCTCTTTTTAAGGAGTTGGGGGGAGTTGAACTTTTGGCTCAAAGACTACAGATAGAGGTACATAGAGTTATTGGTTTGACTGGTGATAATGATAATTCAATGGTAATTGGTGAAAGTTCAAGATACAGTGATGACCAGTTGTACTCACAGAAGAGGCTCATTAAAGCTTCATTGAAGGCACTTGGATCTGCTACATATGCTGCTGGGAATTCTTCCAGATCTCAACACTCCCATGACAGTTCTTTACCTGCAACTCTTTCTCTTATATTTGGGAATGTTGAAAAATTTGGCGGTGACATTTATTACTCTGCTGTGACTGTTTTGAGTGAAACTATCCACAAAGACCCAACTTGTTTTTCTGCTTTGCATGATATGGGTCTTCCAGATGCATTTATATCTTCAGTTGTAGCTGGAGTTCTTCCATCTGCAAAGGCTCTTACTTGTGTACCTAACGGTCTCGGTGCAATTTGTCTTAATGCCAAAGGGTTGGAGGCTGTGAAGGAAATATCAGCATTACGCTTTCTTGTTGACATCTTCACCAGCAAGAAGTATGTTGTAGCGATGAATGAAGCTATTGTTCCTTTAGCAAATGCAGTGGAAGAGCTTTTGCGCCATGTATCTTCGCTAAGAGGCACTGGTGTTGATATAATTATTGAAATTATTAATAAAATTGCTTCTTTCACTGATAGCAAGAGTGCAGGGCCAGCAGGAAAGGCCAGTGGTAGTACTGCTATGGAGATGGATTCTGATGACAAAGAAAATGAAGGTCATTGCTGTCTGGTTGGTGCTGTTGATTCAGCTGCAGATGTGATCAGTCATGAGCAGTTCATTCAATTATCCATCTTTCATTTGATGGTACTTGTCCACAGAACAATGGAGAATTCAGAAACATGCCGGTTATTTGTTGAGAAGTCGGGAATTGATGCTTTACTAAAGCTTCTTTTACAGCCCACTATTGTACAATCTTCTGATGGAATGTCTATTGCTCTGCATAGTACCATGGTTTTCAAGGGTTTTACTCAACATCACTCTGCTGCACTTGCTCGTGCATTTTGCTCCTCCCTCAGGGACCACCTGAAGAAAGCTTTGTCTGGATTTGAAGTGGTTTCAGGGTCCTTTCTGTTGGAACCTAGGATGACCTCGGATGGTGGAATCTTTCCCTCGCTGTTCCTGATTGAGTTCCTTTTATTTATTGCTGCCTCAAAAGACAACCGCTGGGTAACTGCATTGCTTACAGAATTTGGAAATGGTAGCAAGGATGTTCTGGAAGATATAGGGCATGTCCATCGTGAAGTTTTGTGGCAGATTGCTCTTCTAGAAGATACCAAGTCTGAGATGGAGGATGACAGTTCTGGTTCTACCACTGAGTCACAACAGTCAGAAATGAATACAAGTGAAACTGAAGAGCAAAGGTTTAACTCTTTTAGGCAATTCCTTGATCCGTTGCTGAGAAGAAGGACATCTGGATGGAGCATTGAATCCCAGTTTCTTGACCTTATAAGCCTATATCGTGACCTTGGTCGGGCCACTGGTTCTCAACAAAGAACAAATTCTGATGGTCCTTCGAATCTGCGTATTGGATCCAGTCATCAATTCCCTCATTCTGGGTCTTCAGATGCTGTTGGTCCTCTTAATCGAAAGGAGTATGACCAGCAGAGGTCCTATTATACTTCTTGCTGTGATATGGTTAGATCACTTTCTTTTCACATTACCCATCTGTTTCAAGAGCTGGGGAAGGTAATGTTGCTACCTTCTCGTCGACGGGATGATATTGTGAATGTTTCCCCTTCTGCAAAATCAGTGGCTTCTACTTTTGCATCCATTGCATTGGATCACATGAATTTTGGTGGGCATGTAAATTCTTCTGGATCAGAGGCTTCCATATCGACAAAATGTCGTTACTTTGGTAAAGTTATTGATTTCATTGATGTCAGTCTGCTGGAGAGACCAGATTCATGTAATGCTGTTTTACTAAATTGCTTATATGGACATGGAGTTGTCCAGTCAGTTTTGACGACTTTTGAAGCTACCAGTCAATTGCTCTTCACGGTTAACAGGGCTCCTGCATCTCCCATGGAAACTGATGATGGGAATTCAAAGCAGGATGAAAGGGAAGATACTGACCATTCTTGGATTTATGGTCCTTTAGCTAGCTATGGTAAACTTATGGACCATCTGGTAACATCTTCTTTCATATTATCTCCTTTTACAAAACACTTGCTAGCACAACCCCTGGCAAATGGAAATATTCCTTTTCCACGTGATGCTGAGACTTTTGTAAAGGTCCTCCAGTCCATGGTGCTGAAGGCAGTGCTTCCTGTTTGGACTCATCCTCAGTTTGTTGATTGTAGTTATGATTTCATTACTACAGTTATTTCTATCATCAGGCACATATACTCTGGGGTTGAAGTGAAGAATGTTGGTAGCAACTCCAGTGCCCGTATTACTGGCCCCCCTCCTAATGAGACAACTATTTCAACCATTGTAGAGATGGGATTTTCCAGGTCTAGGGCAGAAGAAGCTCTGAGGCAAGTTGGATCAAATAGTGTGGAGTTGGCAATGGAATGGTTGTTCTCTCATCCAGAGGATACTCAAGAAGATGATGAACTTGCCCGTGCACTTGCCATGTCTTTGGGTAATTCTGAATCAGACACTAAGGAAGCTAGTGCAAATGACAATGCTCGGCAGCTTGAAGAAGAGATGGTCCAGCTTCCTCCTGTTGATGAGCTGTTATCTACATGCACAAAGCTTTTGCAGATGAAGGAACCTCTAGCTTTTCCAGTTCGAGACCTGCTTGTGATGATATGCTCCCAAAATGATGGTCATTATAGGCCTAGTATCATCTCTTTCATTGTTGATCGGGTAAAAGAGTGTAGTTTGATTTCTGACAGTGGAAACAGTACCTTGCTATCTGCTCTTTTTCATGTTCTTGCTTTAATTCTTCATGAAGATGCAGTTGCCCGAGAAATTGCCTCGAAGAATGGTCTTGTGAAAGTTGTGTCCGATCTACTTTCCCAATGGGATTCTGGTTTGGTTGGCAGTGAGAAACGTGATGTCCCAAAGTGGGTAACAACAGCTTTTCTTGCTATCGACCGGCTGTTGCAGGTGGATCAGAAACTGAATTCTGAAATTGCAGAGCAGTTGAAGAGGGATGTTGTCAGTAGCCAGCAAACATCAATTAGCATTGATGAGGACAAACAAAATAAATTGCAGTCTGCATTGGGATTATCTTCAAAGCATATAGATATTAAAGATCAGAAGAGGCTTATTGAGATTGCTTGTGCTTGTATCAGGAACCAGCTTCCTTCTGAAACAATGCATGCAGTTCTGCAGCTTTGCTCTACTCTCACCAGAACTCATACTGCTGCTGTTAGTTTTCTTGATGCTGGGGGATTAAATTTACTGCTTTCTTTGCCAACAAGTAGTCTCTTTCCTGGGTTTGACAATATTGCTGCTACCATTATCCGTCATGTTCTTGAAGATCCTCAAACTCTTCAGCAGGCAATGGAATTTGAGATAAGGCACAACCTTGTGGCTGCTGCCAACAGACATTCAAATGGAAGGGTTTCTCCCCGCACTTTTCTATCAAGTTTAAGTTCCGCCATTTCCCGGGATCCTGTGATATTCATGCGTGCTGCTCAGTCTATTTGTCAGGTTGAGATGATTGGTGAAAGGCCTTACATTGTTTTGCTGAAAGATCGTGACAAAGATAAAGGCAAAGAAAAGGAAAAAGAGAAGGATAAATCTTTGGATAAAGACAAAACACTGATGACTGATGGGAAAGCTGCTGTGGGTAATATAAATTCAGTAACTTCTGGAAACGGACATGGCAAGGTTCATGATTCAAATTCGAAGGGTGCAAAAGTTCATCGGAAATATCCCCAGAGTTTTGTGAGTGTAATTGAGCTTCTTCTAGATTCTGTGTGTACTTATGTACCTCCTTCCAAAGATAATCTTGTCGTGGATGTGCTCCATGATACACGGTCATTAACTGACATGGACATTGATGTTGCTGCTATTAAAGGAAAAGGAAAAGCTGTTGCCTCGGTGTCAGAAGATAAGGAAGCTGGTACACAAGAAGCTTCTGCATCTCTTGCAAAGGTTGTTTTTGTTTTGAAGCTTTTGACGGAGATTTTATTGATGTATGCTTCATCTGCTCATGTTCTACTTCGGAAAGATGCTGAAATTAGCAGTTTCAGGGCCCCTAATCAAAAGGGTCCTACTGCTGTATGCACCGGTGGAATATTTCACCATGTTCTTCATAAGTTTCTTCCATATTCACGAAGTGTGAAAAAGGAAAAGAAAGCGGATGGTGATTGGAGGCACAAATTAGCAAGCAGGGCTAGCCAGTTTTTGGTGGCATCATGTGTTCGTTCTTCCGAGGCAAGGAGGAGGGTTTTTACAGAGATCAGTATTATTTTTAATGACTTTGTTGACTCATGTAATGGTTTCCGGCCGCCTGACAATGACATACAAGCTTTTTCTGATTTGCTTAATGATGTTTTGGCTGCTCGTACGCCTACTGGTTCGTACATCTCCGCGGAAGCTTCTGCCACTTTTATAGATGTTGGTCTGGTCGGATCATTGACTCGCACTCTCCAAGTGCTGGACCTGGACCATGCTGACTCACCTAAAGTTGTTACAGGTATTATCAAAGCTCTTGAGTTGGTAACCAAAGAACATGTCCATTCTGCTGACTCAAATGCTGGTAAGGGTGACAATTCCACAAAAACTCCAGATCATAATCAATCTGGAAGGGCAGATAATACTGGTGACAGATCTCAGTCCATGGAAACACCATCGCAGTCCCACCATGATTCTGCTCCAGCGGAGCACAACGAGTCTTATAATGCTGTCCAATCTTTTGGTGGTTCTGAGGCTGTCACAGATGATATGGAACATGACCAAGATCTCGATGGAGGTTTTGCTCCTACTAATGAAGATGATTATATGCATGAAACCCCAGAGGATACAAGGGGTCTTGAAAATGGCATTGATACTATGGGTATAAGGTTTGAAATTCAGCCTCATGAACAAGAAAATCTTGACGACGACGACGATGATGAAGATATGTCCGAGGATGATGGAGATGAAGTGGATGATGATGAAGATGAGGATGATGAGGAACACAATGATCTAGAAGATGAAGTCCATCACCTGCCACATCCTGACACTGATCAAGATGATCATGAAATTGATGATGATGAGTTTGATGAGGAAGTATTAGAGGAAGATGATGAAGATGAGGAGGATGAGGAGGATGGAGTTATATTGAGGCTGGAGGAAGGCATAAATGGGATTAATGTATTTGACCATATTGAGGTTTTTGGTAGAGATCATGGTTTTCCTAATGAAACGCTTCACGTGATGCCGGTTGAAGTTTTTGGTTCTAGACGTCAAGGTCGCACTACTTCTATTTACAGTCTTTTGGGTAGAACTGGTGAGAATGCCACTCCATCAAGGCATCCTCTTCTGGTTGGACCTTTGTCGCTGCATTCAGCCCCTCCTAGGCAATCCGGTAAATATCTCTAAATGCTTTTGATGTGTCTTAACTGTTATTTGATATACTATTTTGTTCTTTTCTCTGATGGTCGGTTCCTGACTTCCAGAGAATCCCCGTGATGCAGTCATACCAGATAGAAACTCAGAGATCACCTCGTCAAGATTGGATAATATTTTCCGATCACTGAGAAATGGGCGCCATGGGCACCGTCTGAACTTGTGGATGGATGATAACCAGCAAGGTGGTGGATCAAATGCAGGTGTAGTGCCACAAGGACTGGAGGACTTGCTTGTATCCCAATTGAGGCGACCAACACCTGAAAAGACTTCTGGAGAGAATACAACATCAGTGGATTCTCAGAACAAACATGAAGCTGTAGAGTTACAAGAATCAGAAGCAGGTGTAAGGCCTGAAATGCCTGTTGAAAACAATGTCAATATTGAAAGTGGTAATGTGCCTCCTTCAGATACAATTGATAACTCTGGAAATGCTGATTTGAGACCACCTACAGTTAGCGAATCCTTACAAACAATGGATATGTCTAGCTTGCATCCGCAGTCTGTTGAGATGCAGTTTGAACACAATGATGCAGCTGTGCGGGATGTAGAAGCTGTGAGCCAAGAAAGTGGTGGAAGTGGAGCAACTTTAGGGGAGAGCCTTCGTAGCCTTGATGTTGAAATTGGGAGTGCTGATGGTCATGACGATGGAGCAGAGAGGCAAGGTTCCGCCGATAGAATGCCACTGGGGGATTCACAGGCAGCTCGGGCAAGAAGAACAAATGTTTCTTTTGGGAATTCTGCCACTGTCAATGCAAGAGATGTTTCACTACATAGTGTAACTGAAGTTTCAGAAAATTCTAGCCGGGAAGCAGATCAGGAGGGTCCAGCAGCAGAACAACAACTTAACAGTGATGCTGGTTCTGGGGCAATTGATCCTGCTTTCTTGGATGCTCTTCCTGAGGAGTTGCGAGCTGAAGTTCTCTCAGCACAACAGGGTCAAGCAGCTCCACAGTCGAATGCTGAGCCGCAAAATGCTGGAGATATTGATCCAGAATTCCTTGCTGCCCTACCCCCGGATATCAGAGCAGAAGTTTTAGCTCAACAGCAAGCTCAAAGGCTACATCAATCTCAGGAACTGGAAGGTCAACCTGTTGAAATGGACACAGTCTCAATAATTGCAACATTTCCTTCGGATTTGCGTGAAGAGGTGTGTTATGGTTTATTAGGCTGTAGTAAATTTATAATGAAATTTGTAATTCAAGCCTTAATAATTTAATTTTTTTTATATATTTTTTTTTTCTGGTCAGGTTCTCTTAACTTCATCTGATGCCATACTTGCCAATCTAACACCTGCTCTAGTTGCGGAGGCAAACATGTTGCGTGAAAGATTTGCCCATCGATATAATCGTACCCTATTTGGCATGTACCCTAGAAACCGTAGAGGTGAGACTTCAAGACCGGGTGAAGGCATTGGATCCAGCTTGGACAGAATTGGGGGAAGCATTGCCTCACGTAGGTCTATTGGTGCTAAGGTAGTTGAAGCTGAGGGAGCTCCTTTAGTCGACACAGAGGCTCTGCATGCAATGATTCGGGTGCTTCGCATTTTTCAGGTAGCATATGAGTGTAATAGGTTTTGTCTTTATTTGCATTCTCTTTTTTATTTATTTATTTTTTTTTTATCTGGCATCTGATTTATGTATTTTGCAGCCTCTGTATAAAGGTCAGCTGCAGAAGCTTCTGTTGAATTTATGTGCTCATAATGAAACTCGAAATTCTCTTGTAAAAATTCTCATGGACATCCTAATGCTTGATACAAGAAAGCCTATAAATCATGAAACTGCTGCCGTTCACTCGTATCGGCTTTATGCGCAGAGTAATGCAATGTATTCACGCTCCCAATGTGGTAAGATCTTCTATATGATGTATATGTTTGAAAAGTCTGTTAGGTGTCTGTTATTAATCTTAGCGCATCAAGTGGTATTCGGGAATGAAATTGAGTTTTGTTGGAAATGTTCTTGAGGATGTAGCTGTAGTAATGATTGATGAGATTAGCAGTCAGAATGTTATATGACAGTCAAGATGGTATATGGCATAGGATAGTGGAGATGGGGACTGGTGGGTTTCTTTTGCTTGAATTGGGTAGACTTTTTTTTTTTTTTTCAAGAAAATGATATTAATAATGTTATGTTTGGGCAAAACTTTATTCTTTAGCAATTCTTATTTATTTTGTTGCCCTAGTTAAGAACTTTTGGTTTCATTTACTATTGGTTGAAGGTATATTATTTATGTATTGCAAATCTTGGTTGTTTTATTATTAGCATTATAGATGATAATAACAATATTATTATATTACTACTACTGTTATTACCACCCCTCCACCCCAATTTGGTCTTGTATTCCATTTTGGGGTTTCCCCAAATGTTCAAAGTTCAATTGAAAATTTTAGTGAACTGAAACTTTGGTACTTCTCTACCCGTTCATCGTTATTATTTGCTTGTATTATCTTGAGGGTAGTTATTGGAAACCCATAATGTTTTATTCCAAAGACAATACAATAAATGATATCCTCACAAAAAGTTGTTTTTATGGACCTGATTAACATTTGGTGGTGGGGGAACTACCTACCAAGTTTTGTTCTTGATTTTGCTGTTATTTTTTGGGTCTGAGTTGTAATCAGTAGTGTTTATCACTATTATTATTTATTGTTGTTGACGTTATTCTTTGGGCCTGAGTTGTAATGATTAGTGATCAGTGCTTTTCTATGCAGTGGAAAAAACTAGCTGATTATTATGATCACTTATCATTTAATATGTAGGGCCATACCTTAGTAGCTAATTTAGTTACAGGGTTTTAACATATTGCCATTTACTCTGTAGGAGTTCCTCCATTGGTATCTCGGCGAATTCTTGAAACTCTGACTTATTTGGCTCGACATCATCCTAATGTGGCAAAGATTTTGCTTCACCTTAGGCTGCCTCAATCTGCCCCGCAAGAACAAGAGAATGTTGATCAGACACGTGGCAAAGCTGTGATGGTTGTTGAAGATAATGGACCAAATAATAATCATGAGGAAGGATATCTATCCATCGCTTTGCTTTTGAGCCTCTTGAATCAACCCCTTTATTTGATAAGAAGTATAGCTCATCTTGAGCAGGTGAGAATCTCACAAGTTTAAATTGGTCTTCTGTGGTGGCTTCTTATTTTCTCTGTAACTGCGGTGAATTGGATTTACTCTCATCTCCGTATCTTTTTTACAGCTTCTCAATTTATTGGAGGTCATCATTGATAATGCTGAAAGCAAGTCATCTGACAAATCTGGGGTTGGGGTTTCTGTTTCTGAACAACCATCTCTTCCTCAAATTTTGCCATCAGATGCTGAGATGAATACAGAATCTGGTGGCACTTCTGTAGTGGTTGGTACACCGAATAAGGTTGTTGATTCCTCCAAACCCACGACATCTGGTGTAGATAACAAATGTGATAGTGAAAGTGTTCTGCTTAACCTGCCACAAGCAGAACTTCGCCTTCTATGCTCATTGCTTGCACGAGAAGGGTATGAAAATTAAATTTCTGTTTTGCTGGCAGCTTAATCATTTCATTAGTAGAACCTTTTTATTTTTATTTTTTTAATTGTACTTTTATCATGATTAATTATTAAGACTACTTCTCCTAGTGGTGTCTTACCACTGTCACACTTTTATTGATTACTATGTTATAGGCTTATGGCTGCTACTGTGAATTTTAGTTATATGTATCTTGGGGGTTTGACATTTTATATTTTCAACCCAGACTGTCAGATAATGCGTATACCCTTGTAGCGGAGGTAATGAAGAAGTTGGTGGCAATTGTTCCTACCCATTGTAGCCTGTTTATTACTGAGCTCGCAGATGCTGTTAGAATTTTGACTAGATCTGCTATGGATGAGTTGCACAAGTTTGGTGAAGCAGTCAAAGCACTCCTCAGTACCACGTCTTCTGATGGAGCTGCTATTTTAAGAGTTCTGCAGGCATTAAGCTCCCTTGTTGCCTCACTAATTGAGAAAGAGAAGGATCCACAGATTATTGCAGACAAGGAGCATACTGCTTCTCTTTCTCAGGTTTGGGAAATCAATGCAGCTTTGGAGCCTTTGTGGCTGGAGTTGAGCACTTGCATAAGTAAGATAGAGAGCTATTCTGATTCTGCCCCTGATTTGTTGACTTCATATAGAGCTTCCACATCTAAACCATCTGGTGTAATTCCTCCGCTGCCTGCTGGCACTCAGAACATCTTGCCATACATAGAATCTTTCTTTGTGGTGTGTGAGAAATTACATCCCGGGCGAGGCCCTGGTAATGACTTTGGTGTTGCTGCGGTATCTGAGGTCGAAGATGCCAGTACATCTGCTAGCCAGCAGAAAACCTCAGTTCCCGCTTTGAAAGTTGATGAAAAACAGGTTGCTTTCTTAAAGTTCTCAGAGAAACATAGGAAATTGCTGAACGCTTTCATCCGTCAAAATCCTGGTTTGCTAGAGAAGTCTTTCTCACTTATGCTGAAGGTACCCCGGTTCATTGATTTTGACAACAAGCGTGCTCACTTCAGATCGAAAATAAAGCATCAACATGATCATCATCACAGTCCTCTAAGAATTTCTGTAAGAAGAGCATACATTCTTGAAGATTCATATAACCAGCTTCGCATGCGATCAACTCAAGATTTGAAGGGGAGATTGACAGTTCACTTTCAAGGAGAGGAAGGCATTGATGCAGGTGGACTTACAAGGGAATGGTATCAGTTGTTGTCCAGGGTTATTTTTGACAAGGGTGCACTACTATTTACAACAGTGGGCAATGAATCAACATTTCAGCCAAATCCCAACTCTGTTTACCAAACAGAACATCTTTCATATTTCAAGTTTGTTGGGCGAGTGGTGAGTACTAGAGATGTTTAGTTTCTTTTGTTAGATTGAGTTGACTTTGCCAGAAGTTCATTCTGCCATATTCATTTCTACAGGTTGGGAAAGCACTTTTTGATGGTCAATTATTGGATGTCCATTTTACTCGATCTTTCTACAAGCATATTTTGGGGGCTAAGGTCACTTACCATGATATTGAGGCCATTGATCCTGATTACTTTAAGAACCTCAAGTGGATGCTCGAGGTATGTAGAATGCTAGCAACTTCTCTCTCTCTCTCTCTCTCTCTCTCTCTCCCTCTCAAGTTTCCAACCGGTTATTAACTCTGCCTCCTTTTCTTTTTTACCTCTCCCCTTTTGCAGAATGATATAAGTGATGTTCTAGACCTTACTTTCAGCATTGATGCTGACGAGGAAAAGCTGATATTGTATGAAAAGACAGAAGTAATGAATTTTCCCTTTCCCCTAATGAACTGAATTTTCTGGTTAAATGTTACTTTTGTTATACTAATTTTGTTGAGCATAATGCAGGTAACCGATTATGAACTGATTCCTGGTGGACGCAACATTAAGGTTACGGAAGAAAACAAGCACCAATATGTTGATTTAGTTGCAGAGCATCGGTTAACAACTGCTATACGCCCTCAGATAAATGCATTTTTGGAAGGATTCACCGAGTTAATTCCTAGGGAACTAATATCTATTTTTAATGACAAGGAACTGGAACTATTGATCAGTGGGCTTCCAGATATTGATTGTGAGTTTCTCAAGTCAACATTTTTCCTTTTCTTTAAGGTTGTTTTGCTGCATGATATGCAATTCTCATAAAGCTTTATTTATGAACCCTTTGTTTCAGTGGATGACATGAGGGCAAATACCGAATATTCTGGGTACAGCCCAGCATCTCCTGTCATACAGTGGTTCTGGGAGGTTGTACAAGGTTTTAGCAAGGAGGATAAAGCCCGTCTATTGCAGTTCGTGACTGGCACCTCTAAGGTAAATGGTTCACATTCTTTTTCTTTGTTTACAACTTCCAATTAATTAAGAAATACACATGGTATAGTAGTTGCCTTCCAAGTTATATGGACATTAAGAAAATGTCCATATAACTTGCCATTAGTTTAGAAGGTGGCATTCAAGCTAAAAGGAAATGTAGTTGTGATAATTGGTGCGGAAAATCCATTGCATGGAGGAATCTGAAGATGAAGAAGGATTCGCGTTGGGCTAATAAGTTGAATTGTTGCCTAAGTTTTTAGTTTCTTGCCTTTGATAGCCCCCCTCTCCCATCACCTTGCCATGTTTTCTAGTTTTCCTTATTCAAAGGTTTCTACATTCATATCTTCGGAATTTCTTATGAATGGTCAGACATCATTTGGGCTGCTGTAATTTGATTATGGAATCATGTAAATATGTGTTGTTATAATTACATATTTTGATGTATTATCACGCGTATTGCATTGTTGCATGGGACAATATTAAAAATTTGTATGCGGCTGTTTCATTTTATACAGGTGCCTTTAGAAGGTTTTAGTGCCCTCCAAGGGATCTCTGGATCACAGAAGTTTCAGATTCACAAGGCATATGGCAGTGTTGATCACTTGCCATCTGCACATACTTGGTATCTTCTTATTCTTATCTCATCCCTTTTTTTCTTTAATATGTAAAAACCTCTGCTATAAATTGTTTGAATTGTCAGATGGTATTTAAAACTTTTTTCTTTATTGCACGAAGTAATCTCTTGGGTTTTTGGCTATTTTGTGCTTCAATCTTTTGGATCCTTTTTCTAACAGCTCACTAAGGAATTTACTTATTTATGCAGTTTCAATCAGTTGGATTTACCGGAGTATCCTTCTAAACAACATCTTGAGGAAAGATTGCTTCTTGCAATTCACGAGGCCAATGAAGGATTTGGATTTGGTTAAGAATTGCAGAAGGGGGGTCAAAGTGGTCACATGTAGATAATATAGATCATGTTCAAAGCTATCATGGAAGGGGGGAAATGGTAAATGGGCCGTATGAGATGTTGAGTTTTTGTTGATACATTATAAATTGTACAGTCTTTTTCTTCTGTTTTTGCAATGAAAGTGCTTCTGGCAGTTATTTTTTTTGCCAATTTGCTTTTGCTTGTCATTTTTAAAAGAAAATTATGTTGACTCCCTTTTGATAGGTAACGAGTTCAGAGTAAATATCAATTTTTTCAACTATTAAAGCGATGCGATGTCATTTCACATGTGTTTTACATATATTGGGCCATTCAATCATCAATTTGAAAGGTGTTGTTTCCATTTTGGCAAATCGTAGTAGTCCTCTTTGACTGATACAAAAATAAAATTTGGCAATTCGTTGAGTTTCGCATGATTGCCATGTTCTTTTTAAATTCTTGCCTTGACAATCTTTTCCTATAGTGCAAATGATCGCTGTTGTTCATTGCTTGCAAATGAGTAAATGGTCATTTCATGCCATCTTTTGTAGTTTGGTCTTTGGCTTATTGACATGGGAAACTGTTCTGATTTTATGGTCCAGATCCCATTTTAGTAATCAGTGCTTTTATTTATTTATTTCAAGAGCAAAAGTGAGAATAAGTTTGAGGGGGATTTTATTCCGTTTTAGTTATTGCATGAATAATTTTGTCAAGTTTGTTGTTGCCTTGTTGGGCACCCAATCCCTCCAATTTTTGTTTTATTTTTCTGAACTAATTTTACCCCTCTAATTAAAACTAGAGTTAAGGGTTTAGAGTTAAGGGAGGTCTCCTAGTTAAGGGAGGTGGACGTTTGCAGCGGTGATGGTGTTGGGATGGGGTGCGAGCAGTGGGGCCGCTGGGTTTCCTATAGTTTTTTTTAATTGTTTAATTTGTATAAAAATTAAATATATCCTATAGGATAAAATTGAGAACTCCAAATAAAAAAATTGGGTAATGGATGGTCAATTACCACTTGTTCATAAAAATGTAATAAATAAGAGTTAATTATAGCATTAGTCTGTGAACTTTATCTCGAGTCTTACTTGAGTCTGTAAACTTTACTTTTAGTGTTTTAAGTCCACAAACTTTTCCATATTACTCACTTTAGTCCGTTTCCTTAATTTTTCTCACATTGCCGTCAAATATTTGCACGTCACAAGTATATTGACTTTTGAGGGGTTTAGTGTGAAATTTTGAGATTTCTGTGCTTGTCACATACAATTATTTGACAGAAATTGGGAAAAAAAATTGATAGTAGACTGAAATGAAATAAGTAATGTAGAAATGTTTGTGTGAATTAAAAAATCTAAAAGTAAAGTTTGCGAACTCAAGTGAGATTCATGGTAAAATTTGCAGAAGGTTGGTATAATTAAGCTAATAAGATAAAGATACCACTCATGAAAGATTTGAATTCACGTCCTTTCATGGAGTCATCCTAAAGTGGATTGATTTATTTTAAAGATTTAATTTCAATTAGAATTTGACGTGCAAATTTACACCAGGAAAATTAGATGTCCAAACTTGGCAAACCACAAGATTGTTCCCAATATTGACATCAACTTTTCGGTTAGCCAGTCAAAAAATATGCTTTAGCTCGTGAATGATGTTGAACATCCAGAGAGTTAAAACAAAATTTACGTAGAGATATAGACATAGGATTTTAGTATTCCCCCATCATTCAGTTCCAAAAGGGATAAAAAGTTCAGACAAAAACTGATGTACTCTAATGGAGGCTGCTTCTGCTATTAATATTTTGAGGACGCTTTTGCTTTTATCTGAACCAAGTCTTTGGCTTGACTGCTGGTACCTGATCTCTATAGACTGGGTTGTTAGGGAGTGCTTTTTGAGCGGTAGTTGCTGGTTTGATACTTCTTGTGATCCTAGCCAATGCTTTATGATCACCAGGCTTCTCTTTGTTTGGTTCAGCTGACAATATCTTCCTATCAGCTAAAGTAGCAGACAACATGAAATTGTTCTCAGGTCCATTGCTTTGGAACCCCCGTCTTCTGCTTAACTCACGAAGGGAGTGAGTTCCTTTAAGCAGGGCAGACTCCTGGTTAGTCATTTGGTTACCATAGCTTAATCTCCTTAGACTCAGGGGACCTATGTCACCAATAGTCTCACCTCTCGACCAGGTTTTTGGTTCGTTGGGGGTGTCTCCTGACTTCTCAGCAGAAACTGTTGATAATGCATGTTCTTGTTCTTTCTGTCTCAACTTCTCTTCAAGCTCTTTTACCTGAAAAAATATTGGGAAAAGAATGAGCATACTTGTCAATCGTTTTTTACAGGCACAATAAAACTTGTAGAAGGGAACCTTTTGTTGAAGGAATTGAGGTCCTTTGTTTTTTTGTTCCATTGTCAGCTTTTTTTCAAGTTCCTGAACCTGCCACAACAGAAAGCAATAAAATTAGAAATTGTGGTTAATTTCCAGATTGTGTACGAGTGTGGAGATGGATTGGATCCGAGAAATATAGAATTGAATCTGAGATATTGAATAGAAGTGATATTTACACATGGAATTTACATTGTTCCAAGCTGAATGACATGTCAATTAAGTAGTAGTCCAATTTATACACATCAGCATCTATACATAAAGAATTAAGTTGTGCACGGTATGCCGCTGGCGAATAATCTATACATTATGCATAAGTGGCTAGTCATCCGGGTAATATATTATAAGTATACTTTTCATGATATCTATCATTATTCAAGTGAAAAGAAGATAACAGTACAACAGAAAATAACAACATTGTGCTTATCCATTAATTGAAAAATTAATCTAGAAGTAGGGTATATATCTGAATAAACTTTTCAATCAAATTTTAGTTATATTACACCCTAATTTTAGGTTCTTTATAATTTGAGAGAGAGAGAGAGAGAGAGAGAGAGAGAGAATAAGATGCCTGAACGTATCTTTGAATTTGCATTTTGACACTTAAGAGGAAAAATGAAATAACTCTAAATTTTAGAATGAAAATTACCTTGAGCTGAAGTACTGCTGAATGACGCTCAAACCCTTGCATTCTTTCTTTTAACTTTTTGTCAAGGTCCTTGACCTGTGTGACATAGGCACGAAGTCAAAATTCAACCATTATTAGAAAGTGTCCTAACTTCTGTTACACAGATTTGTCAGCACCTTTTCTTTGGTCAGATGCCTACTCACATCTAATAATTGACATGAAAACCAATAGTTCAGACAGCTCAAAGTTGCTCTGCGTAATATGAGTCATGCTAATCCAATAACAGATCCACATTACAGCACAGAGAGTGCTGCGACTAGAACAGAGGGTTAATGCAATTTATGCCCATTCATTTCCCTGGAAGAAATGATGACAGCCATCCCCTTCCCACTATAGAGATGTTATCACATGAAACTCTTTTGTTTTCTTCTTTTTTTATAGGGGAGAGAGAGACATGAACTTCTTTTTGAGTCTTAAGATATTTGTGCACATGAAAAGGGTTTTCAGATAAAATAAAGTTTAATCAAAATCTTAGTTTGAAGTAGATTTCACCACAAACCTTGTTTTGAAGAATCATGGAATCTACATGTTCACGTTCTTTCAGCTTCTCCTCAAGCTCTTTGACCTTTTGGAAAAATGGAAGCCAGATGTTAGCCAACATAAATTTATGGTGTATAGAAAAAGAACATGAAATTAACATAAATTATCCACCAAGGAACCTTTTTCTGAAGATTCAAGCAGGTTTCTCCCTTTTCATTTGCCTCCTGAATTTGGTTAGAAAGTATCTTCCTCTTTGCCTGCTCCTCGCTTAACTTAAGCTTAAGATCGTCACACTGTGCAACTGCAATATGGATATTGTTTTAGATATATCTAGTTCAAAAGAAATTATATTCAAACACAGGTACAGACTTACCCATTGCTTGAACTGCAGATGCCATATTGTTCAGTTCTGGAATTGCATCAGCACATTTGTGCACTTCACAATAGAGCTGAGAATACTCTTGCTTTATCGACTGCAAATGGCCACAAATAATTTATTTCTGTCCATCCAAGAGGAAACTACATGATTCTACGAAGAACAAACACCAATGATATACCTACTTTAACTTTCCTTTCTAATTTGTCAACAAGTGCAGTCCACAGCCTCTTATCATGTTCATATCTACCAGAAATATCTCTCAATTTTGCTTCTGTTTCTTCTTTAGCTTGCCCTGAAAAAGTATTATTTGTAATCATGAAAATATTTAAATATTTGTCTACAAATGAGTGAATTTTATAAAACTTCATCAGATAGACCATAAAAGGCATCTGCTGCCTAATGAAACTCATAGAGAAGGATTTTGAGCCGTCCACTCTCAACACTCTATTTCCTCCGCAGAACTAAAAATCTCACTACTTGTAGTTGGATCTTGCCTTACCTAGACCATGAATTTCATATAACTTGTTATCAACTTCCATAGTGACGTCCTGTAGCTGTTTATTTGCAGATGTCAGTAACATCCAGGCCTCATGACATTCATCTGTCTTGAGCTGGCACCGGGTCTTCAGCTCCTCTATCTTCTTTTCATACTTGGCAGTAAATTGCATCCTCATATTTTTGTCCTGCGATTTACATCAATTCAGAGCCAAAGTAAACAAAATCCCAAAGGCTCTAAAGCTCCAATATTAATTTGAAGTAATATCTCACCTGAGCAGATGAAATTTCTATCTCAGCAGCACAATTGTTACATACAATACATCCATGTATCACCTTCAATGCTGAAATCAAGTTGTAAAATAGAAAGCATGAGTCTCAAGATTAAGTTATCTTCAGACTTCAGATATGTTTCATATAGCAACTAAAAACAGAAATATAAAGGTACCAGGTAATCTAGCAGCCTGCTTTATAGAAATTCCACCAACTATTGGACTTCCATTAACTCCTTCAAACCTTATCACAATTGCCCCATCCTCCCCCACAGAAACTCTAACATCTACCAACTGTAGCGCCTTATTTGCTCCAACAATAGAATAGATATCAATTTCTGACAGAACCTATCATTTTCCGAACCAAAAGTGACTGTTTTCAGAAATTACAAAAGGAATTATAAAATAACAAATTTGTTATAACAAAAGAACAGGTTAGCAAACTTTGTATTTGGGTTTACTTGCCTTCTCTTCCTGCATGAAGACATCAAACACTCTCATTCCTTTAGGACCATTCGTGTATACGATTTCTGCAAAGTGAAGATCCACAAAATAATCTCCCGGAGATAGGTTCTCGAACCGGTAAGAGAAATTTCCAAAGCGTGCAGATTGATAAATGGATGGTATATCACTGCCTTCAATGGCTTCATCAGTTCTTATAATATCCCCTCCTTCGAAAAATCTGTCGGGCTCAACTCGAAGACCGAAACTTCTATTGTCCATTAGAGCCTCCCCTCCAGCATTCACAAACAACACAAGGTTATCTGGTAAGAGACAAAACAAAGTGAATACTAACCAATAAAACGATGCTGAAGACTAAGACCAACCAATCATCTAAAAAACCCAACAACAAAAATAATGCAAAATTTTGAAATGGGAACTTTTAATTTCATTTTTAAAAAGAAAAGTCAAAACTTCCATTTTTTTCTAACCCACATTTCCCATACATACACAGAATATCTATACCTCTTTTCTCTCATTTTACAGTTTGGATAAAAGACTCATAATTCTGGTTTCTATAACATTCAAATAAAATATACAATAAAAAGAAAAAAGAAATGTTGGAGTTGTTACGAACCTGAGCAATCGGAGTGCGAAAACCCGGTTCGGACCAGTCTCGAACCGGGAACACAGAGCGCCGAGAGGACCGAATCGTCATCGCCATAGTCAACCTGCTTGGGGTCTTTTTCGGTGCCAAGAATACTGCCAGACCAAGGGATTATGGTTTCTGGGTAATGGTGGAGAGAGTCGGCGGTGGACGGTGACTCTGCCATGAGAGATTCTTGGTAAGAGACCTTTCTTTCTTCTTTTTCCTTGATCGCTTCAAAATTTTGAAATTTTGGATTTATTTGACCGTTTATTATTAAGCTCGCTAGGTTTTCTTTTTTCTTTAATTTTTTTTTTAATTTTCATCGAAACCTTTTCTATTTTCAAGTGATAGAAAGGGAGTTTGAGACTTTGAGTCCACTCGAAATTAGCTCGAGAACTATCGAGGGTTATATTTCAAACTCTAAAAAAATTTAAAATTTGAATAACTAGTTACACACTTACACTTTGTTTCATACTTCATTTAAATAATTTTAGCCATTTTTTTAGACTACGTGAACCAAAGATGTGTTTTGACTTCTTTTTTTTTTTCATGGAAAGCTACTTTTGGTAGGGTTAGTTTGTATATGGGAAATTTATCAAATTTCTCTTTCTTCTGTGTTACTTACTAGTTGTCTAGTTCCTCTTGGGATCTAAGAAAAGGTCGATGGCAGGTGATTTGACTTCGGTTTTCGGGGTCAATGTCAAACATGTCCTCGACGAACCATGCAAAAATGTTATGATTCTATTTCTCTTGGAAGAATCGAGTCAGCTTTACTTTCTTTGAGGGCCAAGCAGAGAGACCCAATTCACATTTGTTGGAGGGCAAATTCTACATGGTTGTCCATACCATTGTGCAATCAAGAAATTAACATCACACATGACACATAAATAACCAACTTCAAGTCTTCAACCAGCAAACAAGAATATGTAAGTTACTTAATCCCAGAAGAAATTAGCAAGAATGAAACTCAACATATACTTGAACAATCGCCAAATCATGCGTCATGTATAATCACTGCATAATGTTCTATGATTTACCACTTATACTGCAATTAAAAAAACAAAGATGATTAAAAAATGCCTTAACAAAAAAAGGATGGAGCAGAATGAGAAGAACCTCTCAGCTTCACATATATAAGGTTGGAACTATGTTCCCATAAGCATCTTTATATCTACAGGAGAGAGTTTCTTAAGATACACAGTGGACAGCTAATTTTACCAGCAATTCACATCAGTAGGGCTACAAGCCTACAAATTACAAAAAAACCATAGGCAAAATGATGTGTTACCTCATACCACCAAAAAAAATCAGGTCTGAGGTTGTCAATTTATACTACTTCCTGCTCTACTGTGACCCCTGTACAACCACATGGTAGATTGACGAACCAGGCTACAGTACAAAACCATATAGACTACGCATTTACTTCATTTCTACTGGATCATAATTTTAAGGGTTGTAAACCCCAGGTTCTCCACTTAATCCAAGCAACATCAATGTTCCTTTCCCCTTCATTCTCTTTTTTCTCTTTTCTTTTGGTGGCTTGTTATGCCATACTCTGAAGAAACTTGGAATTAGGAGTCAATTGGCCAAAAAACATCACTTCCCAAAAAACTTGCAACCTCTAGAATATATCCTACCTTCGGCATCATCCTTGATAATGTTATGAAGGGTATCAGGAAAATCAACTGGCCAAAAAACAACATCACTTCCCAAAAGAGCCATTTTTGAAAGATGATCAGCAGCCCTATTAGTTTCACGCCATGAATGAGATACATGGTACTTGTCAAATTTCTTTAGAAGTTCCCAGAGATGCTTCAAACAGGTACTAGCCTTCGGACTATAAGGCTGATCTCTATTAATGGTCTTCACAACACTCATTGAATCAGACTCGACCCATATTACTTTAATCCCGAGGCTCGAGGCAAGAACAAGGCCCCTCCATATAGCCCATAGTTCAACCAAAAAAATATCATCTCCTAAAGCTTTAGAGACAAAGGCACATATTGGGTCACCCTTATAATCACGAAGTAGACCACCTAAACCAGCATTTCCTCGGTCTACAGATCCATCAGTATTTAGTTTTGTCCATCCAAGCTCCGGCTTTTTCCATCTACACAATCTAATTGATCTTGCAATTTGAGTTAGATTATCAAGAAAAATCATTCCATTTGTTCTCTTCAGCTTTAGGGAGGATTTGGATCCACCCTCGGTGCCTTGTTTGTAAGAACTTAGTGCTTCTACCTTGGTCCTATGTTTCTTCCCTTGGAGGTGTTGCTTAAAACATCTTTCACTTGTAGTGCTAATTAAACAAAGAGCGCAGCTCCACTCCCTCTGAATTTTCTTTGGACTACTTGGCCAAGTATAGTCCCTTCCTTCTGTTTCAGAACTGGATGCAGGTTTTCCCTGACATCAACAAATGTGAATAAAAGTACTCATTAAACACCTTGATGACCTGAGTCATGAGAAACTATTGATCTTATCATAAAAGATGAGTATTAAGCTAATATTTTTATTCTGTTAAAGAACAAAAAAAAAATTGTCAAAAAATGGGCGACTCCTTTTTCCATGATGATGCCTTCACAATTGATTTTTTCCAAAATTAGTGTCTGAGACATAGTGCCAAACATGGTTCAAACACATCAGCATGTTGGATTTGTTTTGCTTAACTCAATATCGCATTATACATATTCCTTCTAGCAAAGGCATTAAATGTAGCCACATTTCAGGTACAAGTAAATACAAGGTAAGGTCATTCAACTAGTAAATCGTAGCAACAATAAACAAAGGTTCATATGCAGCCAATCGAGAAGTTAAAGCAGTTGACATGAGAGGATTATTGGGCGCACAAAAGTAAACCACAGCAGCAACAGATTTATGCAGCCCATAGATGAATGAAGAATTCAAAGCATTGATATGCAAGTATTATTCTCAGATACATTTGTCTACCACCATTACAAACATAAGTTTGCATTTTGCAAGCCTACCTGAAATATGACAGGTCTCTCTGAATTTTGTGATTCAATCCTGATAACATTTTTATCAACCACATCAAGATTGCTGTCCTCCCCCAAAATGAAACCTTCTCCTCTTTGTGTGGACAAGAAGTTCCATTTCCATATAAATGAGTTCTCAGAAATATAGGCCCTAATAAAATGCTTGTACAGATAAGATGCACCCCAAAAGTAAGGTACCACCAGAAAGAAGGTAATGACAACCTTTGTGTAAGGCCAGAACGGAAGCCTGTCATTAAAAACAATTCAGCAAAAATGATTACTAAAAACTCAGCATAAGTACCACATATGAGCATTCACACATACACACAATTGATCAATCAAGTTCATGCACAAGATTTGGTGAAACCAATGTGCAATCAGAAACCCAAATGTGATTATCTTTACGATTTCCTCTTTTCCAGACAAATATCCTAGAATGCACCATAAGAACATTAACACAAAAACGAGTGTCCATGCCCTAGTGGACTTATCCAAATTAGAACTAGCTCCTTGAGAACAAAAGAAGCGTGAATGTAAAATGAAATAAGATGAATTCTTCATTTTCTTTATAGCATGTATGAATAGTACAACCCGAAATTACCAGTAGAAAAGCTTCGAAAGCACTGACTCTGAGATTTTGTACAAAGCAAACAAAACCCAGTAAGTAAGACATTGCTGATTTCTGGAGTGCGAGTCACTCTCTATAGCCTGAATGGAAGCATACCTGAAACAAGATATTGAAACCAGAAATAGAATCCTCCTTCTGAATTCTATGGTATTCAGAAATCAACATTTACAAAAATGACAAAACAAAAAATACCCAATAAGCGATTTAGCAATTTAGAATAAAAAAGAATGAGGGTGGGGAAAAAAATGTTACTTACAGTGTATAAACCAAATTAAATGAAGGCCTGCACATCAAAAAGAAAAAAATAACACATAGCAAGTAAAAAGCTTGTCACTGAAATTATTAACCTTTCCATCTACCACTATGCGCATGCAAAAATAAAATAAGAAAAAAAATTCTACAAAATTAACAAATCGATAGAACAATTGCGCTTGAAAGTTTCTGCATCAAAAGAATCAAGATTGAACAATTAAAATATGTAAAAAAAAAAAAAATTAAAAAAAAAGTCAAGGAGAGAAAAAGAAAAGATATTATAACTTACCAAGAAAGAACACTGAAAAGTTTTGCTAAGACCATAAGAAGAGCTTGCCAACCCATGACTCCAATGTCTGTTCTTTTTCGTCTTCAGCCTTCTTTTGTGTAACACAAGAAGTCGAAAAGAAGCCAAGAAGTACTTTTTCTTTTCCCTGAGCTCAGAATAAAGGGGGTTTGAAGAAACCAAGAGGAAATTGAGGAAGGGAGACTAAGAATCAACCCAGAAAGTAAAGATTAACGTTAGACATGTCTCGGTGCGTAAGTCCGTAACTATGGGGCCATCAGATTATTGACTCTTGGACTTCTTGCAGTTGACTATGATGATTAGTTTTGGCCAAAAAAAGACTACGAGGATTAGTTGCTAAAAGAGTTTTTAAAATAATTAAAAATAAATAAAAAAACATAACATGATTTTAAATTCTATTTTTTGGCTCTTAATAATAAATAAACCTACTTAATGTTTCTAAATGTTAAAAATGTTCACTAATAAAAAAAAACTCACCTTTTAAAAATGTGATGCTCAAATTGACAAAAAAAACAAAAAAAACACGCTAAGGGCACATTTGGTGTTGTACAGGCCAATTGCTACTGTTCGACAAAAACTTTGCACCTTTAGTTACTATTCAACAAATTACAACAACAAACATGACAATGGTTTATGTGACTCCATAAAAGTGTTTTTTTTTTTGTGTTTTATGTTTATTTTGTGAATTTTTGACATATTTATATAAAAATAAAATAAAAGATATATATAATTAATAATCTTATTTATCAGTGTTATTGCACAATAAGTATAATTGCTACTGTCCAACGATATTAAAAAGGATGACAATGAGATAGAAGTATAGACCAAGGTGGGATTAGTGAGAACACCACCATCAAATAGGTGAGGCCCAATAATTTATTTTCAAAACTTTTTGTTCTTATTAAAATTATAAAAATCACCCTAAATAGCTAATAACTACACATAGAATACATTAAGGCACACTAAATTTGTGAGAAGATCTGACCCCCTAGTAATTAAATGACTGTCTTATTCCCATTATTTCTCATATTGTTTGCAATTTTAATTCTACTATGTAATAAATGTACTGAATTCAAATTTGGATAAAGAGACAATAGTCTATAGAAGAAAATGAAAGAGACTACCTACAAAAGTGAGAAATTTTGTTTAATTGTAACACTGGTATATAGTATTAATCCACGTGTTTTAATACGATTAAAATATTTTTATTATTATACTTAAAAAATATAAATATATTGTCCACCTACATTATAACACGTAAATTAATTACATAAAATAATTGTGTTACAATTATACAAAATAATTCTCTAAAAAAATCCAACATGTCACTATTGTGTCCATTGCTCTGCCCAATGTATGAGACCAATCCTGTTCGTCTATTGATTATTATTTTTTTTCTTTCTTAAAGTTTGGTTAGGTACGGTTGTTGCTTTTATTAAAGTGGAGGGGGTCTCATTAAATTCTTCTTCTTTTCTTTTTCTTTGTTGCTAAGTAAGACACCACCACGTGACTACCCAGAAGTGGAAACTCTCGCTCACAAATGGGAATGGGATACTGGGCTTCCTCCACGTCGTCGTTTTCCAAATTTCTCTCCGTCCCCTCCTACACCGTCAAAAATGGCGGGAGCGGGATCCTCCCCTTCCCTTCTTCCTCGATGTCACTCCCTCCAAGCCCTCCTCGACATTCTCTTCTTCGCCCCCGCGTCCCTCAAAACGCACCGTTTCCCCTCACTTCCGATCGCAACCCCTCACCACCGACAACCCGCAATGTCAGAGCCCACGCTTCCCCCCCAAACCCACCCTCTTCCTCTTCCTCCTCTTCATCCACTACAAAACGCGTCGTTTTGATATCTGCATTGACCGTAGCTCTAGGCGTCGCCAACCGCGTGCTCTACAAGCTCGCACTCGTCCCTATGAAAGACCACCCATTCTTTCTGGCCCAATTCACAACCTTCGGGTAATATCATAATTCATAACATTCTTTCTTTGTTAATTTTTTAATTTTTTTTCCGTTCTTTTTTTTTTTTACTTTTATAAATTGTTGCCTTGTAATGTCAAATTTGATTGGAATAGTGGGCTTGTTTGGACACACACAGGTACGTGGTTATATATTTTTCAATACTGTACATGCGGTACCGTGCTGGGATTGTCACAGACGAAATGCTAGCGCTTCCCAAATTGCGGTTTGTGGCCATTGGTGCCTTAGAAGCCCTTGGAGTGGCTAGTGGGATGGCTGCTGCAGGTACAATTGGGTTTGTTTTTTTTTTTTTTATTGATATTTAAAAGTACACTACTTGGGTCATCCCCTAGGGGTACCTCAAGGTCACCTCTCCTTCCAAAATCGTAATTTTGGTAATGTCGGCGCATAATCAGAACCGTTCATTATTTAGATCACTTATTATAGACTATCTCTGTAAAAAATCAACTCAATTGGAAATCGTTTAGTTATATAATTGTTGTTGATTAAATATAAAAAATCAACGGTTTGGTCAAAAAATCACTCTTTAATTGAAAACCATTAGTTTTTTCTATTTAATTGACAACAGTTATATAACCAAACGATTTCCGATTGATTTTATTTTTTACAGAGATAATTTTTAATTAGTTATCTAAAAAGTGAATGGTTCTGATCATGCACCGGCATTACCGAAATCGAAATTTGGAGAAATGGGGTGACCTTGGAATACCCCATGGGAGTGACCCAAATATTGTCCTATTTAAAATTGGGTTTTGTTTTCACACTATTATGAGTTGTTATCCTAATGGGTATTCAATTAGGAGAATTGGGGTTTATAATATATGGTGGGTTTGCTTGGTTCTTGGCGGAGATGAATCTGTTAATGAAGCAATGGCTAGTTTGAATTGTTTGTGATGAGAAATATGAAGCAGGAAGTGTATTTAAGTATTGATGATTTTGGTGTTTTATTTTTTCTGAATTTTATTTATCCTCAACAGCCATGCTTCCCGGACCGGCCATACCCATATTGAGTCAGGTATTTTCTGTTATCCTAGAAAAAAAAAAAAAAAGGTAAAGAACAAGAAAAAGAAAATAGGAGTATGCCGGGCATACAATGTGGTTATGCCCCATGGAAAATCATCCAGGATTCAATCCTAATATGGATTGGTGTTCTCAAGAACCTATATTAAACTGTTTTGGATGTATGTGCCCATGAGTAGGAAATTGGACTCATGCTATGTAGGAGTTCAGGGATGGAGGGCTTGCTCAGCAGCATTGAGGCATACCATTTTTCATTAGAAGTATAATCTATTTAATGAGAAGGTGCTTGAAGGTCAAAAGGTGAACAGGAAGATACCGTGTTAGCTAACTTAGGTTTTGCGGTAGTGTGGAATGGCCAAGGGTTTTATTCGGATTGCTGCATTTGAGGTCAAGATAATTTTGTGGTAAAATATTGTTCAAGAAAAGTGAAGCGAAGTAAAAGAGAAATTTCCTACACCATTTAGTTTCCAGAAAAGTTTATGAAAAAGGGAAAAAGTCTAAACATCCATTTTATGTATTATCATGTTGGAAATGTAAGATATGATTTAAGTGTGACTGCCAATTGGATTTGTCTGGCAGCTGACCTTTATTTTTTGAGCATGAACCAGGCTGAGTCTGGTGAAGGGTCCTAGATCCTATTCAAGTTTGAACTGAACTAGTTTCTTGCATGCACAGTTAAATGAACTAAATATTTGAGGGAAAGAAATCCCATTTGCTTTTTCCTTAACCTTTTGATCAAACAGAAGAATTAGAACTTAGCAGGGTTGCAAGAAATTGTTCTGCCTTCCCTGGATAATAGGACAATGACTTGTTTGATTAGAATCTAAGGTAATATAAATAAGATATAAACTGTTATCATTGTGACAAAACATATGAAAATAAAACATGAAATTGAAAAAGTATATGAAACATTTACCTTAGTGCAGAATAAAGGCATAATGGGTTTATTACTTTGATTTTTTTTAGTTACCATTAATATTTGCAAAATTCCGCTCCTCAATTTTACTTTATGTCACCATATTGTGCAGACGTTTTTGGTGTGGCAGCTGTGTTTTTCTACTCTTCTCTTGGGGAGAACATACACATTCAATCAGATTTCTGGCTGCATCCTCGTAGCTGCAGGTGTAGCAGCAGCTGTTGCGAGGTACCTTAATTCATCCTTCTACAATTTAAAGCGCTCTACTATATTAGTTATATTTAATATCTTCTGGTTCCTTTGTCAATCATGTTGAAGTATTTGTGATACAGATCTTTGAAGGGCACCACTTGCACTCACTTGGACGTGGTTTTCTTTAAACTTATATAACACCTAGTTACCTACAAATGGTGAATGGTCTGCATGCTTATGTATCATGTGCTAGATAATATTAAAGCAAAGATTGGAAAAATTCAATGGGGTTAACCATGATAATAGTTACATTTATACACTTGAAGAGAACAGTTCTGAAGAAAAAGGTTTTGTCAGATGTTTGAACAGTTTGACATCTGCTCTGTATTTTTTCGTCCTGGTGGCAATTGCAACTTTGGCAATACAGACCATAATTAAAAGTACCTGAATTTGTGTTAACAGAAAAAGCAATGATAACTCATGTTTTATCTGCCTATGATTTGATTAGCACCCTTTTTGAAAGTCTACCTGCGGATTTTATTTCTAATAAGCATGCCTATTCTGCACTTTCCCCAGGACTTTGTTTACATCTCTCACCTTTTTTTTTTTTTTTAGCATTCTTTTATCTCTATCCCAGTTTCTGAGATTCCAACAACCTTAGCTACAGGTATCTCGTCTTCTCTTGGATGTAGATTTTGATTACAAATGAAAAGTTTTTGAATAGGAACTGAACATATTTCTACTGGGCATGAATTTCATGACCCTCCTCTAGCCTCATGATTCTCTGTGATCAGGTTTTGCTTATTGTGCTGTACACCTTATTTGATTATAAAGTGTTTCAAGTGCCAACCTTTTTTCTAATTTTAGTAATGCTTTTTACTGGATTCTATGTAGATGATTCTCTGTTTTTTTTATGTTTGAGAAGTAAGGTGAATGCTGCTGGTAAATTGATATTGTAGTAAAAGTGAATGTCCATATTTTTAAACTTGAGTATCTTGTACCCTCCATGTTACATGCCATGAAGTAGGCTCCTGATAGCCATTTGTGTTATATGTAATTGCAGTGGGTCTGATTCTGGTCAGATGCTATCTGGAGTTGAGTCTGTGTGGCCTTTACTAATGATTGCTTCAAGTGCTTTTCAAGCTGCTGCATCTATAATCAAGGTTAAATCAATGAACATTTGTTATAAGTTCAGTGATGCACTTTATAAGAAAGATAATCAATCTTGCTTTTTTTTCTTTGAGCAGGAGTTTGTCTTTGTTGATGCCGCGGCCAACCTTAAGGTATGGCAATTTCTTTTTTGTATTTTTAAGTAATTAGCTGGCCTTCTCAAGTGTTTTCTTGTTCACAAGTCATAAACCTATTTACGTGCAGGAAAAATCACTTGACATATTTGTTGTCAATTCTTTTGGATCTGGATTTCAGGTGACTATTACGTTGCTTTCCCTTTAAGATAGCTTATCATACATTGATGTCTTGTTTGGAATATCTTGATGCATCCTCAGTATGTGGCCACATTGGTTAGACCGTCAATAAATGGGACCCTACCAGAACTACAAAGATTTGGGCCAATCTTTAATAGGGGTATTGAGGGTCTCCGTCGGTGGTCAGGCATTCTTAGACAAAAGAGTGGTCTTTAAGGATTGGTCATTTCCCGAATCCTCAGAATTGGTGTCTTATGGTTGGAACACAACTTGGGAGACATTTCTTGATGAGCAGCTCTGCATTAATTGTAAAATGACCTTTGATAGGGGATTCCTTTTCCCTTAATTATTTATACTCATCAAAATGTATATGTCTCACTGGTAGCAAACATGTCCATCCAATCAGGTTTACTCAGGTTAAAAAGTCTTCTGATGCCAGCACATCAAATTTCTATATAATTGAACTGGTTGTCACTGAGGACCGATGCATATTGTGTTTCCTCTCCAACATGAGGTGGGGTGTGTCGATAAGGCATGATGAAGTGAAAATGCCAGCCATCGGGAGGGTTGGTCTTTAAGGATACGAAGCAATTAAGTTTTAAGATACTTCTGTGGCCTTAGGGTGAAGATCCCTACTTCTAGAAACTTGGGATACAAGCTGCGTCTGGGACTTGAACAATGCCACAAAGCTGCTTTATGACACTCTAACTTGGCTTAATGCATCTTGTTGATTTTGATATATTGTGGTAGATTTGATAATTACCATAAAATGGTTGAGCTGCAGGCCTACAGGACCTACAAAATCAAAGTTTGAGGAAATATCTTTTGTCTGTGGTTCATCAAGTTTATTTTTATTATCGTGCTAGGTTGAGGTTAGAAAGATGAATTCTAATTGTAAAATGAATTCCTTGTAGGCTCTTTTTGTACTTCTATTTCTACCTTTCTTGTCAAATCTGAGAGGCATACCATTTGCCCAACTTCCTTCATATCTAAAAGATGGTGCTTGTTGCTTTCTGAATATTGGAGCCGATACATCAGGCAAGCTGTCATATCAGTTTTCTTTTTTCTTTGTCCGTAGTTTTGTAAAATACCTGGATAGTCCTGTGACATGCATGGTGTCATGGTGATTTCTTTCAGTATCTACCTGGATAATAAGCTTAACTAATAATTGTTCATAATCTGAAAATATGAATGGTTGGTAATTGATGAAATGTCTAATTTAGTTGGTAATTCTCATGGCCCCATGTAACAAGAGAGATTAATTATGCATGCTTTATGAATCAAGATTTAAAAAGCTTCTTGAAGTTTTTCCAATTCATGTTCTTACCAGTTACCAAATTACATTTATCACTTGTTTCAGGTTGTGACGGGGCTCCATTGCTTCCACTGCTTTACATAGCCACCAATTTGTTTTTCAACATATCCTTGCTGAATGTAGTAAAGATTTCCTCTGCGGTTGTTGCTTCTCTCATCGTGATGTTGTCAGGTTTTTTTCTCTGCCATGCTTGTATGTGCATACATACTGTTGAGCGAATGAGCGCTAGTCACATATTGATTGGGCTAAGTGCCTTGTATATGTTTTTTTGTCAAAGGCCAAGTGCCTATTATAGTATGGCTATATTGTCGCACATCTGTGCCTGCACACATAAGCACTTGTGTGCTGGATGCGCTTTTACACGTATACTAGCATGCATCAAATCTATGTTTTTGAATGAACTTTTTGCTAATACAAGCGTTCATTTATTTTGCAGTGCCAATTTCAATTTATGTTCTTTCCCTTCCATTGCCATATCTGGAAGGGAGTGCAACTTTGAGCCCGTTTTTCCTCTTTGGTAGTGCGGTTCTTGTGTTGGGTCTTATTCTGTACAGTCTACCCCAGCCTACCAAGGATGGCTCTTAAATTATTTGATATTACAAACTTTTTGTTAGAGATGTCATATTCTTAATTCGATTTGTTTCCGAGTCACGTTTCTAGTTTTTTTATTTTTTATGATTTCAATAAAGAAAGCATGTTTTCTCTGTTCTAACAGTCATAGCAATAGAGAGAGAATGCTGAATTCGTTTTATGTAAAAAGGCATCCGAGTCAATTAGGTGTAAGTGGCTGTTCATATCACAACATTTAAATTATTCATTCAGTTCTCTAATGGATCTTGTTGATGGTATCATTTTTTCCAATGTGTGACTGGTGCACTATATGAGTTCTTATGCTCACTCTAGTTTTCCTTTTCCCCTACAGCTAATTTAAGTATGATATCTTCATTATATCCCATTCCTATGTAATTTTAGCACCTATTCATTTGGTTTTTTGTTTTTTTTAATATTGTTGGAGAAAAGATAAAATGGAAACTAACTTAAAAATTATTATTTAAACTTCTTTTAAAACTAATTTTAAGTTTCTTAAAAAAACATTAATTAAACCCAAAGGTCCCACACCAGCCAATGACTAGTCAAACCATACGTCCATACCTAACCCTAAATAGAGGTCACTCATTTTTTTTTTACCTTTTGTTGTCACTCTAAGAATAAAAATTGGTGGGTACACAAATCGTTTCCACCCCAACAGGCCAACACTGCCTAAATTCAATCCCCTATCAATTCAAACTAAGCTCAACGCAAATTCCAGCTACAGGCTTACAAGTCAGATTAAACTTTTTTTCATTGTTTTATTTTTTCTGAACTGACAAACTTGGTTGGCTTTGGCCCTTTTCATCAATTCGGAACTTCGGAAGACATGTGCACAGTACACCTAATCTTCTTTTTATTGTTTATATATATATATATAAGGGATATGAATGGTGATTTGAGATGTACTGGTAATTGAATATAAAGATAGACATGAGATAAATTAAAAGTAAATCACTATTAGGTGACCTTCGCTGGATTAGTTATCACTCTCACCAGTTGATCTCATTGAAAATTCTGCAAGAGCAGAAACATACAAAGCCCACAACTACAAAACAAAATAAAGTTTCTAAGCAATGCAAATGGCAAAATTTGTAACCTATTTGAACAGCATCCTCTCCCACCACCACCACGAAAAGAAAGAGAAATTAAATTAGACCAGTAAAATGTGTTCCCTACTTGAAGGAGGCTATTTCATGCGACTAAGCAACACGCATTTTGAGCAGCAAGGCAATCGTTAGAGTTATCAAGCTGCATAAGTTTGTCATTCAACGCCTCATCTGTAAAATGGACCAAATTTGTCAATGCAAGCTAGGAGAACAAACTTTGCATAATATATACATATATATAAAGCAAACCCAATAAAAACAATAGAAAAACAAATACATATCAAAGGAAAAAATCAATACTGGATTCACACAAGATATCCATAGTAGCCAACTGGCTAATTTAGACCATATTTGTGACAGTATATTCTAGCTTGCATCTTAGGACATAACAAGTGGAAACATTTCATGATTGAAAAGTTCATATGGACCCATATCAATTTTGAAATTGATACGACATGCATATACCAAGAAATTTTAACTTGATACTACATGCATATGTATGATATGGAAACTCGTTGGAAGAGAGAAAAGAAAAACCCTCTTCAGTCTCTGTAATCATATCTAAATATATAAAAGAAAATTATGGCTTCCATGCCATATGAACTCACAAAAGCCCTAACTACAAACTGAATGCCTGACTTCTCATCCTTCTCCTGAAATTTATCATTCTAAAGAATATTCTGACTTGGATGACAAGTGTAATGATGGTGAAGATAAGTTTTGTAGATCGCAGTAGATGTTTCTTTTCGACTGTAAATCATCTAAAAACATTACGCCTTACAATTGCTGAAAATCTTATGACCTTTGGACAGCAGAGAAGCAAGGATTGCAAGTCCTGTGCACTAATTCTATGTATCATTTTGTATGAGATCAAGGATTCTGTACATATGCGAACATAAAGGATAAAAGCAAATCCAGTCGTACCTAGATGAGTTGTGAACTTGTGATGAGGTAAGAAGTGCATAAGCATGGCAAGTTATAGCCCACCACCAATACTCTATTTAACATGGAGCAATTGGTAATCAACACATTCTTAGTTCTCAGATCCTCTGAGACAGTCTTAGTTCAGATACCAACAGTCCTTTTCCGGATTAGTTATAGGCAGATCTTCTCATGATTCAAGTACGAACATATAAATTGAACAGTCTAATAGCTTTTCACATAAAGACACATGTATTAGCTTTCCCTAACGATTTGCATACAGAAGTCTACAAGCATGCACATCAAGAAAGACCTGATTTCTCATTTTCCAATAGGCTTTTGTAACATGGCCCTTCACAGTATTGAATTCTATTAACTAAACTATAAAATTAAATATTTAGTACATCCAACCACTTAAAGGATATAAAGAAAGTTATCACAGAATCAGATATCACCAGTACTAATTCCTAACAATTGCGCAAGATAACAGTCTAACTGACAGAACTTCATGGATTTAGTAGTTCCGAGCAGAAGAAGAGTATATATTTCATAAATTAAATTCGGATCTTTTTATCTGATCATAAATTAAATTTGATATGATATACCTTGCGCTTCTTATGCTTGCCCATTCCACCACGAGCACTACTGAAGCTTGGCGTCTGCTCATCATTCTCATCTTCCAAGGGTAAAGTTTTAATTTCATCATAAAAATTGTCCGTCAAACCAAGCAACCTGATAGAAACAAGTTAAGAACAGTCAGCCACTGACAATTTCACAGACAAATAAATTTGACATACTTAAAAAGAAAACCATAAAATCGATTTCTAAAGTGTGCATACCCATTTCTTGACTTCTTTAAGTGTTTCTCCCTCTGTTTCTCCTTCTTTGTAATAGGAGCACGAATAAAAAGCTCCTCTTCTTGCCGTGCACGTTCCTCCATCTTTGCCCTGTATCTGGCTAATTCTCTACTTTCAGCTCCAACACTTTCTACAATCTATAATTTGACATCAACAAAAAGCAATTATGAGAACAATAAATCCAGCATTCATGCCTGGCAACCCACAAAACTGACCACACAAACCTCTTCAGGTCTCCCCTCCAAATCATCCACCAGTTCCCTCACAAAAGCACTTTGCCTAGCTTGTCGTAGAGTATTCTTCTCCTTTCTCAATGCATTTCTGTCCTGTTTTGACAACTTATCTTCTTCCATAGAAGTTGGGGCAAATTTGGGGGGTCGATACACATCAGTACCATCCTACAATACATAAAATAGAAGACAAAACCTTTAAAACGGTTCAGTACATGGAAAAAGAGGAATTCAAATATCGTGCAGATTTGTATTTCACCTTAGAAGTCACATCTGCTTTGCTAACAAGCATGTCAGGATTCGGGCGATATTTCAATAAATCATGTGTTTGAGGCACATCCGATTGTGATTCCTTTTCACTTGGACGCGCATTCTCAGTTGTGCTCACAGTAACCTTTGTGAGCTTCTCAATTTGGTACTGGAGCTTCTTGTCAATGGGTCGAATCTGTTGCAAACAAACAGGTGATAATTGATTAACGAATGATTACACAGGTGACTAGAATGACAAGAAGAAACAAAAACAAATTCCCAAAGAATCAGACCTTTTCCAGAAACAATCTTATCTCCACAAGGCTCCGGACAACGGGATGTCCATTGATTGGGAACCCGTTAGCCTTGCGAAGTAAGTAATAAACAAGTGACTGGCAATAGTTTAAAAGCAGCAAATGCTTGGCTTCAAGATAGCTTATCCCTTCTGTTGTTGGATAATGATTTGCTTTCACCTGATACATTTGATACATTTGACATGGAGAAGAAAACAAGAAAATGAATTATGTGACTTCTGGTGAAGCATGCTTAATATACTAGCATGCCAATTGGGATTCCTATATTCTGCAATTGTTTCAAAGAAATACTGTTGCTGCAAAAAGTAGAGAAATTTTTTTAGAACAACAAGCTTTCTCGTGGAATAATTTCTTAACAAAGAAACTGCCAGCCCTTGCATTAAATTTAAGCCTCAACGGAAGCACCATCACTGTAGAAATAATTTCCAACAACTTACAAAGCAGCATAAAGTTTTAGAATTTCCACCAAAACAAACGGAGCTATAGTGAAATTACAATGACCATAGAAACTGGGATATGTCTACCTTTGCAGTTAAAGCTTGGACTTTGAACCTCACATTATCTAATCCTTCCTTCATTTCTTTCAACACAGCAGCAAGCTGAGGAGCTTCTCTAAAAGCAGAAGCAATAAAAATAATATCGAATCAGACAACCAAAACCTAATTAGCATAATTACACCTTCACAAATTTAACTTACTTCTTTACTCTGTCTTCGTAGCTTGCGCTTGATCCTGAAGTTTCCTCCATGATTTGAAGCTTCTGTTTTCCATGCAACCGGTGGAAAAATAATTAGAAGCTTTGGTGTTGACATTAACTCAGGATACTGTAATAGAAAATTATGAACATGCCATTTACGAATGGGGCTCGTTCAAGAATTTCATCACCATGCAAGCATAGCTGGTAACTATACTAAAAAAAACAAACCTTTTACAGTCCATAAATCAAGTAGAACCTCACGTGTCCCAACTTATTATTTTTAATATTGTTGCAGATATGGTGTGATAAATAATAATATCCAGAATTGATAAACTTTACTAATATAATTCTGATATTTTGAACAAAGATTGTAGCTTCCAAATATAACAGTAACTTAAGTACCAGCTAACTATGAAAAGAAAAAATCAAAATCAAAACCCACCCAAAATAAAAATACAAAAAGAAAGCCTAAATTCGAAGAAAAATGCAAAACCAGCAAACACAGTGAAGATTTGGTTGGTTTTGCACGGAACAAACTCAGCAAAAAAAAAAAAAGATCCTATCTTTAATCTTCAAATACAATCATAGAAGGTTCGTTTGGGTTTGTTTTTGTGTACCAAACAGACAGAGCTGAACAAGCACAGGTCTTTTGCCCAATCTTTGTGACGAAAAACAACAACAAAACATAGAGCTTGACGAAGAGAGAGAGAGAGAGAGAGAGAGAGAGAGAGAGAGAGCGTACCTGAGTAAGAGGGGCTGTGGCCTTCGAGGAACAAGAGGGACCGTAAAGAAGAGGAGGTGCAAGAGAAGTAGGGTGTGCCAAGTGCTGTTGTGTTTGCTTTTTTTTTTTTTTTTCTTTTGATTTTTGGCCAAATTACACTTTTTGGTTTCCATAGTTTCTCTTTTTTTAATTTTATACCTGTGGTTTCAATTTTGATCATTTTAGTCCTATAGTTTAAGAATAATGCTATACTTACTACATTCTTATACTATATTTTTATATACGCATCATTATTTTATTGGACAAGATTTTTCTTTTTCTTTTTGAATTTTTGTTTTTATTTTTAGTATCCAATGTATGAATGCCATGTAAATTGACACATAAGGTGGTATGAAATTATGGTATAAAAATGTGGGATGTCTAGCACTACTGATAGTTTAAGTTACACTTGCAATTTGGTCTCACTCCCTAACTCCGTCAATGCTTAAGATGGAAAAGTGACGTGGCATGGGCCTTTTAGACATATCAAATAGTCATTAACTTTAATCATATTTGACCTAAATTAACATATGGAAATGCATTAAAGGTAGAGTAAGAGAGATCGCTGGAAGGGGGGAAGATAGTGAGATAAAAAAAAAAAAAACAAAGGTTTAATTTGGTATATATGAAGGGTATTTTTGACTTTTGACGTGCCAAAATGGTTATAGAAGTAAGTTTTGAAAAGTTGGATTATAGAAACAATCTCTACTACTATTTGGGTTATAGGGTTGAATTTTCGAAAAGAAAAACATCATTTTCACATTTACAATAAAGCTTTATTACAAGTCATCCACTTAGATTATGACACGGTTTGCATTTCACCACCCAAATTAAAAATTAAATCAATCTGCCACTTAAATTTAAAAAAATTTGCAATATCATGTCTCAATCTAATTCCGTCAATTTTTTTTGTCATTTTTAGGGGTATTTTCATTATTCCAAGCCTAATCCCCATCTTTACCGCCACCCCAACCTCTCCTCCTCCTCCTTCTTTTTTTCTATTGGCCTCTGCATCAAACCTTCATTTTTTTTTTGGGAAACGCCATGGATCCAAGAAGTTTTCCTTCAACATTCTCATTTTTTGAGACCAAATTTTTAAGTCCGGATTTGAACCTTAATTCGGGTTCTATATTGCCGCCATCGTCAATTCCAAAAGGAGGAGAGAGATAGAGAGAGTTGAGAAAAAAGAAGAAGGAGAGGTTGGAGTGGCTAGAGGTTAGTGGTGGCAGTGGATATAAGGATTAGGCTTGCAATGAGAAAAAAACCCATGAAAAATGACGAAAAAGTTGACAGAATTTTATGGAGGCATAACATTGCAAATTTTTTAAAATTTAAATAGTAAATTGATTCAATTTTTAATTTGAATGATGAAGTGCAAACGATGTCATAATCTAAGTGAGTGACTTATAAATCTTATTATAAAAGGCTTCATATAGCACCAATATATTCAAGATTATTCTTTAAAAAAAGGAAAAAGTATTTTGATATTCTTAAAAAACTCCTAATCTTAAAAGCAACTTCAATAAACTTTTACCAAATGTTTATTGATACACTTCTAAATTTAGTTATATGTAAAAGGACAAGCTCAATGATTCTTTAACGAATCAAAAACCAAATAAACTATAAAAAACAGTGGTAGAAAAACCAAAAAAGTCACATATTTTATAAGAAAATAGGAAAAAATCCACTAATTTTTTTTGCCTAAGCCTGCCTTGGACTTTTCTGTCCTTTTTATATGTATTTTTCTCCTTTCAAAGCATTCGTCGCGGACTCGCGGGTAATTCAACTGCCACCCACTCCTCCCCAACTTTGAAACTCGAAACGCAGCGTTGACTAGGGGTGGGCGCGGTGCGGTTCGACTCACTTTTCTCTCGAAACCGTGCACCGCGCCAGACATAAATAGACGGTGCGGTTCGGTGCTTAAAACCGTGAAAAAAATAAAAAAACCGAACCAAACCAAACCGTCTTGAATGCGGTGCGGTGCGGTTCTCACCACGGTTCTTGGCCTGCTTAAAACAAAGTTACTAACTTACTAGTTCCTAAGTCAATTTCTTTTAGCAATTACACAAAAATCCCTAATTGATTGAATTTCGAAACCAGCAACAATTACACAAAAATCCCCAAATTTGATTCTTTGAATTCGAAACCCTAGTTTCACTGTTTTAGAGTGAGAGACAGAGATGAGAGACGAGACTTCATAGTGAGAGAGATGACATACATACCTGTTCAGATTAGAAGCTGCGAGCCTGCGACCTTGTGACCCTGCAACCTTTGAGTCTTCGACAGAGATGAGAGGCGAGAGGCGAGAGAGTGAGAGAGATGACTGAGAGCTGCAATTACACAAAAATCCCCAAATTAGAATTCGAAACCCTAGTGACAGATGAGAGACAGAGATGAGAGGGTGAAGTATGAGAGACGAGAGAATGAGAGATGATACATTGAGACTTAGAGTGAGAGTGAGAGACAATGAGACATACCTGTTCAGTTGTGATTTGCGAAGCCTGCGACGGTGCGACCTTCTAGTCTTCGACAGAGATGAGAGGCGAGAGGCGAGAGAGTGAAAGAGATGACTGAGAGCTGCAATAATTGCAGTGCAATAACACAAAAATCCCCAAATTAGAATTCGAAACCCTAGTTTGAATTGGAAACCCTAGTGACAGATGAGAGACAGAGATGAGAGGGTAAAGTCTGAGAGACGAGAGAAAGAGAGATGAGACATTGAGACTTGAGAGTGAGAGACAATGAGACATACGCATACCTGTTCAGTTGCGATTTGCGAAGCCTGCGACGGTGTGACATTCTAGTCTTCGACAGAGATGGGGAGAGAATGAGCGAGAGAGAGAGAGAGAGAGAGGCCAACGCGAGAGAGCTGAGTGAGTCGAGTGAGTCGGTGACTGAGAGCTCAGAGTCGGACTGAGAGAGATGAGTGAGACTGTGAGACTGAAAGAGAGAGGGCGGCGTGAGATTGGGGTTTGGTTTATCAGTTTATGTTTTACTGTTTTAGCCTTTTAGGTTTGTGTTTTGGTGTTTTACAGTTGTAGACGTGTAGTGAATTAAGTTTTTTATTTTTGGGGTTTAGAACTTTCTATTGGGGTTTCGTTTGGGGTTTAGATTGGGGTTTCGTTTGGGGTTTCGTCTGTTTATTACATTTACATATGTTTTAATGATTTATAAAAATTATAAAACATATATTTTGGGGTTTGGCAAGATTGGGGTTTCGTCTTTTTATTACATTTACATATGTTTTAATGTTTTATAAAAATTATAAAACATATGTTTTGGGGTTTGACAAGATTGGGGTTTCATCTTTTTATTACATTTAAATATGCTTTAATGTTTTGGGGTTTGGTAAGATTGGGGTTTTGTTTGGGGTTTGGTCTTTTTATTATATTTATATATGTTTTATTGTTTTAATGTTTTATAATTTATATAAAACATATTTTTTGGGTTTGGCCATATTGGGGTTTCGTTTGGGGTTTGGTCTTTTTATTACATTTACATATGTTTTAAATTTTTTTATGTTTTATAATTTATATAAAACATATTTTTTTGGGTTTAGCCATATTGGGGTTTCGTTTGGGATTTGGTCTTTTTATTACATTTACATATGTTTAAAATTTTTGAATGTTTTATAGTTTATATAAAATATATGTTTTGGGGTTTGAGCAATTGGATTTGTTTTGGGCTTTGGGACTTTGGGGTTTGGTTGGGCAAACTAGTTTATGTAACTAGACTATATAGAGTATATAGAATATATAAAATTTTAAACTTTATGGTTTAGGGTTTAGAGAATGAGAGATGAGTTGCAACCAAACCCTATATCATAAGTTTTAAATCCTTATACTATAAACCCTAATATTCTAAACCTTATACCATAAATTTTAAATCCTATACTTTATTACCTTATATGGCATATACCCTATATACACTTATATAGTATATAACTATATATTATACCCTAGAACTATAAACAATTAAAAATTTTAGTATATAGAGTATAAACTATAAATAATATATTAATTTTTTTTATATAGAATATAAAGAATATACTAATTTTATTATATAGGGTAATGGGTATAACTAAAATTATATACTAAAACATTATTAATTTATTATTATATTATATATCTAGAAAATAGGTTATAGGGTTATATAAAATATATTTTAGGGTTTAAACCCTTAAAATATAGCTAGGTTAATATTAATTTTAATATTTTATTAGGGTTTAGGGTCTAAAGTGTATAAAAATGTGTACAAAAAGTGTATAAAAAGTATATAAAAATGGTATAAATATATAGAAAAAAATATATAAAATGGTGTATATGACAATATGTGTATAAAAATATAAAAATATATATTTTTTGCAAATATGCGGTGCGGTTCGGTTCGGTGCAGTTAAATAAGGTGTAGAACCGGAACCGGAGAGAAGCGGTGCGGTTCGGTTTTTTTGGCGGTGTTGACTTTTTTTGGTCAACGCGGTTTTTTACGGTTTTTTTGCGATGCGGTTCGGCCGGTTTTGGCGGTCCGCGGTTAATATGCCCACCCCTAGCGTTGACTAATTGATTCGTCCCCTCCCAACGTCCAAGGACACACCCACTTGGTCCGTACACTCACCGCACCTGATCCCCACCCTTCCCACACACACCAGTTCTCTCTCTCTCTCTCTCTCTCTCTCCCTCCCTCATGGATCGGATCTGCTTCTTCTGCCTCTCTCTCTCTCATATAAATTAATTACAAGCCCTCCGATCGCTACGCAAGGGAAGACTTGGTCTGCTTGGCTCACAGTCTCTCTGCCTTTAATTTCCTTTTCTAGGGTTTTATGTCATGAAGTTATGAGCACAGAATGCTCTGCCTTTGCTTCTCTGCAACAGCAATTCCCTAATCCGATCAACAACAACAATCACTTTCTCGGCAACAACAATGGCAGCTTCGCCTGTCAATTTCCTCTTTGGCTTCTTGCTCCTCTGCATCACATTGTGGCTGCTCTTCATGTACGCCCCTCATTTCCATTGCACAACCATCCATATATGTGTTTTATGTGAATGTATGCATGTGTGTGTATGCGTCGAACTCGGTTGAACTCGTTTTCATCAGTTTTCGTTGTGAATTCTCTTACTGATTTGGAATTTGAAGACTGGGTGTGGTTGGATTTTGATGAGATTAATGGGAGTTTTGTTAATTTTTGGAATTAAAATCATCATCATGGAGTGCTTGAGATGTAAGAATTCTCAATTTTGGCACAGTTTTAGCAGTCCTGAAAACCAATGAAGACAATGTGTGTGTAGGTGTAATAGTTTGAATAATATACAGGCACCACCCAAATTTGCTTGAAATAAAAGAAAAAAGAAATGATCAGTGCGGTACTGATCTTACTAGTTATTTGAATGAGTCTGCTTTTAGTGATAAAAATTGGGCCACTTACCATAATTGGACCATGGATTCATTTTTGCTCACCGCCACCTTTTTGTGGTGAGCAAAAATGGACTCATTGGACCATTGTTCATTGTTATTTGTTAATTTGCTAGGTCATTTCCCCCAAAAAAAATTTTAGGTGTTCACAGTAGAAACCAAAACTAAAGCACAACTGCATTCCAATCATAAAAAATGGCCTAAAAAGAATTATCCCTAAACTCTGAAGATACTGATGCCCGAAGTGAACCCTATCATATAACTGATCCACGTCCTCACCCCTGGCTCCCTCAAACACCCTCCTGTTTCTTTCCAACCAAACCACCCAAAAAATTTCCATCACTACACATCTCCCCAAAACCATGCTCATTTTTCTTCCTCCAAAAACTCTATATCTCTCACATAGTAAGGTATTACATGAGCCTTGGGATATCCCATACCACATTTGCCTCCCTAAACAGATTCTGCCACAGTAATAGAGCAATAGGACAACGAAGTAAATCGGATAGGAGAATATGGATGCTGGAGTTGTTGGGAGAGTTCTCATGCAAATCCTTTTCAAAGCAATTGATGGACAATTCTTCTCTTTCTCTTTTTGGTCCCTCTTGGGCAATTTGGACTGCAAAAGTACCTCAAAAGGTTCAGGTGTTAACTTGGATTATAGGCCATGAGAGGTGAACACTTGTGATTTGGTTCAAAGGAGACGGAAAGCTTAACTCATTTGCTGCTTCATAGTCCCATTGTTCTCACCTTGTGGCAAAGACTGATTAGGGAGTCTAAAGGGTGCTGCGGTAATCCAGCTTCATGTGTGGAATTATTGTGTGCTAGATATAAACGTTTGGAGGAAGTAAGAGAGGTGTGATGTTGGGGAGGTGTGCGGTGTTGGCTGTTTTGTGGGTAATTTGGGTGGAGAGAAATAAAAGGGTCTTTGATGATGCTAAGGGGGAAGAGGTGGACAATTTGTGGTAGTCCGATTTTGGGATTCATTATGGGCATCAGTCACTCGACTCATTCCAGTTTTTAAGGATTACTCATTTTCTGCCTTTTTGTCTAATTGGGAGGCTGTTGTGTGTTATATTTTGATTATGGTTGTTTTCATTGCTGGTATACTCTGTTAGGCCTTTTTAATATCCTAGAGCTTGTTACCTAGGATCTTGTAGGATAGCGGACATCGTGTCCATTGTATTGTACTTTGTACTTCTTGATCACTTTTTTATACATTGCCCAAGTGCTCGAAGTCTGTGGCTGAAGTTAATTAGGGAGTTGAATGTTAGTTGGGTTGTGCCAAGGGGGTGTTTTTCTTTATTAAGTGGAAAGCACAGGGTGTTAGGGGGTGGGACGAAGGCCAAAGTTTTGAAGGGAATGTATGGTGTTTTCTGTAATGTGGGTTATTTGGTTGAAAAGCAATAAAAGAATATTTGAAGACAAGATTGGGGATGGGCAAGAGGAATTATGGGACAAAGTTAAGTTTAGGTCTTCACTTTGGGCATCGGTTTCTTCATAGTTTAGGGATCTCTCCTTCTTGGTTATACTGATTAAATTAATTGGAAGGCTGCTGTGTGTTGATTTTTCTAGGCTACAAGTTTTATTTATACCATTCTGTTTTGCTTGTATTGTCTTGATTGTTTTAAGATTTCTTTTTGTATCATTAAAATGGATTTCTTGTCCATTGCAATGTTATGTTTCATGTGCATAGCAATTAAATTTTTGCTTGTTTTTTTAAAAAAGAAAATCTATAGCCAGAAATGCCTTTAATTTCATCATTACTGGTGCATGGCTTAGACTAATTGTTATCATTCTCATCAAACTTTGCATTCATATATCAGGCTTGAAATGATTAGATTAATTTTGGTTGCTAAGTTTTTCTAAGCATCTTTTGCAGGTTTGCTTCAAGGTTTCTGGCCTGGTTTTTGAGCCGCACAGTGGGAGTATCTGTCAGATTTCGGTTTGGTGGATGGAAATGTATAAGGGATGTTGTGGTGAAGTTTAAAAAGGTTTTCTCCTTTGCTTGAGTGACTGGGTTTATTTTGTTGGTTATTATGAGTTTGGGTGAGTAAAGGGATTTTCCTTTTTTCTTATTTCATGTTAAAAGCTCATAGAAGTATTGTGGGGCGCACACTAGTGTGGCTTCACTAGAATCACTAATGAGGGAATGATTGTATGGTTTCATTAGTAGTATCATATGCTAAATACAAGCTATCATGAATTTAGAGTTTGATAGAGATTGCTGCTCTGATGGTATGGGCTTTCTGGAGATGATTGTAAGTGATTTTTTGTGTCACCTTGTGCAGCATTCATGTCACCAAATTACTATTCTTGTTTCTCATGGGAGGACACTCAATAATTGGCCTGCTATATGGCATCTTTGTAATGATTGAGGGGACTGTTCACTTGTGCAAAATTAATTCCGTGATTATCCTTTGTTGACTTTCTTTGAGGCTTGGGTTTCCTTGGGTTCCTTATACCTTATTCATTTTAAATGGATTTTCTTATTGATGCTTTTGACCCAACTGAAAGATTCTTTTGTTTTGCAATGTTTTGGAAATTTGGAAAATAGAGCTAGGCAGTTGTTTACAAAGTGTGTGTTTTTTTGGTTTTGTGATAGATCTCTCTAGAGTGTTCCGACTTGTAGACTAATCCTTCGTTTGGTATGCGACTTTGATGACTGCACTTATCTTGAATGGAGTATATTCTACCTGTAAGAAAAAGAAGGGATTATCTCTCCGTCTGCTTATGAAATTAAAATTCATCAATAAAGAAACTTACATTCTGAAGGTCTGAAGAAACATGGTTTGACTGAACTGGAAGTTCTAGTAATTAAGGCTTGATTGTTGCTCTTACCCTCCCTGGAGCCCTCCAGATACTGTTTGGCATCTCCTGTGTATGATTGTCAAATGTGTGGAAATTCTGTTCTGTCAGCAGATTAGTGTTTATAAGATGATGATATTCGTTTTTTTTTACAAATTTGACAATTTTGCAGGGCGCTGTTGAATCTGTTTCTGTTGGTGAAATTAAACTAAGCGTACGCCAGTCCTTGCTTACACTAGGGTTTGGTTTTTTTTCTAAAGACCCTAAGGTGCAAGTGTTAATATGTGACTTAGAAGTTGTAATGAGGCCTTCGAATAAAAGTACGCCAAAGGCTAAGTCTCGAAGACCCCGCAGCAATTCAGGCCGGCGAAACTGGATGGTGCTTAATGTTGCAAGATATTTTTCGTTTTCCATCACAGATTTGGCTTTGAAGGTATGCAGCACTGGACTAGTGTTTTTCCTCCTTTTCTGAACGAAATACATTGCACTTGTATTATTCTTTCTTAATGCATAGATGTTTTTGCATGAAAATCCTTTTATAAGGATATGTAGTCACCATTTGAAGCATAAAATTGCTTGAAGGCTAACTAATTTGAAATAAATGAAAGAGTATGCAACACCATATATTATTTCATTTTTTATATTTGAATATAGTTGTAATTAATTGAACAACCTTTATTCTGTAATGTGCCATCAATAAGCACAAAATGCGTAAGCCGGTAATGTTTAAATTAGGATCGAAAATAATTAAGTTCAAAACACTGTACTTTCTCATTTGTTTGTTTGGTAGTTTTTTTATTTCGTTTCTCTTTTGTATCTTTCATGCCAAACTTTATTTTGGTCATTATTCTTGTCTCGTGAAATGTTACAGACGCCCAAAGCATCCATTGAAGTTAAGGAACTGAAAGTGGACACTTCTAAAGATGATGAATCCAGGAAAAATCTTATTGTTAAGCTACAGATATCACCTATTGTTGTTCAGAGGAGTGAACCACAGGCTAGTTGTGACCAGTTATCCAATTTTTGCACCGAAGGGTCCCTTTCGGCAGGCCAGTCATCATCTGCCATGATGGACAGGTCATCTGCTCTTTTTATCTGTGAAGATTTCGGTCTCTCTTGTGAACTTGACTATGATAGGTATTTTCTTTAGAATAATATGTTTCTTGTTGTAGATTTTCTAAATGCCAATGACAAGGCTTGGACCGCTTGGTTGATCAGCTAATATCATTTTAATTTATTGATTTGGACGTAGGGAAGTTGGTGTAATCATCAAGAATGTGGACATTGCCTGTGGAGAGATCATGGTGAACCTGAACGAGGAGCTGCTTCCAAAAAGCAAAAGTTCACCACACACTTCTTCTCACCCTGATAAGGTTATAGAGTCGACTGTTGATTCTAAAAAGCCACAGAAAAAGCAACAAATGATTGTTGCAGTCTCAAAATACACCTCTTTATTTCCAGAAAAGGTTTGTCAATTAATATGCCTTTCAACATGACCTCTCTTCCTCTTTCCCACCTTCACTTTGTTTTTTGTTTTTATATTATTACCATGGCATTTTTTTTGTTAAGATTCTTTTTCAATGAGATTTATCCAACGTATTTCAATTTGGATAGAATTAGATTTTTAAATTCTCTCTTTGGGCGTCTCCAAAGCATTTTAGGGATATTCCTTTTAGTGGAAATTTTAAAAAGATATTCTTTGGGTGTCTCTTCAGAAAATATTCCCTTTAGTGGGTTTTGAGCTGAATGTAATATATATATATTTTTTTTCAAGTTATGATCTTAGGATTGATTTTGATGGACACCTTGTTCATCCTTGTAGATTTTTTTTTTGTTTTAAATTTTTCCTATAAAAATACAAAAATACAAACACACAAAGGGTGTAACTTTATTGCACAAGAAGCATCAAAGACAAATTATTTCAGTAATGGAAGCAGGTGGAATGTTGTAAATTTGAAGAAAGAACATGGGAACCTTGGTTTTGGGCTGGTTTTGATGATGCCGAGAAAAATAAGTTATAGGTCATCTTAGACCAAACTACTTTTTTTATGTTTCTTTTTCCAATAGGAAACAGATCATATATGTAGATAGGTAAAGAACAAGTAGTCCACTGTAACAGACAACATTCAAACAAGTCTAGGAGAGTGAGCTCCCAAGTATGGCCAAAACAACTCTCTAAGAACAAGAAAACCAAAATACAGCTAACTAGCTAAGCATAACACAATGTCCTTATAGATAGCAGCCTTGCAATCAAACTTTAGAAGGAAGAAAGAATTGTTTCTGAATTCAGAAGACACCGATGCCCAAAGCGAGGCCCAAAATCTTGAGTTGAGTTGGATTGAATTAAGCTTCTAGATGTGTGAATCCAAATACATATGCTTTACTGTTTAAATTAGTAATGATTGATAGATATGAATTGTTTTAGTAATGTTTGTATATATTTTGTCATTTTATCACACAAAATCGGTCAATGCAATGGTCTCGCATTACCCAGTTGCACTGAAATACTTTGAAATATTTAATTGTATGGAAAAATGCTAATGTTATTTATATGCTCTATTTGGTTTTTGGTGATGTAATTTCATGTATATGTTCCTTTCCCTTTTTAGATAAGGCTATGTGTAGGTGACTTATTCATTACAGACTATGCGATAGTATAATTTTTTTTTTTTTTTCTACTAGGATTTGGATCAACACCTATCCAATTCGCATGCGGCTCCTTAGTCCTCACCATCTGAGTGAAAGCCCAAATGGTGATGTTTTTCATAAGAAACCCAAATTTCATTAAAAAGAAAAAGAAATATACAACACAGGGGACAAGGCTAGGGAATGACAATATTTGAGACCCAGGAACAAGGCTAAATTGGTGTCTGGTAGAGAATGTATCATGTCAAACTTTTTAAAAATTTACCTTTGAGTATTTTCTTTTGCATGCAGAAGAATCATAGATGGCAGAGGTGTCATAAACATATTCTGTGTATCTTGCACTATGTGGAGTTGTTAGGTTGATATGCATTGTTGGCCCATTCCCTAATTTAAGCTTTTGGGTCTAGTTGTTGTCTGACATGGTATCGGATGGTATTGGAGTAGGCAATCCACATGTGCTCCCACATCACCCAATATAAGTTGTCCACATGTTTGGCTCAAGTTACGCCACACGAGAGAGGTGTTGAGAGTATATCCCTCACCAGGAATGTAAAGCCTTGCATTGCAATATATAATATCTAGGCTCTCTTCCCATTGACAATTGGTTTTGGCTTAGATGCTCCAACTTCACTTGTTGTGATGATATTCGTGTGGACTTCTTGTCAACAGATTATAAGTAATTGTTTTTTTTATCTTCAAAAAATAAGTGGGGGATGAGGGTTGGGGGTTTTGAACTAGGACCTCTTGGAACCAGAGCTCTGATACTATGTAGAAGTTATACATCCAACCCAAAAACCAATTGCCAATGGGTGGAAAGACCCATAATATTTTATATTTGGAATGAAAGGCTTTATATTACCAATGTGGGATGTATATTGAGTTAAGTATGGCTGAGCTTAAAAATCTGACCCAACCTCTGCCATACGAGTCTTCTCCAATTGAGGACCCAAAGCAGCACATTGGATGAGAAGTTGATTAATCATGTTAAAGGTTGTTCGAGTTTCTGGTGTATTGTTGATGTGTTTTCATTAGATTTTGTAATGGTGCCATTTATTTTTTTATGTATGATTTATGTTCTATAATGGTTTCCCTTGTTCTTTCTACCATGTATCTCTTACTTAGAGTGAGTGGACTGAATGTTATGATGTTAGCAAATCAATTTTCCATGTCAATCCCATAAATCATATTAGCTATTATGCAATAACAATGGCATGCAATAAAGCATCTTTCCTTGGTTCTGTTGTTTAAAATGTCATATTTATGTGCTTTCTTCATGGGACATCTTGTTCATCCACTTCTGTAATTTTCCTTTTTATTTTATTAAAATATGTGCTTCTTGTAAACAATAACTATTATGCTTATTTAATAGGTTTCCTTCAATTTACCAAAACTGGACGTGAGATTTGTTCATCGGGAATATGATTTTGCTGTTGAGAATAACATCATGGGCATCCAATTTAAAAGCATCAAATCACAGTCAAGTGAAGATGTGGGGGAAGCTACACGCCTTGATGTTCAATTGGATTTCAGTGAGATTCATGTATGGATGTAACTACTGATGTTGTTAAAGTTCTTTTGGTGTTCTATTTTTTAAACTCAATGTCATCTTGGCCTCTTCTTGACGATGGTTTTTGAAATTATATCTCAGCTGCTTAGAGAAGCTGGCACTTCTGTTTTGGAGATACTGAAACTTGATGTTGTCTCTTTTTTCTACATTCCAATACAGGTAAGTATTGTCAATTAAAATTTTGCCACATTGTGTCTCTTAAAAGTTGATACTCTTCCCTTTGTGTATGTTTTAGACTTCTTTCATAGGTTGGGGAGAAATATTGTCCAATTAAACATATCAGATCTGTTGGTATATCTTTGATTTGAGCACAATAGAGGGATTATTTAATTGTGGTCTGACACAGAAGGTTTGAGGCTGTTTATATGTATTAATAGTCCTTTTATGTGTTCAATTCAATTGTTTTGAAAAGTATTAATGTGATATGGGAATAAGGAAATGAATTGGGGAACTAATCTCTCAGTTTGTTGATTCGGATAAATTTATGCTGTAATGTCTTTGTACTAGTGTTTTGGTGTGGACTTATCATCTTTATTTTTGTGCATAGCAATAAGGTTTGTTTCTTATCAAAAAAAAAAAATTGACAGCTCTTGATATGATAGATGAGGGTGCCTTCATCAACGTCTGATTCTCTTAAGAATATTTAGGTTCTTGCTTCCTAATAAATTTGCTGTTTTACTTCATTGATGGCTATATATTTTTTGCATAGAAAATGTAGTGGATATATTTCATGCATTTTGAATGCATATAAAGTTGTAAGATATTGAATAGACACTGCATTTATGATATAGTGTTATAGACTTATAGTGCATTGTTTTATTGACTTTTGGAATTTTCTACTTTCAGCCAATCTCGCCTATTAGAGCTGAAATTGATGTAAAGCTGGGAGGCACTCAATGCAACATTATAATGAATAGATTAAAGCCATGGTTGCGCCTCCACTTCTTAAAAAAGAAAAGAATGGTGCTGCGGGAGGAAACTTCTACTCTTGACAAGCCACCACCAATTGATACGAAAGCAACTGACGCGAAAGCCATCATGTGGACATGTACTGTTTCAGCCCCTGAGATGACTATTGTGCTTTATAGCATCAGTGGTTTGCCATTGTATCATGTAAGTGAAGTGATTATCTATTTAGCACTATCATATTGTTTTATGTTATACTGAACAACTGCTCTTTTATTTTTCTTTCTTTTTCCATGTGTATTTTATCAAATAAGTGCCCACGAGGCCTTACCCATAATGCAAGCCATATATATAAAGAAACCATGATGTAAAAATAGCTAAAAACCTCAGAAAAAGGATAAAGAGTAAGATATTCTTTGCTGTCCATGCAAACAACCTTGTAAAGTGAAATTTCTTGTGCTAGTGCTCAATAGCTGTATGAGTTTTATTCGTGTGATGTAATTTCTCAGTGCCAAATTGATTCATTGAATCAACTAGGAGCAAGAAACTTTAAAAGACATCATTTTTGCCAAATAGAGTAATATCACTTATCAAGCATGTTTTTTTTAATTATTACCATAGGGAATACACAATATAAAAGGGAAACATATAAAATCATTAGAAACTAGTGGAGGAATTCTGATACACTTCCCCACCCTCCTCCTCCTCATAGGCTCATACTATGTACTTAGGGTATGTGTTTGACTGTAACAGCTTGTTGCTCAGTTATGATGACTTCTTAAGGCTTCAATGAGAGAGATACTTAAGCAGCACTTCCTGAACTATGAGTGAGTTTCTTGTACATTGTGTGGCCAATCTGTATGTATCAAACAAGTGACTGAAATGGTAATAAATTCATGGATTGGGTTGTAAGTGTGGTCTAGATTTTGACTTTCCTAAATTATCTTCTATTATGCCAGATGTAGCTTCCCATGTTGCAGAGTTTTAAATGCTCTTGTTGGCCTTGTTCAAATATCACGTTATGAATGTGTGTACATGGGGAGCTGAAAGTTCCACTTTAGTTTTTTTTTTTAATAAGTAAAAGTGGTGTTCTACATGAGGACTTTTCAGTAGGTCATTCAAACTAGTCCTATTCTCGCTCAAGCACACTTCTAATTCTTATGGTATCAATAGGTGGTCATATGTCAGCCATTGTAGGTGACATGAGTTGGTTTTTGTTGATTTAACTCTCTGATTTTCTCTGTCCTGTGAAGTAGCCATTGTATCTCTCTAGCTCTGACTCCTAAATTCAGCTGTTTCATATGTAGTCATCCATAGTATATTCTTTTTCTTTGTTAATTTTTTTTCTCAGTTAAAAAATAAAGTTATGAACATACATCTTGAAGTTTGATTTTCTGGTGTAGGGTTGCTCGCAATCATCGCATGTATTTGCAAATAACATATCAAATACCGGAACTACTGTACATATGGAACTTGGTGAACTAAATTTGTACATGGCAGATGAATACCAAGTATGCTTGAAAGAGAGCCTTTTTGGTGTAGAATCAAATTCAGGTTCTTTAATGAATGTTGCAAAGGTTAGTCTGGATTGGGGCAAAAAGGACATGGAATCATCTGAAGGAGACAGTCCTAAATGTAAATTGGTTTTATCTGTAGATGTGACTGGTATGGGTGTTTATTGTACGTTCAAGCGTGTTGAGTCGCTTATATCAACTGCCATATCCTTTCAAGCACTGCTGAAAACTTTATCTTCTTCGGAAAAAAGAACATCACAAAGCCGAGGGCGTCCATCTAAATCATCAGGAAAAGGGACTCGGCTATTGAAATTTAATCTCGAACGGTGTTCTGTAAAATTTTGTGGTGAGGTGGGGTTAGAAAATACTGTTGTGGCAGATCCAAAGCGTGTAAATTATGGATCACAGGGTGGTCGAATTGTAATAAGCACCTTAGATGATGGCACACCACGGGTTGCAGACATAATGTCCACAACATCTGATGAACACAAGAACTTGAAGTATTCCATCTCTCTTGACATCTTCCATTTCAGTTTGTGTGTGAACAAGGAGAAACAGTCCACACAGATTGAACTTGAAAGAGCCAGATCTATATATCAGGACCACTTGGGGGAACATAAGCCGGAAACGAAAGTGGCATTGTTTGACATGCAGAATGCTAAATTTGTACGGAGAACTGGTGGTCTTAAAGAGATTGCTGTCTGCTCTCTTTTCAGTGCTACTGATATTACGGTTAGGTGGGAGCCTGATGTACAATTGTCACTAATTGAACTTGGGCTACAATTGAAGCTATTGGTACATAATCAGAAGCTTCAGCATATGGAAGGTGTCTCTAGCATGAGAGACTTTGACCAGAAGAAAGAAGCCATTACAGAACCAGTAAATTTAGATAAGCAAAAGAAAAAGGAATCTATTATTGCCATCGATGTGGAAATGCTGTCTGTTTATGCTGAGGTTGGAGATGGAGTTGATGCAATGGTTCAGGTACAATCAATTTTTTCTGAGAATGCCTGCATAGGAATACTTCTTGAAGGACTTATGCTTAATTTCTGTGGGTCCAGAGTATTAAAAAGTAGCCGGATGCAAATATCACGTATCCCTAGTGTCTCATGTCCATCTGATGCAAAAGTACCTGTGGCTACAACGTGGGATTGGGTAATTCAAGGCCTTGATGTTCATATTTGCCTGCCATACAGGTTACAATTGCGTGCCATTGATGATTCCGTTGAAGAAATGGTGCGTGCTTTGAAGCTTGTAATTGCTGCTAGAACTTGTCTTATCTTTCCCATGAAGAAAGATATCTCAAAAGCTAAGAAGCCTAGTTCAAAAAAATTTGGCTGCCTAAAGTTCTGCATACGGAAGTTAACTTTTGATATTGAAGAGGAACCTCTGCAAGGTTGGCTTGATGAACACTATCAGCTGATGAAGAATGAGGCATCTGAGTTAGCTGTTAGGTTGAAGTTTCTTGATGAATTTGTTTCTAAAGTCAACCAGCTTCCTAAACCCACTGAAACAAATGATCCTACTCAAGAAAGAAAGGCATTCTTTAATGGAGTTGAGATTGATGTACAAGATCCTTCAGCAGTTACCAAAATGCAAGAAGAAATCTATAAACAATCATTCAGATCATATTATAAGGCATGCCAGAATCTAGCACCATCAGAAGGTTCAGGTGCCTGCAGGGAAGGGTTTCAGGCTGGTTTTAAACCAAGTACTTCCAGAACTTCTCTTCTGTCCATAACAGCAAGAGATATAGATGTAAGCTTGACAAACATTGATGGTGGAGATGATGGGATGATAGAGGTTATAAAGGTGCTGGATCCTGTCTGTCGTGAAAATGATATACCATTTTCTCGACTGTATGGGGGTAATGTTCTCTTGCATTCTGGCGCTATTGTTGTTCAGATACGTGATTATACATTTCCTCTCTTGTCTGGTACTTCTGCTAAATGTAAAGGTCGTCTTGTGCTAGCACAGCAGGTAAGTTGCAAAGTGGCATTCCCTTTACTACCATTGTTTTGATGTTTTATTTTAGCATATGGAAATTTGGCTTGTCAGGTGCTATGTTTAGGGGGATATATATAAGAAAAAAAAAAAAAAAAATCCTGAAGCACCTCTTGAATACATGGAAATTTATTGATCTGATAAATTATTGGCCATTGGTCGTGCCTACCATGATAAAAAGATAACCATATCTTGAAATGCAAGTGATTTACATCTATGTTGCAAAACTTAAACTTTGATCAGATAGGTTGTCATTTTGATCATTGACCCATAAAATAGCTCAAGGATTATCATATTCTCCGGCTCTAATAATCTAACCATGCTGGCAAGTCGAATCCTTTGGCCGAAAAAAACAAATGAGATACACACCTATATAAACACACAAGCACACACATATAGGTTATTCTGGTTAGAATATCAAGTCATGAATTGTGATTGTCGATTAGTGATAATTGGACAAAAGTTTTAATAACTGGCTATATATGCCTATATCTCACCTTTCATCTAGTTATCTCGAAGCAGTCAGTAAAGTTTGCTCCACTCTTTGGACAAATATGAGTGTATATTCCTTCTTGTGCTTTGTGCAATTAAATCTTGTATAAAATATAATGTTGAGATATAAAGCTATAAACCACCTTACGATATAAGTTATTTATTTAGGTTTTGGCAAGAATAATTGTCAAGTTAGGCTAAAGAATCATATCGTTTCTTCTTTTTAGTCATGGGCTAGGAATATTATTTGTGAAGTAGATTTGTAAGTTTAAGTTTTCTGATAAGAAACACAACTTTCATTGATTAGAAAATGAAAGTTACAACGTAGGGGACAAGGTGTCCCCTGGAAGTTCTTCCTTTTAGTCTATAGATGAAGCTATAAAATAAAACAGTAAAAATTACATGACAACAGGATCCAATCAGAATAAATAGCATGAAAAGACCTATCTCTAATCAGAGGAAACCAAATCCCACAAGGATGTCCAGAAACGAACTCTATCCCACAAACTGTCCACCTCCTCCTCCTCCCTTACATCTTCAAAATTCCTTCTCTTCCTTTCCCTTTGAACTACCCAAAAGATTGCTAACACAGCACATCTCCTTTGCATCAAACCCCTCTTCCTCTTCCTCCCTCCAAAAAATTTGAAACTTTTCACATAATAACATATCACAAGAAGCACGAATTTCCCAGCTCAAACGAGCCTCTCTCACCAGCCTTATTCACAATGAATATGCAACTGGACAGTGAAGCAATAGGTGGTTTTTCTCATGAAAAAGAAAAAAAGCAAAAGGTGGTTTAGGCATTATGTATCTCTTATACACATTACACACCATTGATGATTTGTAAGTTTATGGGATTTACATAAAGGGTTAAATACAAAAATGGTCCACGAACTTTACAGTGAATCTCAATTTGGTCCACTAACTATAAAAAGTGTCAATTTGGTCCACGAACTTTTCAAGTTGTACCAAAGCAGTACAAATGTTAACTTTCATTGAAAACTGGTCATGTGCACAGTAAGTGACCACATTTTCAAAGACATTTTAGTCCGTTCATCACATTTTCATGTGACCAATTCCGTTAATTTTTTGATGAAAATTAACATTTGTACTGGTTTGATACAACTTGGAAAGTTCGTGGACCAAATTGACACTTTTTATAGTTAATGGACCAAATTGAGATTCACTGTAAAGTTCGTGGACCATTTTTGTATTTAACCCTTACATTAAATCATCTTCTTGGGTAATTGATGACATAAATGCTTGCACTCGTGCCTACGTGCATTCTTGCAGACAATAGACATACAATGTCTCACAGGACATGGTGACCCATGGGTCCCTCCCCGTTCTTTTAGTTGCATATGAATTTGCTGCTTGATTTATGATAGATGTTGAGACAAAATTGATTTTCTTGGTTTTTCTTAATGAGTATGTGCTAGTATCTATGTAGTATTTTATTTTCATTCATTTTGGTTGAAATATACATATATTTTTTATATAAGAATTAGTGAAAATATTTTGACACAATTGAAAGTATGAACTGTGAGTTGGTTTTTCTTTACAATTATTTTGGCACACTTGAAAGTATGAACTGTGTGTTGGTTTTGCTTTACAATTATGTCATGTTTCTATTAATTTGGGACTTGTGTATGTGTGTGCATGCAAATATTGTACCAGAAGTAGGACAGCAATAATTTTAATGGATGATGGATCTACATGCATCAATAGGGAGGTTATTATGATATTTTTTAATGACTAGGTTAAAATTAGCCATTCTTGAGTGTTGTTTGTTCAATGTATTTCAGCTATTCGGTTTTGCTCAAGTAGGCTGCGTTGTAGACTGCTTGTCCACATTTTGTATCTTCCACCTTCTCTTTTGGTATAATGGAGGCTCACGGCCGAAAAAATTACAAATGATTCTGGGCCTAGAGACCCTAGCAATATCATCCATAAAAAAATTGAAAATTTCCTTGAGTCTTCTGTGATCGGACCCTGGAGGATCTTAGTTGAAAGTTTTCAAACTCTTCTTTATTTGTATATCACAATTCAACAATTGTGTCTTGTGATTGTATTATGTCTTGACATAGAAGCTTATGCATGTATTCTGTATAATTAGAAATTATCTCTTTGGATCAGGCAACAAGTTTTCAGCCTCAAGAATACAAAGAAGTCTTCATTGGGAGATGGAGAAAGGTGAACATGCTTCGTTCTGCTAGTGGCACAACTCCGCCAATGAAAACATATGCAGATTTGCCCTTACATTTTCAGAAAGCAGAAGTGTCTTTTGGAGTGGGATATGAACCAACTTTTGCTGATGTGAGTTATGCTTTTACTGTGGCTCTTCGCAGGGCTAATCTATGTGTTAGGAACTCTAATCCACAACCCATTCCACCAAAAAAGGAAAAGAGCTTACCATGGTGGGATGATATGAGAAATTACATTCATGGAAACATCACTTTATCCTTTTCTGAAACCATATTTAATATTCTTGCGACTACTGATCCTTATGAAAAGCTTGACAAACTTCAAATAACAACTAGCTCTCTGGAGATCCAGCAGTCAGATGGTCGTATTTATGCTTCTGCAAATGATTTTAAGATTTTCTCGAGCAGTTTGGAGAGTTTGGCAAACAATCGCGGTTTAAAACTTCCTAAAGGTGTATCCGGTGCATTGCTAGAAGCTCCTTCCTTTACTGTTGAAGTTACGATGGGTTGGGAATGTGAATCTGGCAATCCCATGAATCATTATTTATTTGCACTTCCCATTGAAGGGAGACCTCGTGAAAAGGTTTTTGATCCATTCAGATCCACCTCTCTGTCCCTTCGCTTTACCTTTTCTCTTAGACCTTCTCCCTCACGTGAGAAACAAGCCCCATATTCTAATGTGGTAGATAGTGCTGATGTAGATGGAACTGTTTATGGTCCTCCTCATAAAGATGGGGATGTTTCCATTCTTTCACCGACACTGAATGTTGGTGCTCATGATCTAGCATGGATAACAAAATTCTGGAACATGAATTATCTTCCTCCTCACAAATTGCGGTCCTTTTCTCGTTGGCCTCGTTTTGGAGTTCCAAGAATTCCTAGATCAGGTAACTTGTCGTTGGACAGAGTGATGACAGAATTTATGCTCCGCATCGATGCTGCACCTACTTGTATAAAGCATATGCCATTAGATGATGATGATCCAGCTAAAGGACTGACATTCAATATGACAAAGCTGAAAGGTGAAATGTGTTTTAGTCGGGGTAGGCAAAAGTTTACTTTTGAATGCAAGCGTGACCCTCTTGATCTTGTCTACCAGGGTCTTGACCTTCATATGCCCAAGGCATTTATAAATAAAGAAGAAAGCACTAGTGTAGCAAAAGTGGTTCAAACGACAATAAATACTTCACAACCTGCATCCATGGATAGAGTTCCCAATGAAAAAAGTAACTGCGTGAGTAGTTGCACAGAGAAGCATCGTGATGATGGATTTCTATTTTCATCTGATTATTTCACAATCAGAAGGCAGGCCCCAAAGGCTGACCCTGCTCGGTTATTAGCCTGGCAAGAGGCTGGAAGAAGAAATGTTGAGATGACATATGTGAGGTCTGAGTTCGAACATGTGAGTGAGAGTGATGAGCATACACGATCTGACCATAGTGATGATGATGGATACAATGTGGTAATAGCTGACAATTGTCAGCGTATTTTTATTTATGGCCTCAAGATTTTGTGGAATATTGAGAATAGAGATGCTGTTTGGTCCTTTGTTGGTGGTTTATCCAAGGCATTTCAGCCACCAAAACCTTCTCCTTCCAGGCAGTATGCACAAAGGAAATTACATGAGGAGCACCAGTCACATAGTGAAGGTGAAATGCATCAAGATGGTAACTCTATGCCCCCTACTATGAACCTTGGTGCTAACTCTCTTTCTGTCGAGCATGCAGAGAACTCATCATCTCCAGCTGAGAATTCAGTTAAATTGGAGAACTCATCATCTCCAGCTGAGAACGCATTATCTGTTCCAGTTGAGAACTCGTCATCTGTTGCAGTTGGGAACTCCTCATCTGTTGCAGTTGGTAAGCACCCTATGAAGTTACTCTGAATTGTTTTTATTTTATATTTTTTTTATATCCATTATGTAAATGGGCTCCTTAACTTAGAGATATTTTAGAAGTTCAATTTTGATCTAGGTATGGTGTGATGAATTCCATCAACAATTAAAAAATATTACTAGCTATGTTCTTTCCATTGTAATATTAAGTTTACTTTAGCATTATTAGCCCAGATTTCTGCTAAGAGGCATTTGTTTTCCATGATTGCAGCAAAGCCTAGAGAAACAAATGATTCTGAGGAGGATGGGACTGGTCATTTCATGGTGAATGTCATTGAGCCCCAATTTAATCTTCATTCGGAAGATGCCAATGTAAGTTGTATAGAAACTTGCTATCTGTAATTTTTTTTTATTGGGATTTTCTCTTTCTGCTAGTCTACCATATGATGCAATTTAATACTTTAATGAGATGCAGTAAAATGAGCTGGGTTGTTGACTTTACAAATTCTCCAACAGAATGTTGAATCTTAATAATGTGATATAGGGATGTCCAAATTGCATGGCTAGAACACTTGAAATTTTAGTCTGTATACTTAACTCATTCAGCACAGAGTTCTACCCAACTAAATTGGGTTGGCTGCTTGAGTTTTCCTTTTATCTAATTATTCCTGAAATCATTCAGATATCTAGAGCCACATCCTCAAAGAACTGTTTTGCAATTATCGACTTAGAAAAGAACAAAATTTCTTGAGGTGGTGCAATAAAAATTACCAAGAGGAATAGGTTAAGGAGCTTCTACATGAAGGTGGAGTTTGGGTTCTCTGTTTGGATGGGGAAGTGTGTCTCAAGCTGCAAAAAAAAGCATCCAGGAGAAGTTCTTTAGGAATTACAGAGGATTTTCTACTAGGTTTGAATGGAAAAATACAGGAATGGTAGGGGAGATTCCGTTAGCATTTTTCCAGAACTTGTGGTATGGGGTACTAAGAAACATAATTATTCCTCAAGGAGGGAAGATCATTGGGTGGGATATGATGTCAGTGATGTTAATGAATATAGTCTACTGCAGGAGAAATTGAGAACTTGGGAAAGGTAGTAACACAGAGGAAGAGAGGATGTAAAAACAAAAGGAACCATGGTGTAATCCAAAGAAAAAACACAGTCTGTTTGGAAGTTAGGGAATATATGGATACATCATAGGAAATTCATGGATAATTTCAAGCAGTGGTGGGAGGAAGGTTACATTCAGGGGTGGGAATATTATAAGTTTTTTAAAATATTAGAAGGTATCAAATGAAAGTCAAAGTGTGGAACCAAAATGTGTTTGGTCATGCTACTGTGGCTAAGAGTGCTATCTTGAATGCAATAAAGGAAATTAACAATCTAGAAGAACAATGGAGCTTAGAGGGAGAATTAAAAAGAGAAAGATGTGAACTCTGGAACAAGTTCGAGTATTTGAATTCTTAAGGAAGAATCATATAGATTTTCATTTTCTTTATAAAATAAAACTTCCTTATAAGCCATTGCTCTACAAAGTGAAGCATTTCAATCTAGCCTCAATGATCTGGTGCTACAGTGGTCCTATTTCCATCTCACTCTATATCTAATATTATTGCCTGTAGATTCGGTCAAATCCCATTTCGTCTGCACAACTTTTTTGAAAATGTGGCGTTCTTGTTGAATCTTGTAAAGCACAGAATCTTTATTTAAGTTTAAGCTAAATGCCTAAATCATAATCTTGTAAATACTTTTGGACCTAACCATTAATTGTAAACTGTACCATATAGTAATGGCTTGTAGCATCACATGCTGCTTAGTCATCAACCTGTAATATTGTAAAAATGTAGATTTTTTTTATCTTTTTTTTTTTTTCTTAAATGTGGATGTATTTTTGCTCCTTATACATTGCATATCTTTTAGGATTTAGTTTTCCTATGATGTTACTATTTTTCTGCTTTGGTTCAATGATGTATTATTTAACACTGAATTTTCATCACTTATGTTTTGATTGTTCTTAAGTTCTGTTTGTATTTATCAAAAACTGCTTCACATCTAAAACGTCTCGCTCTTTGTATAAAACAAAAACTGCGTTTCATACCAGAAAGATTTGTCATTTTTGGAATGTATTACAATCAGAAACTTTCATTGTAACTTTAAGTACAAATTTTGGAGGTCCAAGCGATGTGAGAAACACATGCTTATGCCTTTTGCACTCTTCAATTGTTTGAACTTTGCAGAAAAAAATAAGAAGAAAAACAGTATAATAACACCTGAGGGTCACTGTCCTTTTTGATAAACAGGGAAGATTTCTGCTTGCCGCTGTTAGTGGCCGGGTTTTGGCCCGGTCATTTCATTCTGTCCTTCATGTTGGTGTTGAGATGATTGAGAAAGCACTTGGTCCTGTGAATGTAAATATTCCTGAATGTGAACCTGAAATGACATGGAAACGCATGGAGTTTTCTGTAATGTTGGAGCATGTTCAAGCTCATGTTGCACCAACAGATGTTGATCCAGGGGCTGGATTGCAGTGGCTTCCAAAAATTCGTAGAAGCTCTCCAAAAGTAAAACGAACTGGTGCTTTACTTGAGAGAGTATTTATGCCCTGTGATATGTACTTTCGGTACACAAGGCACAAAGGTGGAACTCCAGAATTAAAGGTGATTTGGCAATATATAATGTGTCTATGTTGGTCACTGGATAGTTTATATAGATCCTGGTGTTAACATATGGATTTACAAACATTTTACCGGCATATTGTGTATGTAGATCATTCTTTAAGTATTAATCTGTATTAAACACTTGGCTTGCCTGTGAATCTTTCTGTTACAGGTGAAGCCCTTAAAAGAGCTGACTTTCAATTCCCGTAATATTACGGCAACAATGACCTCTCGCCAGTTTCAGGTTATGCTGGATGTGTTGACAAATCTTCTCTTTGCACGGCTTCCCAAGTGAGGATTTGTATCCCATTCCTTCTTAATTTGATTTCTCTCCATTTGGTTAATTGCATAAGATTTCTTCATTTGGTTTTGGATGAGAAACAATAATTATAGAAAGTAGAAAGAGATACAAAGAAATATGGATTATCCATCTAAGGTTATAGCTAAACTTATAACCAGAACATTACTATTAAATTATAACCTTCACCCAATCAAGATAAATCAAACCAAAAGGAATGTCCTTAAGATGCTTAGACAAAGAATTCCAAAAAGATGCCATAAATCTGCTCCTCTCCCAAGAAAATCCATCTACTTCCTGTTCTCTTTAAAACTCTGTTATTTCTTTCCATCCAAACAAGCCGCATAACCACTGTGATTGCATAGCACCATAGGGTGAATGCCTTCTTAATAGCACGAGCTTCAAGTTTTTACATCATTCAGTGATTGCTGATCAATTTAACATGTGTAAATTTAAAATCTGACCAGTGGCTGCAGCTCGGATGTTATCTTTGCTTTTCCAGGCATAAATTTTTAGATTTTCATGAATTTACAATGAAGAATTGGGAATTCTAGAGTACCTTTTTTAAGTTATTATAACAGAGTTAGTCAAACTTGTTAGATGTTTATCATTCAGGTATTATTAAACTACAATGGAATTTGAAGAGGTTGATATTTGTTGAAATAGAATATTATCTCATTTCTCAACTGCTTAAACTTTTGGGGCACTTGGTAATTAATTGATACGGATAAGGGTTTTAGTTTTTGGCTAAATTTTATAAGGTTCAGTTTTCAAAAGTGGTATATTGTTATTCAGATGCAGTCATGTTTTACAGTACAAAATGCCCAAATTAAATGTGAAGGGTCATCATGCCTTTGTCCTATAAGTATTCAAATTGATTTGATTTAGCATGTGATTCAGGCCTAGGAAAAGTAGTCTGTCGCTTCCTGCTGAAGATGATGAAGATGTGGAGGAGGAGGCAGATGAGGTGGTTCCTGATGGTGTTGAGGAGGTAGAGCTTGCAAAAGTGGACCTTGAGCAGAAAGAGCGGGAGCAGAAATTGATTCTTGGTGACATAAGGAAATTGTCCCTTCGGTGTGATACCACTGGAGACCTATATCCAGAAAAGGAAGGGGACTTGTGGATGATAAATGGTACAAGATCCACTCTGGTGAGAGTATTAGACTTTTATTTCATTTTTTTTTTTCCTTGGGTCTTGTTTGTTTGTTGTCCATGGATAGCCAAAATAACTGTAAGAACAATGCGATGAATGAAATTGTGGGACTATTAGTGGACTAATTACCATAAGTGTTGTACTCTCTCTCCCCCAATTTTAGTTTTTCCTGGGGGGGGGGGGGGGGGTGGGTTAATGTTCATTGTGTGCTAATTGTGTTGGAATTTTTGTGTTAAATCTGATGTGTTGTGGTAGTAGTGATTTCCAAGCTGCATGATAATTTGGTAAAGTTCCCAAAGTTATTCTGTTTTGCCTGTGTAGCCAAGTCAGGCCCACCTGAATTACTTCTAATTGCTGAAACTCTAAAAGTTGATGGAAAATATAACTGTTCTTACCTTCCTGATAAATCACTTGGGATGGAATAGTATTTCTTATTGAAAAATGAGAAAGCACTTTTACAGTGCAGTTCTACTAAAATTTCTTTTCCATTTGCAATTATCCAACAGTAAAATGATTGTTTTTTCTTTTTTAAAGTTATTCAATTTAGTAGTGAGCAGCAAGTAGGATACCCGTAGCAGGGATTCTCATCATCCTTTGTGATCAAGCCTTGCACATTATCTTCAAATTGCAGTTCATTATTGCATCAGCCAACCTAGAATTAAGTGCATTAGGTTTAAATGATGATGGTAGCCATTTTTTCCCTTTCTTTGTTGCTCACTTTTGTGTTTACTAGTATGCAAACACCATGTTTCTATTCTCATAACAGACCACACTTTTCTAAGTGCTCCTTTTTTTTGTCTTTGGATGTGACTTTTAAGTTCAAGTTTCTTGTTGTGTAGACTTGTTTAGATATCCATCTTAGAGATGAGTTTGATGTGCCTAGTCTGACTAAACTTCATGTTTCGTATAAAAAATAATAAATTTGCATAGCCTGACCATCCACTTGAAACTTCTAAAGAGGATTGGAGCGGCTCTTTCCCCTTTGCCTCGTTTCATTTTGTTATGGAACTTTACAATAGTGATCCCATGTAACTTACTGGAATCCACTTGTCCTGCACTTGGTGCTAGAGTAAAGATTGATTCCCAAAATTCCATACTAATGGATACTAAATATGAGTATCCTACTCAGAATTTTCATTTCTAGGGGATTAGTGTAATTTCAACACTAGATTATGGTCTTCCTGCAAAAAATGTTTTAAACTTTAAACTGATTTTCTTTAAAAATTTCACTTTTGGATTGGATTCAACTTTAAAAAAAGTAAAGTAATAATAATTTGTCATATTTTATCATAAATTAGTTTAGAAAATGTAGATATGTGAGAAATCCTACTTAAAATCTTCATTTTTGGGGCATAAAAGGATTAGTGTAGCTTCAAAAATTAGACTGGATGCTTGCTGATGCCTTGTCAGATTACTTCGTTGAATCTTCTTTTAATAGTACTCTCTCTCTCTCTCTCTCTCTCTCTCTCTCTCTCTCTCTCTCGTTTTTACTGTTTATTGTTTGTACTTGTATGGCTGTTTTAGCTTATAATTGTTCAGTACTTAATCAGATTATAAACATCGGATTTCTCCTCTACAGGTGCAAGGATTAAAAAAAGAGCTTGTTAATTCAAAAAAAGCAAGGAAAGCATCATATGCATCATTACGAATGGCTCTACACAAGGCTGCCCAGCTACGACTGATGGAAAAGGAGAAGAATAAAAGTCCGTCCTATGCTATGCGCATTTCTTTGCAAATTAACAAAGTGGTTTGGAGCATGCTTGTTGATGGTAAATCTTTTGCAGAGGCTGAGATCAATGACATGGTGAGCACTGAGCATCTTAAGTTCTTAAGAAATGAATCTACTTTTGTCTAGTGAAGGATTGAGTCATGACTGGTGACTGGCTTTACTCCTAAGATTTTGACTTTAAAAGCTTTGCCTGACCAATATAGGTGCTAATACTATACATCTTAGGGATTTTTTTTTTGTTTTTTTTTTTTTTTTTCTCTTTAATGGCCATTTCATAGTTATGGATGGGAAATTCCAGATTCTTGTGACAAGTTTATAAGTGAAATGCTAAAGTTTTTTGGAGGAAGAAAAAGGGGTCGAGATGTGCTGTAGTAGCAATCTTTTGGGTGGTTTGGAATAGAAGAATTTTTGAAGGCGTAAAGGGGGAGGAGGTGGACCATTTATGGGATAGAGTTTGGTTCTGGACATCCTTGTGGTCTTTGGTTTCTTCCGAGTTTAGGGATTAGTCTTTTCATGATATTTACTCTGATTGGAAAGCTGTAGCCATGTAGTTCTGCTTTTTTTTTTTTTTTTTTTTAATATTTTATTTCGTTAGTTGTAGACTAAAGAGTGGATGTTTGTTTTAAAAATGAAAGTACGTGTCGTATAAAAAAATAAAAAAGGTTATGGATGGGAAAGGCTTAGATTGACAATGTTTCTTTATTGGAACAAAGGTTGAGATCAAGAAGAAAAGGTTATGAAAACTGAAGTACTATCGTTTGTTTTTCTGAATTTTCGATGGAGCATAGTGCTTTATTATCTAGCCCTTCTTGGGAAGTGACAGTAAAATTATTTTGGTGCTGGAGGGGGATATGCCTGCCTTGATTTTGTTGGAGTTGATGTAAAATTTCTCAATTATTATTGGTGCCTTGGAGTGATAGAGGGTTTCATGGCTTATGATGGGTGTTTATGAGGGATGCTACTCTAGGAAACAAATGCAGTTTGTTCTTTCCTTCTTCCTATGTTTGGATGTAGTAAAATCCTTGGGGACTATCATTCACTGTTTGTACTTCTTTCCTATTGGTATTGTTGCTTATATTTGGCAACTCTGAGGTTCTGCTTGGGTGAGTGTGCATAACTGTCTTAGTTATGCCCCTGGCCCCCCTATACCCAAGTAAGAGACACTGGGCCTTCAAATTCTTCACCTTAGAATAGTTTTGTTTTACGCATATCGTTAATGGTAATGAACAGAACTCAGGGGACAAAGTATGTTTTCCAAATAGTGGCTGCAAGATTGATAGCGAAAGAATTATGACAACTGACATCTTAGGCATTTCCTTCATGTTTTCCCCAGGTTTTCCCCAGGAAGCAGTTCCTGAAATCGAGTTGCTCTAATTAAGTTCATCTCTTGATGTCACTTTTTTACTTTCATCCATTCCTGCTGTTCGTATTTGTTGTTCGCCCCAAGCTGCTCTGTTGTTATTGCTAAGAAGGCAATAACCCTGTGGCATTGTGCAGCGGAGAGAAACAACAGAAATTTTTTAAGATAAGAGGGAGGAGGTGGGTTTTCTTTGGGAGAGGACCAGGTGTTTGGCGTCATTGTGGGCTTCTATTTAAACATCTTAGGGACATTACCTTCGGTTCGATTTATCTCTATTGGAGGGGAATCATGGTTTGATTATATTGTTTCTGTTGTAAGTGTTTAGTTGGGCACTCAGCTTAGGTTGAGAATTTTCTGTATTTCTTTGCATATTTTTATCTTTTGTAAAGTTATTGTTTCTTAAAAGAAAAGTCTGAAGATGTTCATTTTCCATGTGGTTTTGATCGTGATATTCATGCTTCTTTCTTTCCTTTTTCATTTTTTTGTTGCGTTTATTAAGTATTACCGGAAAAGGAGGGAAAAAAAGCTGCAGCCTTGGTTTTATCTGGTATTCATGCTGCTTGACACTCTAGTTAACTCTCATAAATGCATAGGATGTAATATACTTGGAGCATAGTTCTCGTAGCATTAATTTTTGCAAGAATAAGGCTTATATGCTTTTCTTTTTTGCTCCTCGTAGATTTATGACTTTGACCGGGATTACAAGGATGTTGGTGTTGCTCAGTTTACAACAAAAAATTTTGTGGTCAGAAACTGCCTGCCAAATGCCAAATCAGATATGCTTTTATCAGCATGGAATCCTCCGCCTGAATGGGGAAAGTATGCACCTCTTTCCTGCTTGTTGGATACTTAGACTCTATAGTGAATAACTGTGTTTTATCACTGTTATTCCTTCTACAGAAAAAAGTCTTCTTGCTTTTCTTTTTGTTGTGACTCACCGTATAGCATTCTTGTGTTCTCCTTTCACTTGTGCTACAGTTGAATACAGTGTTTTTTATTATGTAGAAGCTGTTACTCAGATCACATCATGCAAAAGTCTTCTAGTAGTAATCCGATATTTTATGTTTTGAGCAGGGTCATCATGCCGTTCAGGAGCTTAGGTTTTTTTTTTTTTTTTTTTTTTTTGTGAAAATTTTTGCTCTTCTCCATGCCTTTAAATTTATTTCCTTTGGTTCAGGTGAATGAATTAGCCTGAATATCGTTTTGTAAGTCTTAATTGGTATTTCTCGGTGATGTTTATTCTACTCTAGTTAAATTTTTTGTGTTTGCCCTCCCTCATCACAGATTTTGTGGGGGAAAGGAATATAATGATCCCTAAAGACTACCTGTAGTTCTCACAATTTTTCTTTTTAATTTCTGTTTCCACGTAGAAAGGGAAATTTTAGTCCTGAAAATATCGGATGTGACCGTACGGCCCCAGAGTTAAGAAAACATCCCCAGCTCTTTGCTTTCATACAAATTAAGCTGTTTTTAATCTTAGAAATTTATTATTCTCACAAATTAAGCTGTTCCTCCTTTCATACAGCCAAATAATTTTCTGATTTTTACCTTGGGCTTTCATTCATACAATTTGAGGATGACCGTGGATTTTCGTTCACATTTCAGTCTGTATTTCCTCGATTTTTTTTTTTTTTTTTAACTGCAAAATTCTCCCTTGAGCTGACTATATTTCAACTGAAATAAATATTTTAACCTGTTTCATGATGTGCTAAAAAGTGTGAGGGGAAAAATGGGAGAAAGGAGGTAAGGAGGTGAGATATGAGAGAGAAGAATAAAAATTGAGTGAAGAGAACACATAAAACCAAAGCTAAAAATAAAAAACTATTTAAACTGGTTTATAGTTTATAGGCTTTGGTATCTCTTTTATGAACCATTCTATATATTTTTTTTCTTCTCTCATTCACATCTATCATCACTCTTCTCATTTTCCTTTCATGCTTCTCTCTCTTATATTTAAAAAAATAAAAAAACCAAAAACAAAAACTTAGCAAAATTATATGTTTGATTTATATTCAAGCCATAAACCTTATTTGAATCAAACTTAACTTCCACAGTTAATCAAAGTCGCATATTACATGCATGAGTTGTATGGGAAAGTGCACTTGCATTCACTACATTAAGATTTGTCTCATAAATGGTAGTCTCATTAAATATTGGGAAAGTACAAAGTTTAGATGGTTATTTTGAATTTTTGCATTTTCTTTTTTAAGTGGTATGATTTTGAATTTTTCCATGTTTTGTTCACACACTTGCCTATATGGTTAATATAAGTTTCTGTTTCCTATAATGAAATTTGTAGTTCATACTTTTGTCTACAATATAAGATATGCAGCCATTTTCATGTTACAACAGTATTGGAGGGATAATCTTCAGAAGAAACTAGGTATCTCCACTGTGTATGAAATATGATGGAAGTGACCTTGTCTGGTGATTTTTTTTTTTGGGATCCATTGTGTATTAAAAAAAAAAAAAATTATTATTGTCTACCCTCTGAAGCTATATCCACCTTCTATTTTTCTGTCATCCTTTTGAATATGAGGAATTAGGTACTTACTCAAATATTTCATATTAATCTTCATAAATTATATATTGTACATTTTTGTCTACAGAAAAGTTATGCTTCGTGTGGATGCAAAGCAGGGAGCTCCAAAGGATGGAAGTTCTCCTCTTGAACTTTTTCAGGTAATAAGTTCTGTTTTCTTCCCTCTTTAAATAAGTTGGCATTACTTCTTCCCGTAATTTTCTCTGTAGGATATACTAAGAAATGCTCACTCCGCCCTCTGTTTTCTCCACCCCCAATATTCTTAGAAAAATATTACTCAACCCACCCACTAGTTTTCTGAAAATACCCCTAAACTTTAACTCTGTTTTTTCTTAGCTCTAGATGGTGGTTGTCACCCCATGAATATTCCCAAAATAACTCTAAATCATAATCCTTTTTTATTTTTTGGGTTAACTCTGGATGGTGGCTGCCATGGACACTGGCACGGCAGCCCTACTTTTCTCCCCTGAAGAGAACTCCTCTGAAGATTCCAGCAACCACCTTCTCCATATCCTAACAATTTAAGCTTTTGGAAACAATGGTAAACAAATTTAACATGGATACATTTTTTTTTAATTAATATACAATTATGTGAGATAATTCTGGGATCCTATGGGCCTAAATATGGGCAACCAGGCATGTCCGCATAACCAAATTCTAGTCATGACCTAGCCGATTCCAACCAAAAAGTAAAAAATAACCAAAATCTGGTTAGCTATTTTTGCAGTAATGACCTCCAAATTAATCCTTGGATTCTTCATTCCTCTTACGCATGAAACACCTATCTTGGACATGTCTAACCCTAGGAGTGCTAGCACTGGAGTCAGTTTTCTTGTAGTCTAGAGAGGCTTAAGAAGGAATCATTTGAATGCATTCTTTTTGAGAAAGTTTCTAGTTGAAAGCTGGACTTGATCATGCTACTGGTTCTCACTACGATTACACTACTACTAAAGGAAGATAACAAGGCTTCGTAATTTCTTTTGTAACACTGATGCTCATATGCAAGAAGGCAGCTTATAACAGCTTAGCATGCATACATATTTGACCAGTGATACTCATGAGAACATTTATGCACTGCATGGAAGGGAATCTAGCTTGCCTTAAAGGCTTTAACCAACATATTGTTTGGAATAAAGAGGCTACATATCCTCAGTAAAATTGAATTTTTTGATCTTGCTTTGGTGAACTAATAATTTCTTGCTAAACAAGTTATTTCTTACACTGTAGGTAGAGATTTACCCCCTCAAGATCCATTTAACAGAGACAATGTACAGAATGATGTGGGGATATTTATTCCCAGAAGAAGAACAAGATTCACAAAGGCGGCAGGTCAGTTGGAATTGTTAATTTTTTGAATTTGTGATTGCTTCTGAAAAAAGTGTCATCAATGCTAAAAACAATCAGTTGTTCCCATTGGGACATGTAGGAAGTTTGGAAGGTTTCTACAACTGCTGGTGCAAAACGTTTAAAGAAAGGCTCAATAATCCTGGACGCTTTTGCAATGAAAGAGTCTGAGGCCTCATCCAAATCAAGTGTCCCTGTTACCAGTCAATCCTCTGTTCTTGCAGATTCTGGGCAAGTAAGATTCCCGGCTCTCTACATTCATATGGCTCTTGGCGCAATTTGTTATGAACCAATATAATCACTAGATACTCTTGTTAGTAGTATGTGTAGTAAAGATAGCCAGGACCTTATCCTTACTAGCATTTCTACATGCATGTGAGGAGGCTCTCCTGTTTTCTAGATTTTTTTATTTTTGAAATTTGTTAGTGGATGGTTATTTTTTATTCCACGGTTACATTAAATCAAACTATAGTTGGTTATTGGATAGTTTTGAGTAATTAATACGCACTTGAAACAAAAAAAAAAAGAAGGATGAGTGGGTGAAGAAGGGGGGGTATTAGCTTTTGGCTTTTTATAATAGAGTGGATATAGAGAATTTTATTCTTTTAATCTTACTTTCTTTGATTTGATCATAACGCAGCACTGCATTTTTCATGATCTTTTCTTTGACATGATTCCTGTCTGCAGGAATCAAAATTGCAAAACCTAAAAGCACACGTTGTTAGTGGTCCAACCCCAGAGTTAAGAAGAACATCTTCCTTTGACAGATCATGGGAAGAGACTGTGGCAGAATCAGTTGCAACTGAACTTGTCTTACAGAGCATTAGTGGGCCAGTTGGTTCTATTGAACAAGACGAGTCCGGTAAGAATAAATCAAAAGATCCCAAAGCTATCAAATCTGGCAGGTCATCCAATGAAGAAAAGAAGGTAGCAAAGCCACAAGAAGAAAAAAGATCCAGGCCTCGAAAGATGATGGAGTTTCACAATATCAAGATAAGCCAGGTTGGTTCAGTTTCATCATCTGTCATTTCATATTGCAATAATATACTTTTTGTAGTCAAATGCTTAATGTCATGCTTTCACAGGTTGAGCTATGTGTTACTTATGAAGGATCAAGATTTGTTGTAAATGATCTTAAGTTGCTGATGGATACATTTCACCGTGTCGAATTCACTGGTACTTGGCGGAGACTCTTTTCACGTGTTAAGAAGCATATCATTTGGGGAGTCCTGAAGTCTGTGACAGGAATGCAGGTCTGCATTTACGTACCTTTGTATATTTACCCCTACTGATTATGCATGCAAAATCTAATGAACTGGGACTGTTCCCACCCCCTCCTCCCAAACATCACAATTTAGTTTAATTGCTTCCTATTGTTAATTTGTCAGGTTGAAATATTTCTACTAATAAAACTTGACCTTCTGAGATTTAAACACAATGAAGGATAGATAAAAACATCCTCATCTACGGACCTCTAATGTGTTTTTATTCAATCTTCATTATGCAGCTTGCATATTTTAAGATTTCATTTGTGTTGACTAAGCTTAAGAGTTTTGGATTATTTAAATCTGATTGTCCGCAGAATTACTGTCATCTACCTTTTTCCTGTTCAAACCTGCATTTAAATTCTCTCCATCAATTTTCTAGGGTAAGAAGTTCAAAGACAAGGCTAGTCAGAAGGAACCGAGTGGATCTGGTGTTCCTGATAGTGACCTTATTTTAAGCGACAATGAAGGTCAGCCAGGACAATCTGATCAGCATCCAATAACCTTTCTCAAGCGTCCAACCGATGGAGCAGGTGATGGATTTGTCACTTCCATTAGAGGCCTTTTCAATACTCAACGTCGCAAGGCCAAGGCATTTGTGTTGAGGACCATGAGGGGTGAAGCAGACAATGATTTCCAAGGAGATTGGAGTGAAAGTGATTCGGAGTTCTCTCCCTTCGCCAGGCAGCTCACGATAACAAAAGCTAAGAGACTTATCAGGCGACACACAAAGAAATTCCGTTCAAGAAAAGGTTTGTGGACCGTTTCATTTTATAATTTTTTTTTTAAATAGTCGGTCACCTTATCACCTTCCTTTTTCCACCCTTTTTTTTGTTTTTTCTCTTCAATGACCTAGAAAATGACATAGTGCATGGCCTATTCATTCTCAGGGATGTCATTTACTTAAGACTAAGGGATGCTTGATGATCCTATAAATAGGGCATGTTTGCCCCGCCCCACCTCCCTTTTTATGACATTGTTGGATACCCAATTTGAAGTATTTAATATTGAGACTGAAGCTTTTTTTTTGTCATGTACAAGGTGTGTCGTCTCAGCAGAGAGAATCACTTCCATCATCGCCGAGGGAGACTGCATACGAAAGTGATTCTTCTAGTGGATCCTCACCTTTCGAGGATTTTAATGAGGGAGACATTTTGGTCTCCAAAGAGGCTCCTTGAAGGCGCCCTTGAAAGTACAGGACAGGGCCCGTCTCCGTCCCCAGTTGAGTGGGGAGCAGAAATGAGAAAGTTATAATTTGTTGACTCTGGTGACCGATTACTGAGGATGAAGAAAGAAAGATTGCAGGTGCTGTGTTTATCTTCCAAAGGTGCATGCGGAAGATGGATGCGTCCCTTCTCTTCAGTAGCAATTTTAGAACATCTATTGGTGCACCGGAAGATGATTAACTTCGAGCAATGTGGGTTAGAAGTCGTCTCTCCTTGTCCTGGGAAGTAATTATTCCTTTTGCCTCAACCGGCTGTTTGTATAGTTTTCTAGTTTGAGTTGAAGACTACAGAGGCTCATAAAATTTGACATGAGCTAAGGTGAATTTCCATAAATTTGTATATAGATTCAAATATATATCGGGAAATAAAATAAAAGCGGGATCTCTCTTCTTATTCAAGAGGTGTCAAAGCAGACTTCTTAGATACTCATACGAAGGCATGGTCCCACCCCGTTTTACGAGATACATGTAGTGTCAGGCACAACCAACTTTACATTTCTTATGAAAATTTTCTGTGACGGTCAAATTTAGTTGATCGTTAACAATAATTTTTGGAACCACGTTTTACTTTTTATTCGGTTTTCATTTTTCTTGTCAATAGTAAAATTATTGATTATTTTACTAATAATGTTATTGTGTATTTTATCTTCATTCCTAAACAAAACGATTCAATTATCATTAACATTAGTAGTTAGGTTCAATACTATAGTTCCGCTCCCATACCATTCAAAAAAAAAAAAACTATTTACCACCCATAATTTGTTTTCCGTGACAATGTGCCACCTGCCACGATATTCCATCCATTTGAGCGTTACAATTCTGGGCAATTTCGCCAAATCAAGTTAGATTTGTGTTTCTTTCGTTTTTCCTTCCACCTTAACCATCTGAGGGCCAAATTTGGTGCTCATTCCCTCCAAAAACAACAGTTCTCCTTCACTCCTTACCTCTTGTTGGCTATAAATGTCAAGGGTTTGTCTATTTTTATAGCTCAAATTCCAAAAATCATTAAGACCCCTCTGGGAATATGCAATCATCAAGTGAAGGGACCTCTGCTTGCTCTAGTGTTCGAAGGCCTCTCTGCCACCGTAAAAGGCCCGTAGCAAGGAAGACTGCTTGGACTAAAGACAACGTTGGGAGGACATTTTTCGGGTGTGCAAATTTTAAGTTAATTTCTATTTATTTGGGTAAATTTTTTGGGGTTGGTTTGGGAATAATTTTGAGGGTCTTTATATAATTTCGGGTTCATGGGTCTCAACCAGAGATGTCAAATGGGTTGGGCCGGCCCGAGCACGGCACGGCATGATTAAATGAGCCAGGCATGGTCGAAGTTTTTAACCCATCAAGCATGGCACGGCACGAGCACGACACGGACCAAGCACGGCACGAGCATGACACGGACCAAGCACGGGCACGAAATGAGCCCGAATTAAGCACGACTCCTTTAACATTGTTTTTTTCACTTTTGGAGAACTTTTCAACAAAAATATTCAATTTTCATGAAAAATAATGTTAATATTTAATTGTAAACAAGAAAAAATATCATCAAATTAATTTTATCACCCTAAAAAAAAAAAGGTTCATGGGCCGGCCCATTTAAGGCATGGCACGAGCACGAATGGCCAATAGGCCGTGTCAGGCCTAGGTCTTAACTATATGGGCCGGCCCGAACACAGTATGAAAGCACGATGAACGTAACTTAAACGGACTGGGCCAGGCCGGGTTGGCCCATTTGACACCTCTAATCTCAACCCAATTTCGAAATTTTGCAGTGGAGGCTGTGATTTTTTTGATTAGGATGATGACGAAATGCCAGAACATCAAAGGAAGATTTTGGCTTGTTTGATGCGAAGAATTATGACAATATCAAGAAATTGGGTCAAGAAAGGCAAGGAAGAAGATAATGTGGAGTATGCTGGTGCTCTCATGGAATGTTTTAGCTTACATGTTTTTATTGCAAACCTTAATTCTACTATGTTACCAAAACTTAAAATTGATTATACTAATTCAATTGTGCAAGTAGAACATCTCATGGATGTTCCACCATAGTTGGTGAAACAAGTTTCACCTCCTACCTGATTTTTGTTTTTTTTAAAAAATATCATAAGAAATGACTTTTTTTTCTTACCTCTTCACTCGGAGAGTTCCCTCCAACATTCCTTAGATTGTTCATCACCCAAAAACAACATAATAAAAAAGATTAATAGAGTTTTGGAGGGTTCATGGAGTTTATAGAGTTTGTCTTTCTATTTTTATTTATGTCTTAGAGGTCATTTTATAAACTTGTCAATCATCATTTTCATTAAAAAGTGGGGTGGAAAAATAGGATATGAGGTGAGAATATAAGCACTCTTTATAAAAATAAAATAAAAGAGTGTTGGTATTTGCACACCTATTTCCTCTCACTACACACCCATTTTTTTTTTCTAATTTCTCATTACACACCCTTCATTTTATTAAAATAGCCTCATTACACCAAAAAAAAAAAAAAACAAAAACAAAACCTAGCCACCAGACACCCAAGTCCCGACCACACTGTTCGTCTGCCGCCGGCCTCCATTTCTCTTCTGTCTCTTTCCCTCTCTCTCTCTCTCTCTTCTTTGTCCTTCTCTTTTTGATTTGTTGCAGGTCGCCGGCCTTTGCAACAGATTAGAAAGAGAAGGACAGAGAAGATAAAGAGAAATGGAGAAAGGAGAGAAAAGGGAAATATATAGAGGAGAGAGAGAGGGAGAGGAGAGAGAGAGAGAGAGAGAGAGAGAGAGAGAGAGAGAGAGAGAGAGAGAAGAGAACTAGAGGGTTGAACTGCCGGCGGCGAGGGTGGGGTCGGGGTGAGGACATAGAGGGACAAAAGAGAAAGAAAGGGGGATAGGAGAGAGACTAGAGAGAAAGGAAGAAAGGAGAGGGAGAGAGGGAAGGAGAGAGAATGGGAGGCCTAGAGGGAGGTGCAGGCCAGCCGACCAAGGGGTTGTCGGCGGTGTCCGAGTAGGGGGGCGATGGCCGATGGGACTGTGGCAGGTGGCTGGGACGGGTGGGCTGGGGTTGGGTTTTTTTTTTTTTATTAAAATAAAATTTGTCCTTTATAGTAATTTAATATTGGGTTAAAATTGTAATTGTACATAATAAATAAGAGGGGTGTGTAGTGAGTGGAAAATGAGTGTGCAAGTAGCAGCATTCAAATAAAAAAAGAAGTTATTTTCTTTTCGTTTCACCCGGCCCAGGCCCAGATCATATTTGAGGTAAAAAACACCACCTTAGGGCGCGTTGGAGCGCGAAACGGTAGAAAATATGATTTCCAAATCTTTTCCTGATCGCAATCTGGAAACCCCTCTCTCCTTCTCTTTGTGTGAAACTGAAACTAACATTAATAAGGAAACCCCAGTTCATCTCGTGATCTCTGCAATATTATAAAGGAAATCCCACCAAACAGATCGCTGAGCTCCTTTTGTGTTTGTCTGTGTTTCTTATTTTTGTTCGGTTTGTTCTTCTCAAAGGTTGGATCTTGGATTCGGGTTCAAAGAATTCTTTTTTGGGGATTCGGAATCGATTTATGTGTAGAAATTAAGTATCATGTTGCATTGCATAGTCGAGGGGTTTAAGCATTTAAGTGCTTCCCTGCTGAGGTGCTTTGATATTGATCAGTTGTACAAACAATCAAAAGGTTTAGAAGTACTCGACCCTGAACTTATAGCTAGGGAGACAGTGTTCAGCGTGAGTGAAATAGAGGCACTTTATGAGTTATTTAAGAAGATAAGCAGTGCAAGTATTGATGAGGGCTTGATTAACAAGGAGGAGTTTCAACTGGCAGTATTCAAGACAAACAAGAAAGACAGCTTGTTTGCTGATCGTGTATTTGACTTGTTTGATACAAAGCACAACGGAATAATAGGTTTTCAAGACTTTGCTCGTGCTCTCTCTGTGTTTCATCCAAACGCACCAATTGACGATAAGATTGAGTTTTCTTTTAAACTATACGACCTGAAGCAGCAAGGCTTCATTGAAAGGCAGGAGGTGAAGCAAATGGTAGTGGCTACTCTTGCAGAATCTGGTATGAATCTTTCAGACCATGTGATACAAACAATAATTGATAAGACCTTTGAAGAAGCTGATACAAAATATGATGGGAGCATCGACAAGGAAGAGTGGACAAGCCTTGTTTTGCGCCACCCATCCCTGCTTAAAATTATGACGCTTCAATATCTCAAAGACATCACCACAACGTTCCCGAGCTTTGTATTTCACTCGCAAGTCGACGACATCCACGACAATGAAGATCAAATTTCCATTTAAGTTCAAATTGACATTTTTTTTAGAGTTGATTATAGTAATAGTCCATGAATTATACCCCAAGTAATACTTTACTTCGTAAATTTTATTTTTGATTTTTGGAGTCATTAACTATTGCACCAGTATCAATTTAGTCCTTTTTATAATTTGTGTTACATTTTTTGTCAACAACACCCATATTTGAGGGTACGTATTTTTGTTTTCACCATATGTCCTACCCCTCCTTCAATATCTCATCTCACCCGCCCTTACTCAATAATTTTCAAAATTATTGAGAATAATAAGGAAACAACCAACACATGGGAAATGGCAGGCTGAATTTGTAAGGGCTGGATGAGAGGTTAAAGGAGGGGTAGGGCACTATGAGAACGAAAATACCCCTCAATTATGGGTCACTTATGCGGCGCATAGGTGTATTCGATTGAGATTTTAATGAATTTTAAAGGAATTATAGGCTCTTGCAAATTTTATGAATTCTTATTGAATTCCATGGAATCCATCAAAATCTAAGATGGAAAAGTTGGAATTCTCATGACTTTTGTTTTTTGAACAAAATCCACCACTTAATGAAATCCTTTCAAATCAATGAGTTTTTTAATACACTGGATTTCTATGGAATCTTTAAAATTCTGAATTGAATACACCTAGATTTTTATAGATTTTCAAATTCTTTTAAAATCCATTAGAATCTCAATTGAATACACCCCCTATAATGATACTTGTGCAATAGTTCATGGACTTTCGAATTCCAAAATGAAATTTATGGGCTAATGTAATATATAATTCATGGACTATTGCTATTATTAACTCTTATTTTTTAAATTAATCAAGTAGAAAAATATCACACCATGTTGGTTGTTGCTTTTTTTTTTTGAATATTTTTGGCTGCGTATTTTGTTTGGTACTCTGCAACCTGCAACCACAAGTCAAATATACAGAAAGAAGACCAGACTAACAAATTCACTCTTTATGATATTGTTTGTGTCATTTTCGATTTCTTTTGAGGGTATATGTTTGCGAACTTGTTGATCGTCTTTGATTCGGTTGGGTTTTTTTTATGAATGCTCACTCACTATTTGTTTGTATAAACTATAAATGCTAACTCGACCCCATGAGAGCCAGTTGAAATGTTACTGGCTTTCGTGCCAGATGATGTCAATTATTCCAATTCTCAACAGGTGTTTGTATAAATGTCGGAATGAAGAGTTTTACACAAATTGTTTAACTAGATTACAATTTCTATAATTTCTTAAATTTCTTGAGCTGTTAAGCTCGATCTCTTTTAGCCCTCATATCTGGCTCACTGCTTCATATAGCACCACCTTGTTAGTGGTACCCAACCCATTTAGCAGCCCAGCCCAAATCTTCAGAATAAAATCAAGTGGTCAAATTGTAGTTTGAAAATCGAAAATTATAGGTTGACCCTAACTGTAATTCTCAAAATGAAAAATGCCAATGTCAACTAGCTTCCAAGATCATATATATAACATGAGAACCAATTGTAAACTGACCCTATCATTCATCAGTCGACGGTAGCTTATGTCTTTACTGAACATCAACATTATGATGTTACAAATGGAAGGCAGCATTTCAATAAAAATGCAATCAAAGAAGGCCTAAATAAATTACATATTTTAGAATATGCTGAACACTCGGCCATATCTCCTAACAACTCTTGTACACAAGATGAACAACTTATATCAACATCGACCACCACCATTTTATCTAATGTCATCTGAAAGTAGCAATGTGCCTCCTCCATTCACAAGATCATTCGAATGAATCAGATGGTCATGGTTCATTGAAGATATTAACTCACAAGTCTCTAAATGCCTGTACTTTATAAGTTCAATAACTTTGACCTGTATGTTGCATGAGGACATGAGAGAAACGAAAGTGGGACATGGCCCCGAGTACCACCCAGACCACCTCACATCAATCAGCTAACAAATCATCTCCATCTAATCAAAATTAGTAGGGATGTCTAAATCTGTGTCTGAAGGATTAGTGAGCTCAACCAGAGGCTCCTGCAGATACCAAAACTTCAACATCAGATATTCTGGAATGACAGATCAACTGAGGCCAACATACACTTAAAGGTATGCTTTTAAATTTGGAGCATATTTCTTTGCTTGAATGTCAAAGAATTGCAGTATATTGGTATTTAGCATAGACCAGAACCTATCAATTTCCCTTATGCGCATCATACCTGCTCATCATCATTGGCTGAGGAAACAATTCCCATTGGCAAAGTGTTTGTAAGATCTTCAGCAGCTTCATGCAAATCCTGTGGCATGGAATTATGTCACAACAGACACCCAGGGTTGATATGATTAAATAGAAGAACTGAGGATCTATTCTGCGAAGTTTTCTGGTTAGTTACATCTCAATATGCCACATATACAAGTATTGTTGACAAAATATTAAAAAAGAAATGACATTGACCTTTATAACCAACAAGATGAATATTATAATTATAACCCAACACCAAAGAAGTACTCTGACCGAAAAATATCCATACTAGTCCGGTAAATCAGTAGTGAGTTAAATAAATAAACAACTTAGTTATCTAACCCATGAAAGAGGGCCTGAAACTTAGTAGTCATTCTACATTTGCAAAATATTCCACCATATATATCTGATAACTGAAGCATGCATTATGAAAAATCCATTTTTGCATGCCCATGAAAATGGTTTGAACATTTATACTCCAAGGATCAGCCTCTAAAATAGTAAGAGAGAAAATGCTGCATTTCCATAGTAAAAGAAAGGGAAAAAAAGATCTCGCATTTCAAGATCCCTTAAAATCTGCTAGAAGTTGAAGAGACTGGAGTCAAAAATTCAATGTTAGCTACCATCTAAAGGTCCATCGACAAAAAACCAAATGCGCCACAGACTTCTATTACTAATGGACTACTTATACGTGTTATAAAAACTGTGCTAGGAATGCAACATATACATTCGCTAGTTAAAATAGTACTAATCCTTTTGATAATATCACAATCTCAACCCAAAGCCTCGTGCGAACATATCACCTAGAAATTATGAATAATTCAGATTCATATCCATTATGCCCTAGTAAAGCAAACCAGTGTGCTTTGGGAGCCAATAAAGTGAATAAACACAGTTAAAACTTGCCCGCTAGATCAACAGTTTTTGAGGTAATATAAACAATATACAAATAAGCATAGGAAAAACTAGCACCATAAATGTAAACATACTTCCTCATCTGGGTTAACAGAAGCATCATTGGATCCTTCAATAACTGCTTTAGAAAGATCTTCGGGAGTTCTCTGCATACACCATGATTATTAGGAATATAACATGAGCTTAGCACTTCACTTGGGGGGTAAATAGTAATAGGGGAGAAAAACATACATGCTCATCCTGGTTGCCAGAGAATTCGCCTTCAACAATTAAAGGCTTGACTTCGATTGGTGTTCCCTGCATATCTCAGCTTGGTCATTGTGTAGATCAATCATGCCAATGGTGTCAACATTAAAACAGAAAAGCACAAATATTTGAGGGGTAAACTGAGTGTAACAAAAACATCTGATGTGTTATGTGTAAGATTTCCAAGCACACAAAAAATTCAGCAATCAAAAGTCAAGTATCAAGCATGGCTATGAGAACAATGGGCCTTCCATGTGTAACATAGCAGGACCTAGTATACAGAAGTATTAGGAATCAAACCAAAAATGCAAACAACCAAAAAAGGATGGATATTTAAAATTAAAAAATAAAATAAAAAGTCCCAGCCAACTCACAGCATAAAGGATAAGCATGTAAAACATTTATTAACCACTTGAAAATGGATTTCACTTCTAAAATTAAAGAAATATGCAGTCTCTAGGCCAAATGTTGCACATACAGGTTCTATATGGTCCATGGAAAGGTTCCTTCCTCCCTTGCTGAGATCTCTCAATGTTCCCTGTACAACCAATAAACTGGTGAAGGGAAACGAAAAATTACTTGAGGAGACAGTAAGAAACGTTTGTGACTATAGTAAGAGAAAGGGTGAAAGAGAGAGAGAGAGAGAGAGAGAGAGAGAGAGAGAGAGAGATTTTCATATTTACATATCAGGTAAGAGAACAAATTTCACCACCTTAATTAGGCGGTGAGCATCACCACACTATAACAAATCTGCCATGTGTCATATAGAGTAATCAGAGTTAACAATAGTTAACTATTCAAATTTAATATATTCAAGTGATATTATGATGAGAGAGAAAACTGATTTAGGAATAAAAGAAACAATAAAAAAATAAAGAAATCATCAGCTCCACAATCTGATCTACAGGAACCTCACCCCTCCCCCTTCCATCTTTCTGGCGGCCCCTCTGGCGCTGGTGACCCCTGCTTGGACTCCGGCTGGTCACCACTTCCCCTGCTCTCTCTTTTTCTCTTTCTCCAAGTGAGTATTGGTGGGTCTTGTTCTATTGCATGAGTCCCAATATTGGAGTGAGTTTAAAGTGAACGATTTGATTCAAATGACATGGAGGAAATCAAATCTGAACTGGATCTGTTCTATAATTTTGATATAAGCATGTAAGGTTGAGGGAGTGTTCACTATGGGAGTGTTCCCTAACATATAAGCATGTTAGGGAGAAAAATAAATGAGAGAGGAGAGAGGAGGAGGAAGAGAAAAAGAGAGAAGCAGGGGAGAGTGGTGACCGGCTGGAGTCCAGGCAGGGGTCTTCAGCGCCGGAGGAGGGGGTAGGGGTGGGGTTGCAAATCAGGATGGGGTGAGCTGGAGAAGGTTTTTTTTTATCATTATGCTTTTGTTTAATAGAACTTTTTGGAAGCATAAATAAATTTTTTTTTTATTGTTTAATTATTTCTCGCTCATAGTTAGCTATAGTTAGTCTATACAACTTGTGGCCTGTGTAGAGGTAGGTGGTGATCCAAATTTGCTCTCGTCAGGTAATTAAAATTTTTTATCAGATAATAAAAGCAGAATAAACCAACCTTATTCGCCCACATAAGACCACATGCATTACACAAAGTTCTTGGACCAGCAGGCCCACGGCGCATTGCCGGAGTATTATTTTCACTAACTCCACAGTGTTGACATCTCCGTAAACTGAAAAAAAAACAGGAAAAACGTTGAATACAACTACATTGCCAACTGGGACCTTCATCAAAATTGTACATCAGCCAAGTGCTATAATGGTAAAATCAGAATTAGCTACTCACACAGTTTCTGGTCGAGGAGTTCCATCTTGTAGGCAACTCTGTGTCGAATCCCAAGCAGAAGCACCTGAATTTTCTTTTAACGATGCAAACTGTCCATTCTTACGATGCATCCTAGCATAATAATAACAATAAAAACAATGACACATCATTAACACCATAGGAACAGGGAAGATGTAAATGACAATTATGGATTTTGGCACATTTGCATGCATACATCATGAATACATAACTAACATAGAAACCAGCAGAGAACTTTTTAGAAGCATTATGACACATTCTTTAAATATAAACATAAACATACATAGAAATATACATAAATAGAAGTATATGTATATATATATATATATTCTCTCAACAATTTCAACTAGAGAGCTGCTGTTTCCTAGAGTTTTGTTTTGTTGTTCAGGATGTATATTTGTTGTGTTTATTGTTTCTAGCAGCTGTAAGGAGGAGATTTTCTTAGCGTAGTAGACCTCTTGTCCTCTGTTTTGTACGTGTTATTTTTTTTTTTTATAGGAAAAAAAAATAGGAAACAAACTTTTATTAATATCAACAAAATGGTACAGTACAGTGGATAAGATATAACTAAACTTAAAAATTAACACCGACAGCAAAGAACCGTACCCAGCTACATATCAAAGACAGCAGTTACAAAAGCACTAATGCTACCCAAGGAAAAAAAAAACATGTACATATAACAATTTCCAATGATACCAAAGAAATTTTAAAATTGTCAACAGCACTAATTATAAGATAAAGGAAAGAAATAAAGAGATATAGAGAGAGAAGGTAAAAATTTTATCTTACCTCTGTGCAACCTCTTTGCGCACAGTGTACCTAATTTTCTTGTCAAAACATCTCTCCTTCCGTTTTTCACGAAACCTAACCAGGGAAGCTATTCTTCGCGAAAGATTTGAACGCTTTGGGGTGTCACCAACACCCTAGAGATTGTGGAAGGCAACACATGACATAAGCATATAAGATGCATTGAAATTGGTCTCATTAATGTCAACATATGCATTACCCTTGTATTCTGATCATAAGACACTTCAACTGTAGGCACACCAGTCGGTACATCACGTCCTCCCAGTAACAAAAGCACCGCTTGCACCTGTTGTATTAAATCCAAAGTTCCAAGCCTTATTTTAAAATAGGCATAACCCCAACCAGAAAACCCATTTTAACAGTAATTAAAACAGGTGCCAGTAAATATAACGGTCAACGTACAGAGAACAGAAACAGATAAAAGATTAATTTGGCAACTAGTTGAAGGAAATGTCGTATTCGACTACTTAGTTATAAATTATAATGAAGCAAATGACGGAATAAAAGTTCATAAAAATCGAATCAAATCATTATTTCAAAAGATGCATTATTGCAGACCAAGAATTCAAGCTATACTGTCCTGCCAATGAATTTTGTCCCCATATTGCTCCTACATATTTGAACATTTGACAATATACTTGTACTCTTATTCCAAAATGTGAGTTTAAAGTTTAAACACCATCACATGGAAATCCATGAGTACATATGTTATCATTTCTATATTTATTTTGTACCTATATTAGAAAAATAGCAAATTGATAGAATTAAACAGCATAATTATTCTAAAGGTCTTAATCTTAAAGAAAAATATTAATAAGTGAAGGAACCAAATCAAAACAAAATAGAATTTTATCATAAATAGCAGGAGTATGAGATTTTAGAGAGAGAGAGAGAGAGAGACCTTCTCAGGTGTAACAGCAGGGAAGACATAGACCTCGCCTTCAAAGGAGAGAGTGAGCTCACTAGTCCTGGACGCCATAACCACACCTCCACCTCCTCCTCCTCCTCCTACTCCACGCTCCGCAACGCTGACGGCCGAGTTCATTTGAACCTCTTCGACATCCTCCATACCATCATCACCACCATCTTCGTACTCACCCTCGTCATCTTCGAGCTGTATGGGATCCCTGACGTGCTCCTCAAACGGCCGAGCTTGCAGAGGCTGTGGATTCGCGGCCGCCATCCAATTCAATTCAACCTTCAACCCCTAACCCGCTCACCAGCTTCTCCCCCAATTCAAAACCCTACCTGTTCCATCCGAGAGAAACCACCGCCTTCGTCGCAGAGAGGGAAACAGTCCAATTTTGCTGCAGAAAACCCTAACCCTAAACCCTATAACTAAAAGCTGAAGATGTAAATTTTCGAGCTCGGAGAAGAAGATGACGATGAACAAGATGAAGAAGAAGAAGCTTCGAAAATCAAGACAAAAATAGCTAAGATTTGCAGGGCGTGCCCTGTGTTTCCTTAGAGAGCCGCAAATTGGAAATAAAATTTTTTAAACAAAATCAAAAAAGCTAATTATTATTTTTATTTTATATTTAGATGCTGGGTATTATTCAGTGCTGCGCAGGTGTACGGTGTGATGTTTCGCGGGTGGTTTTGATTGGTCTGGTGGCGATGGGGTGTGGGGCCACGGCTCACATGCTTGTGTTTTGTGGTGGTGAAGGACCGAAGGTGATTAATGATGTAACCGTGGGTGGGGGCCACCGCGTTGGGTGGGTTTTGTGAGTGCAATCCAACGGCTGGTGGTAGTAGTGATTGTGGGCGTGGGGTGGGAGATAATTATTTATTATAGTGATTGGATTTGGAAAGTGGTCTGAAGTTTTGGGAAAATTACTAAATTGGGACTAGGTGGAATCGACCACTACCAGACTCATCATAGTCACAGGGTATGGAATGTGGAGTCGGGTCCAGGTGGGCATTAAGTGATAGCCATCTGATCCAAAATGGATAATGTTGTACTTGCCCATTATATGGTTGTACACCTACTTATAGTTATAGCCAAGTATGGATTGCTGTCCATTTGTGGAAAAATATTTCTATCAAAAAATATGAATTCTAGGGGTGTAAATGAGCCAACTCCAGCCAAATACTAAGGTGCTTAAGCTCGAATCAAATAATATATTGAGAATATTATTCCACTTCCCCGATCTATTTAGGACAAGGTGTTACAAAAGACCAGGTTGGTGGGAAAAATTTTCAAATATTATTTTCTTCATTATTTCAATTATAATATTATTTAATAAGTGTTTTGCAATTCACATTTTATGTTTATATGTACTCATATTTCTTATGCTTCTAAAAAATTTCTCATCTATAAATACCGAAGATGAAAACATAACAAAATAATAGCCGTAAAGACACCAAACAAATTCTTTGTTTTTTCCTGTATTTTGCTTAATAAGTTATTTTTTATACATTTGAGCAATGAAAATAATCTTTCATTTTCATTTTTTTTTAGCAAGGAGAATTCAACTTGATTTATTCCATTCCACTCGTACCCACTTGAATTAAGGTTGAAATGAATGACACTCCCTCCCTTTTATTTGGTCAACATAGCACTGCAACCTCAGCCAAATGAGTCAAACAAAGAGCAGAGAAGCAAAGTCAACAAATGATTTAAAATACAGAGAAACAAACATTCCCAAGATTGATAGTGAGGTCAGGATCAGTTTGGCAGTCAAAAAAGGCCGAATAATGTCAAGGGTAGGTATTCGACTATTAGGTAAAGGTTGCTTTGCCTCTTTTGCAAGCAAAGCCATACCATTGCAATATCGTCACCGTTGTTTTTAGAGAAACAAGGGCTGGCCAAGAGTGAGAAATGTTGGGGTGGAACCTTGCTGTCCCTTCTCTGTGAATTATAATCAACGTTTTATCTGCCGCCGGTGAGAAATCCGGCGACTGGCCGGAGTTTGGGGAGGCGTCGCCGGTGTTGGAGGGAGGGGCTGCCGGAAAGATGGCAGGAGAGGGAGTAGGGCTTTACAGATCTGATTGGGAGCTGTTGGGTTTTATTTTTTCTTTTTTCTTTTTTCTTCTTAAACAATAGAGAAAAAGAGAGAGAGAGAGAGGATGAGGAAGAGAAAAAAGAGATTGGTGGGTCGCCGGCGTTCAGCAGAGGGCTGGGGTTGCAAGTTGGGTACGGGTTTTATTTTTAAACTAGGCTTTTTACCACCCAAAATTTATATTGATTCCCACTTTACCACCCAGAACTTTATTTGTCCCACTTTACCATCCAAAGTTTATATTGATTCCTACTTTACCACCTAGAAATTTATTTGTCTCACTTTACCACCCAAAGTTTACATTAATTCCCACTTTACCACCCAAAACTATTTTTCGTGTCCCAGTTAACCTTTTTTCGTCTATTCTGTCACTCTAGATTCAGGGGATAAAGTAGGAATCAATGTAAACTTTGGGTGGTAAAGTGGGACAGATAAAGTTATGGGTGGTAAAGTGAGAATCAATGTAAACTTTGGGTGGTAAAGTGGGACAAATAAAATTCTAGGTGGTAAAGTGAGAATCACCCCAAACTTTGGGTGGTAAAAACACAATTAAGCCTTTAAACTAATACAACTTTTTGGGAAGGTACATAGTTTTTTTAAATATTTAATTGTTTTCTCTCTCATAATTAACTATGATTATTGTTAATGTAAAAGACAGATGTCATCTATAGAAATAGGTGGTCAGCAAATTTGTCTCCAACTCTTTTAATAAGCAACGTATCACTCTAGCACTGCTCTTATCCAGCAGTACATAAAATACACATCATTCGTTTGCATATTCTAATGTTCCCAAACATTTTTGTAACAATAACCTTAAAAATGGCTATAAGTAAGAGAGTTAATTATAGCAATAATTCATAAATTATTCCTGGGGTATCAGTTTAATTCATGAATTTCATTTTGGAAGTCTATAAACTATGCATAAGTATCACTTTAGTCTTTTTTGTAACTTTTTTTACATTTTCCGTTAAACACTTATGTGTCACGTGACCCATAAGTAAAGGGTATTTTTGTCCTCATAATGCCATACCCTTCCTCCAAGGCCTCATTCCAGCCTTTACACAATGATTTTCAAAATTATTGAGAAGAACAAGAAAACAGTCAACACATGGGTAAGAACAGAATGAGACGTCGGAGGGATAGGGCACTGTAAGGATGAATATACCCCTCAAATATAAGTCGCGTGCAACATATAGGTATTTTAGACAGAAAACCGAAACTCTAATGACTAGAGTGATATTCGTGCAATAGTTCATAGACTTCAGAATTCTATTGCACATAGACTTCAGAATTCTAAAATGAAATTTATGGACTAAAGCTAGAATTAACTCTTAAGTAAAAGCACCACTGTTTCTTAATTGATTTTCTGGAATAAAAGTAGAAACATTTGTCTCAAATTCTTGCTCTCCATAACGCCATGCTGTCTGAGACATAGTATAAATAGGTCAAATTCTAACTGGTTTATTACAATTATTAAACTCTCATGCAATCACGTCGCCACAAACGTATTTCAGATTTTCATTTTTCTCAAGGAAAAGGGCAGCTAAAAACAGATAAAATGGTCATGTGAGAGGCTATTAAATATTAACGAATAGAAAATTCAATAATATACAAGCTTAAATGGTAAAATGGTTAAGGTTTTGTAAATACGTTATATATAGATCCTCGGCAGGCAGTTTCAAGCACAGTACCAAACTCCAAAAAAACAAAATCCAGAAAGGAAAAAAGAAAAAAAGAAAAAATAGATGACTTCTTGTATTGATCAAGGCACTATTATAGCTGTACATTAGATCAGACAAACCAAATAAAATTACGACAAAACCTACTTGAATGATGCCAGATACAACTTTGGCCTTTTAATGAAACAACCTAGTGTTCAGCAACTAAAGCTTTGTTATCGCCATTAGAGAAGGGAACAATACTGTTGTGTGTATGGATGGCAGTTCCGGTGTCCGATTCATTCGCTTCAGCTTCAACCTGTTTAAAATGCATGAAAAAATGGGCACAACACAAAATTTATCACTGTCGGGATAATGAAAATATAATTGTGAACATAACAATGTGAAGCTGCCTGATATATGTACTCAGTCTCAGAGATATGAACACACCTGTTCAGCTGCAGTCACTAAATGGTCCTGGGTTCTCTTGGAAATTTCCCTCAAAGTCCCCTGCAAAATTTTGATGTCAAATGTGTGAAATGCTGAAATCTCTGCTAGAGAAATAGTAGGTGCACATTATGTTGCTAAAAGAAGATTTACAAGTAATACCCAAAGAATGCATGGAGTAATGTATTCAACTGGAAACCTGAGTCTAGCAATTTAAGGTCAAGCAAACATCCAAATCTTGAAGTCGGGAAGATAAGATGCAATGTAATGTTTCATTAATACCTCTGAGAATTTCAGGCATATGAAAGTTATTAGTTCACAACCACAAATGCACGTACAGCCAATGGTGTTAACTTCTAACTATTCAATCATACTCATCCACATATCTATGCTATCACCCCATACTCATCTCTCCCAACATATATTTATTCATGAATTTTTTTCAATCAACCGTTCAGACTTCTAAAGCAATGTCAGTAATTAATTCATGAGAGCACGGATAAAATTAATAATTAACGACAATAATTATTTTGGGTGGGTGATCAAGTAGGAGGATTGAGAGCACAATTACTATACATTATAATCAGTCACGAAAATCATATCTTTGTACAAAAGAAATAAAGTGATCAATTCATGAGAGATACAGACCCTGTTTGCCCAAAAAAGCCCACAAGCATTGCAAAGAGACCTTGGACCAGATGGCCCACGCCGCATCATTGGTGTGGACTTTGAACTTATTCCACAATGCGTGCATCTAGACAGGCACACAAAAGATGCAAATCAGAAAAGATCCAAAAATTGTTAAAAGTGAAACACAAAAGATACAAGTATGAAAAACAAAATATAATGCAGCCTCAAAAAAAGAAAAAATGAAAGTAAAGGAGTTCAAAGAAAAAAGAATACAAAATATCATCCATCAAACTCTTACAGTTATTTGTTTCTTATGAACATAGAACTCTATAGTATTGCATAAACTCACAAGGTTTCTGCATGGCTATCATCCTGCCCTGACTCCTGGCCAGTACCCCAGCTATAATCTCCATCTGACTTTTTGGAAGAGGTAAATTGCCCCTTATTGCGCTGCATCCTGATGTAGATATATATACAAGAATCAAGCATGGAAAGTAAAAACGAACCGAAATGGTAAAGCTAGAAGCATAATAGCAACAAAATAATAAATCAATAAAAGGAAGAATACTCATCATATCATCCTTACTTCCTTGGACCAATTAAGTATATATAGGTGATATACATCTGTCTTTTTATAAATTAGCCTAGTTGTAATCTGAGAAATGAATACAAGCCATGCTAAACTCATTCTTAATCCCAAATGATTTAGCTTGGCTACATGACTTCACCCTATGATTTAAACTAAAAAGCATGGATGCCAGGAGGACAACTGTGTCAAGTGCCTAGCAGTTTCTTTCAACATGACTTTACACAACCAAAAAAAGAAATAATAACAACAACAAAAAGGGGGGGGGGGGGGGGGGAGGGAAGAGTGAGAGAGAAAAAAAAGGAGGAAAATTAAACTTGTATATCCAACTTATGTTGCAAGATTCTATGTTAAGGAATCTGCATGTCGACATCTAAGTGGCCCAAACTGAGCAAACCTTTTATGAGATTTAGATAACACTTACCCTTCAGAAGTCTAAAACTGGGCTTAAGGACCCACACCAAATAAGAAGACTTTTTTTACCTGGTGAAAGTATCCATGGTGTTTATTTAGGGCTTCTTCTTGTTTTTTTCTTTTTTTTCAAGATCCAGCTATTGCTCATGCTACAGTCAAAATACACTCCAACGAAGTGTTCATCCTCTAACAGGCTTATATTTCCATATTTGTTAAGTATGAACCTATCATCACCATAATGTAGATTTCCATGGAATAGTGTGCTTACCAAGTACCATGGTATGCTAGCAGTTGGCTGATATGATTTGGTAATAATTTTAAATGCAAGGTACCCTTCTCGCTCAAGACACGTTATCTTCAATAAGACTAAATTTTCAAATACTTCTAAGAGAATGTCTGATGTGAACTAACCATGCAAAAGTATACCGCTAATACCATAGCCCTACATATACTAGTTTCTTAACCTCCATCATCATTTCCCCCTCTTTCCAGAGAAATTACTAACATAATCTATTAAGTTTTCATTCATCACACTTGATAAACTGTCACAAACATGAGCAATATGAGTACAGGAGAAATTTAAATTTTTAGATACCAAATTAAACTTCTAAAAATAAAATCATACAATGTACTAAATCAGAAAACCTTAGCCCATGTGTCAAACATCGCAAGGGCATTAGTCAGTTATCATAACACTTGGAAAACAAGACAAAATAATTTCCCTAACTTCAGGTATTAGGAAGTCAACCAAAAAAAAACTTCAGGTATTAGGAATTGGATAGGTTTCATGATTTTATCCTAGATTGCTAAAGGTTTTCACAATTTATGGTCTCTTTATAGCAGATTAAAGCAATAAGAAGGTGATGTATGAATTCAAAAGAGAGGTGCTCCTATGTTGTTTATACAATTTGAAAAGTACTTGCAAGTTTGATCAGATTATCTAATTTCATACTTTTATGACTCTACAAAGAAAGAGTGTAACACATATATGTTATAAAGAAAACTATAATATCAGATGTTACACTTCTTATAATTAAGACGTTCTTTCTCTTCTTTTCAGCTCACATTATCTTGTCGTCAAAATAAGCTAAGTTAATCGTGTGCTTCAAATAATTGATCCCATACAAGTTCTAAGAATGATATTTTTATCTACTGCAAAAATGTGGAAGGTTTAAACATCAGTTGAATTACATGTATGATATTAAAGCATATGCTGAGTCACCAATTTGAACAACAAAAATTGTGGATAGTTTAAACATCACTGAACTAAGTCAACAATTTGAGCAGAAGCATATTATATTGACCACATCACCTGAGTGCAACTTCTTGACGGACACTGTATCTAACTTTTTTATCAAAGCATCGTTCTTTCCTCTTTTGACGGAACCTACTTAATGATGCTGCTCTGTGAGGCTGACTACATCGTATGGGGTAGTCTGCTGCAGCCTACATACATGAAAAACAGTCATTGGTATATTCAAATATGATGTGAAAGCTTTCCAGTCTTTTCAGTCTAAGTAGATACCCTCTGATTCTGAGATGCCATCTCCGCACCTTGTGTTCCAGCATTTAATTCGCAACCCCCCAACAGTAATAGCACTGCTTGAACCTTCAAACGCCATCCAAATGCACAAACTGTTAGCAATCAAAGTAAATTCAAATGTCTCAAAAACAAACCCTCGTCCTCATTTGGTTTCCAAGAAACCTTACCGGACAAAAAAAAAAAGAGAAATTTAACTAATCTTACTTGCATGATGTTTGGTTTCCACAAAGAGTAAAAACAAGACCTTATCGAGGTCAATCAAGCAATAGTTTTAGTCGAATCCAATTATATAAAATTTCAAACTCTTCAGAATTACATAACTAAATTTCCATCCGTCATCCACATTTTCTTAGAAATCAAACAGAAAAGCGCTAATAATTCACCAATCAAATTCTGATAAAGTTCGAACCTAACCTTCTCAGCCGTAACTGCGTCGAAAACAAAGACTTGGCCACGAAACGAAAGCGTGAGCTGACTGGAGCCATCGAAAGGCTGAATGGCTAATTCGGAGCCACCAGAGCCGCCCTGAACATAGACAGCGTCGGATGTCATATCCTCGGTGACAACACCGCCTCCACCGTCGTCGAGCGCGTGCGGTTCGTAGTGAATGTGGGCGTTGTCGATGGAGTCGGCTACGCCGGCGGCATCGTCTTCGTCGCCGGCGGGGATCTGATTGGGCATAGTGGTCATGGGGGGCTGGGGGTGTTGTCCGTACATTGGCAACGGTTGACGAATCGGACCAACGATGGTCGTTGAAGCATTACAGAGGGGAATCGATCAGTGTATGTGAAAACCTAACCCTAACCCTAACCCTAACCCTAACCCTAAAACCCCGAATCTTAAAAAGAAAAACGGAGAGTTTTGAGTTTTGGGGAATATATATACGGTGTTGGTGTTCGTGTTGGTGTTGGTGTTCGTGTTGGTGAAGAAGAGAAGAGAATGATAATTTTGCTGAGTAAAGAGAAGAGGAGTCAGGGAGTGAGTTTTCTTTCTTTCTTGTATATCTTCTCTTCTATTTTATAAATTTATAAATTAATTAATTGTAATTACTTTCTTTTAGAGAGAGAGAGCGCAGAGTGAAGGACAGCTCAGGAGGACACAGTCACACAAGGGTATGACCCGTACCCGTATGGGTAAAGAACAAGGAGAAGTGACCCGGTTTAATGTCATAACTACGAGGAAGTTTTGATTAATTACACAAATATACATTAACTTATATAAATTATGCTTAATTATCGATTTACTATCCAAAATTATAACTCATTTTTATATTGCCACCTGAAAATAATTATGTTTCAAATTACTACCTGTAACTTACATCCGTATCTCATTTTACCTTAATTTTTTAGAAATAAATTTATACTTTCCAAATTTTCTTGAAAGTTTTAGAGGGAAAATTGGTATTTTGACTCCATAATAAATTAGTACTAGTCAAGACGAATCCATGAATTTTTCGTGTATTTTCCTGAGTTCAGAGTTATTTTTAATTAATTTTTAAAATTTATAAAAATTTAAAATTTAAAATTAAAAAATACAAAAACAAATGTGACACGCAACGCATATCCAGCGCGCCACATCAGCAATAACGGCCAAGTCAGCATTTTTAATGAAATTGTTGACGGAACAAGATAAAATAGGACACGGATATTAGTTATAGGTGATAATCTGGAACAAAAAAAATTCATGTGACAATATGAAAATAAGTTACAGTTTTAAATGGTAAATCGATAATTAAGCATAATAAATTAGTACTAGTCAAGACGAATCCATGAATTTTTCGTGTATTTTCCTGAGTTCAGAATTATGTTTAATTAATTTTTAAAATTTATAAAAATTAAAAATTAAAAAATACAAAAACAAATGCGACACGCAACGCATATTCAGCGCGCCACATCAGCAATAACGGTCAAGTCATCATTTTTAATGGAATTGTTGACGGAACAAGATAAAATGGGACACGAATATAAGTTATAGGTGATAATTTGAGACAAAAAAAATTTTATTTGACAATATGAAAATAAGTTACAGTTTTAAATGATAAATCGATAATTAAGCATATAAATTATTACCCTAAAAGGCTTAAGAGTTTTAAAAATTACTTAAAATAATGCAAATTTAATTTGTTAATAAAAAGGAAAAAACAAACAATAATGACATATTTTCACGCGTGTTAGGAGTTAGGACTTAGGAGCGTGCATTAGCTGATCTTAGATCACTGATAGGCATCAATCAATCAACATACTTACTGATCGATAGGCAATTGTACTTGCAATGAAACTATAGCAGCAACTGCAAAGGCAGTTGTTGATCAATTTTTTAAAATTTATCTTGAATGTTAGTATTTGGCTATTTGCACAGTTAATTAGATTTTTTATAGTGTGTTTACGAATGTAATATTTTAAGATTTAAAATTAGTGATTTTTATTGAAAATATATAGTGTAGCAATGTTGTAACTAGAGTTGCAGCTAATTGTTGCTACAATTATACTTGGTATTAGTGCAAACCACTTATCGATTAACATGAAGTGTCGATCAATCAGTACTCCTTTTTGCCCTAGAATATAAAGTCAAAAGCTCATGTCCTTTTAAGTAACAAACTTAATTATTTGCCTTTTTTTAGTAAAAAGACCCTAAGTTTTAACCATAGGACAACCATCGAACTTATAAGAGGTTGAATTTGGGTGCATGGCAGCAATTCTACTCTCTCAATTTGGCAATCCACCAACGACTGCGAAACTTTATTCATTTAGCCTCATTCACTCTAAATCGATTATATACTTAATTCTTTATGAATTTAAAGTAGATTGCCAATAACCTTGTCCTTTATCTATGAAATGTAAAACACTCTAAACCGAATATTATTATTATTTTTTGTTACCTACACTGCCTGCCATACAAGGTGATACTCCTCTCATCTTTAACAAAACCCAAACCCCAATATACCAACATTCTTTATATCAAGGCAAACAAGCATAATATTGATGAATGGATGCTCAAATTACGGTTTGGGAGTTTTCAAACGATATATTATCATCATTCCTTCGTGTTTGTACCCAAAAGATTTGTATTTTCAAAAATTGAAATCGCAATATGTTCAGAGCACTAATGCCGAACACTTTTGGTATTGTTCGAAAATGGTGCGCCGAACATCATTGTGGGTGTTCAGTTGTGAATTACCGAATAAGCCCACGAATTTTTTCAAAAAAACATATGTTTGATTGCGGACCGCCTAACCTCCCCTAAAGCATTCAATTGTGGTTCGTACAACGTGTTATGTGTTGTTCGATGAACTAGTGACAAACAGTATCCAAGTTTTTCCATTTCAAAACCTTCATAATTTGTTCAAATTTGACAAAAAAACACAAATATGTACTTTAGGATAACGCACATAAAATGTACCAAATAACTTAAAACAAAACCCTAAATCTAAAATTTCATTCATGACAAAAAAAATAGAAAGCCTAGAAAACAAAATTACATTAGTTGGGTGGTAGTGGTGGCTAGAACGACAAGTGCATGGGCTAATTTTCGATGGTGATGTCGTTGGGATTGAGAGGTGGTGGTGATGGTGTTAGGTTTGAGAGGTGGTGGTGATAGTGATGGTGTTAAGATTGCGTTTGTTTGTTAGGAGTAAGTAGAATTGTTGGGTGTGATGTTGAGTTTTAGTAATAGTAATTTAAGATAGTTTTAACATTTTTAAAAATGAAGGTAGATGTAAAGAGTGTGTTAAATTTAGAGTGCTGCTATTTGCACACATTTTTTTTTTCTTTTTGCACACACTTTTTTCCTACACACCTCTTATCTTCTCCTAAAATTTTAAATTTCTCTTTAACACACTTCTCCAATTACCCTAATACTCTTATTTTATACATTTCACAAAATTTCTCACCACAACACACCCCTTCACCCACCACACCCCCATCAACTCAGACAAAAAAAAAAAAAAAAAACACAGCCCCTCCCCCTCCCTCACCCGACCACCTCCCTCATTCTCTACTTCCCTCACCGACCACCTCCCTTTCTCTCTCCTCCCCGCAACACCGACCTCTCTCTCTCTCTCATCCCCACAGCACCACCCTCCTATCTCTCTCTCTTCTTCCGCAGCACCACCCTCCCTCTCTCTCCTCCCTTTCGAACACCATTAAAACAAATTGCAATTCGGCAGGTTCGGCGGACCAGTGCTGAACTGGGCTATTTCGTTCGGCACTCATTCGCTGAACAATTCTGTTATATTCGGCGGATGACTGCTGAACGAAACATCCCGGTTCGGCACTGATCCGCCGAACCTGCCGAACTGCATTTTTTTTTTTTAATGGTGGATGTTGGCTGGTTGTCTGCCAAAGGGAAGGAGAGACGTTGCGGGGAGGTGGTGACTCGAGAGGCTGAGTAGTCGCCGCTATGCAAAGGCTGGAGTTGGAGCCAGTGTGGGCTTGGTTCTGGGCTTCGAGGTGGAAGACAAAGTGCTGTGGGCGGAGGTGTAGCAGCGTGTGGGAGGACAACGAGCTCATGGAGGCTGGGTGCTGCGCGCAGGCGATTGCGAAGACGAGGTGCGCGCAGGCTAGTAGATTGGGTTGGCAGCTGCTGGTGGTCTTTGCTCGTGGGGAGGTGGCCAGCGATGGCAGGCGTGGCCAAGGTTGGCGGCGGAGTGACCCCATCAACTTAGACGGTGAAGAAGAAAAAAAAATGAAAAAAAGAAAAAGAAAAAATGGAGATAAGGATGGGGATGAGAATGGGGTGTGTAAGGGGGGGGGGAGATGTGAATAGGGTGTGTGGGTGAAGGGAGGGCCAAAGTGGTCTTTTTTCTTGAGTTTTTTTTTTTTTTTTTTCATTCAGAAAAGGTGTGAAAAAAAAAAAAAAAAGATATGCCAATAGCAGCCCAGCCCTTTAAATTTATTGATAAAAATATTTTTTTTATGACAAAAACAAAAAAATAAAGATACGCGTAAAGAGCGTCTGGAAGGATAAAAAAATTTGGTCCGAAATAGCGGCACCTTTTTATGGCCAGAAAACTTGCATTCATTATTCAACGCTGCCGTCTATTTATCTATTCAACTACGATAACGTGAATAAACAAATAATTCATTCATATTTGGACCGTCGGCTAAGCAAAGCTTCCCTTCAATATATAAATAAATAGCAGCAGCCAGCCACCAAAACAAAACAAACACTCCATTAATGGAGAAGAAGGAGATGAAGACTCAGACTGAGAACGGCGTCGTTTTGCATGTGGTGGTGTTTCCATGGCTGGCCATGGGCCACCTCATACCCTTCTTCCACCTCTCCAAGCTGATAGCCCAAAAGGGTCACAAAGTCTCTTTCATTTCAACCCCACGAAACATTCTGAGACTTCCCAAAATACCCCTACACCTCTCCTCTCTCATCAACCTCGTACCCCTCCCTCTTCCCCACGTCCAAAGCCTCCCCACCTCAGCCGAGTCCTCCACCGACGTTCCGTACCACCAGCAACAATTGCTGAAAAGGGCCTTCGATTTGCTGGAATTGCCGTTGAGGACCTTCCTCCAGTCCTCCCCGAGCCCCCCGGATTGGGTTGTCTACGACTACGCCTCCCACTGGCTTCCCTCACTCGCGGCTGAGTTGGGGATCTCACGCGCCTTCTTCAGCTGCTTTAACGCCGCGTGCCTGGCTTACTTGGGTCCCCCGTCGGTTTTGGCCGACGGCCAAGATTCGAGGACCAAGGCTGAGGATTTCACGGTGGTCCCCACTTGGATCCCGTTCGAGTCCGACATGGCGTACCGGCTCCACGAGGTTTCTAAGTACGTGCAAGGTACGATTGAGAACGAATCGAGCACGCCCGATACGGTGCGTTTTGGGGTTGCGATTAAGGAGAGTGAGGTCGTGGTTATTAGAAGCTGTGATGAGTTTGAGCCCGAGTGGTTTGGTTTGCTCAGAGAGCTTTATGGGAATGGAAAACCAGTTGTTCCAGTTGGGTTTTTGCCTCCATTAGTGGAAGAGGAAGACAGAGAAAATGACCAGGAATGGGTTGGTATCAAAGAGTGGTTGGACAAGCAACGAGCCAACTCAGTGGTTTACGTAGCACTCGGGACCGAGGCAACTCTTAGTCAAGAAGAACTCACTGAGTTGGCTCTTGGGTTGGAGCTGTCCGGGTTGCCGTTCTTTTGGGTGCTGAGGAACTCGCCCGGGTCGACTCAGTCCGTGTTAGAGATATTACCTCATGGGTTTATGGAACGAGTGAGAGGTGTTGGGGTGGTACACCTTGGGTGGGCTCCGCAGGTGTGGATACTGAGTCACGACTCGGTGGGTGGGTTCTTGACTCATTGTGGTTGGAACTCGATGATCGAAGGGCTCGGGTTCGGGCGGGTTTTGATCCTATTTCCGATTTTGAATGATCAAGGGCTTAATGCTAGGTTGGGGAGTGATAAGGGACTTGGGGTGGAGATACCTAGGAAAGAGCAAGACGGGTCATTTACGCGTGACTCGGTGGCTGAGTTTGTAAGGTTGGCAATGGTGGATGAGTCGGGCGAGTCATTAAGGATGGGGGTTAGACAGATGAAGAATTTGTTTGGAGATAGAAATAAAAACGACCGAATGGTGGACGAGTTCATATGTTTTCTTGAGGAGATAAGGCAATCAAAGTTAACAACATAGTTTGCATAAAAGATTCTTTCGTAAACAACAAAAATGAAAGAGGAGAGAATTCTATTTATTTTTATATGGGAAAAGAAGAAAACTTTCTTTTTTATTGGTCCAAGAATGAAAGATTTCTAATAAGCGAGTTTATGTTGCAATTTACAATTCTTAGCTCTAATTTAAAAGCATTAACTTCAGATTCAGTGGGTGACCGAGTTAGCATTCTCCCTTTAGCTACTACACACAATATCAAGTTTAAAAAGCCAAGAAAAGTGAGCGCTCCAAGCATGTATTAGAAGGTCCTTTATGTTTGGTTGGAAGATTTTCATGAATTAACAGGGTGTTCTCACAGTCACAGTAAACAAAAGCATCAAATTGTCTTTCACACAATCATATGTTGAATCAATAATTTTCTAATGCAAGACAGAAATGCTAAATCAATGCCGAATGCGAGAGAGCATTTGACAAGGCACTTCGTATTTTCATATCAAAGAGGCATTTCACTTGCATGACACAATTCGCTTTTTCAATGCAGTTGGTTTTGTGTTGATTTCATCGTACAATCAACATGATCAACAGACCTACGATGATTTCCTGACGCCTCCACAATTTAAAGGCATATAAAATCCCAAATCTCTCACTCTTGTGAGTAAACTAGAATATTAAATGAGTTTATGGGAGCACTATTTGCAAAACATATGTCTGTAACCACACTAGATTAGAATACCATTGAGTACACATAGAAGACTTTCAATGGCGAAGCAACCAAATATTGGAAAACCCTATTTTATGAGAGTAAATAAATTCCAATGAATACCAGTCCCTGTTGAAGCCAATCTCTTTAGAGAGTTTATGTTTAGTAAATATGCCACACACTTAAAGAAATAAAAGGGTAGTCATTTGCTTTAGAAAAGAAGGCACTGCAGCCCATCTATACAAGGTTTGAAGAATTAACACTTGCTACTTGGAAAAGGAAAAATCAGAGTTGGCCTGCCACTGTGGTTAATACACAATCTTTTAATTCTAACCTATCAAGACATAATGTACATGTATGTGTCAACACTCCTCAAGATGGGAGATGAGGAGCAATGAATTGTTAGAGGGAAGTATTTTACCATTTTGAAATGTTACAGAAAAGTACAACTCACAAAGTTCTCGAGCTCTGCATGTGTTTACATTAATATAAACTGGAGCTTGAACATGCTTCAAAACTGCTCAAGTAATGCCAGTGGATCTGCATGTATCTTATTGTCTTCAGTTCACACACCAAAAAGTCTGGGAGGCAAAACCAAATTGTTAGGGAGCCGAGGCCCTGGCATGTAGTATATAAGGCTCAACATCTTGAAATCTTTTGTAGAGACTCCTGAAAGGGTGACAAGATAATCACAATCTGAAGGCAATGCAAGCAAAATAGTATAATAATTTCAACTGTCATTTTGGGTACTTCAACCACATTTTTTGTAATCCAAGAAATAAAGAGGGAAGACTGGAAAAACAGTGAATGCAACTTCAAATAAACACATTTAATATTATATATGTAATAAACAATTGAATCTTAAACACATTTAACTACAGGCATTTTCCAAAAGCAAAAATACAGCGCTCATTAGTTATATCAATTGCAACCTGTGATGTAGACAAGAAATATGAGGTCCAGCTGCCGTATTGTTGTAATTTTCAGATATTGACCGATTCAAGTTTTATCACGTGGGAATAAACATGCAATATCAGTTGGCGTCATATCATAGTTCCAAAGGTTATGTCCTAAAAGATTCAGGCTGAATCAGGTACTCTCTAAATTTAGAGTTATACATGTTTTTAAGTGCAACGGAAGATCTGATATTTCACAAAAGTTTAGTCTTTCCTTGGGTGTTGGGTGTAAGGTAAAATCGTTTATGCATTTACTAGGTAGTCCTTCCTGCTTAATTGTACTCGAAGAACCGCTTTTATTGTATATTTGAGTAGTTATGGCAAAAAAAGAAAAAGAAAAGAATATTTGAGTATTTTGAGGGACTCTCTGTCTCTGTCTCTCTCCATTGTTTACAGTGACAGAACAGTTCCCAAAAGCTCCCTTTTTCTGGGTTTTTATTTTCCCAAAAGAAAGACACATTAAAAACACAAACAATACAAATTAGTGGATTAAAACCCCATTTTAGTTGCCATCAGAAATTCCAGCAACCTATCCCTTTCCACGCCCTCCAGCAAGTTTTACAAACCCTAAGCCTGTGACATGAAGCATATACGGGTAAGCTTCCAAGCCTATCCAACATTATTAACATGCCTCTTTATTTCCCTAATTAACAGTCATACTACATCAGTTCAAAAAAAAAGAGAAAAAAAAAAAAAAACCCTTCATAGTACAAGAAATTTAGCTGCACTGATAATGTCCAAGAATTGACAACACAAAATGACTTCATTTTGGTGGCATCACTATTGAACCTTTTTTTTGAAAAGAGGCATCACTATTGAACCTTACACATTCAGTTATGAAACGGCACACACTAGTTTGAAATGGAGTTTTGGAACAACAAAATAAGTGATCTAAAATCAACAAACTAGCACATGCTAAATCTTTTTTCAATGAGGTAGCCAAGACAATTTTTCAGGCAAAGACTAACAATAAGTGCAGGCGAATGTGTACTTACTAGTTACTACTCATGGTTATAGTTTCAAAGAAGTATTCTAAACTGGAACGTTTCCATCTTGTTTCCCATACCCAAAATCACTACATGCTAGGTTGCCATCTAAATAACTCTTTTGTCTAGTCCATAGGTGGTTCAAAGGAGAATTTTGTTGGTTGCTTTGTTATTCAGCACTAGAAGCATCACACACACGTTACACATATGCAATACAACAAACTACAATAGGAAGAGAGGAAGTGGAGTGCATGAAATGAGGGTGGATTGGTTGGAAGTGAGGTATATGCAGTTATGATATACGTTATCCTTAAATTTTAAATCTATTAATAAAATTGTTTAAAATAGTAAAGGTATAAATGTAATTGACATTTTCTATATTAAGATTGAAAAAAAGTGCTCCCCTAATAATATTATATAGAATAATATATAATATATAAATGGAATAACTCAAAGTAGTTAACTGCTACTGCAGACATGCAAAAGCTACGCGTGTCTGCACTCCGTTCTTGCACTTATGGTTAAGTGCATTGGAGAAATCCCCTATATATATTATGCTGTCTTGTTCACACATACCCACATAGACAGGAACACACCCACCCACCCACTCACCCACCATTTGTTGTACTATCCAACTACCTTAAGCTGATGAATCAATTCACCCACTTGCAACAAATTAGGATTTAATCCATCTGACACTGTTTCTAATTAAAAAGAAATAAGTAGTTCTATTTGAACTCCAAATTTGCTCCTTTTACTCCCCAATTATTTTTCTTATGTATGAAATTACTTTATTATTGCTTTTTCTAAAAAGCCCTAGCCATGGCTGCCACACACAGAGGTCCTGCTGTAAAGAGAACCATGGAGGTGCCGCTGTACATCCATTAGGTTCAAGATGATCTCACATTGAGCCAAACTGCTCAGTTCAAACATATGTACAGAATGTTAAAGAGAGTTTTCTTTTTTGGTGCTACTTTACAACCAATCACAAGGGGTATTGATTTTAGGTTTCAAGATATTCAACTCTGTTCTACAAGAGTCTTTTCTTGATAGCCTTAGAAACCTGTCTAACAGCAACAGCATCGCAACAAAAATTTAACAAAAACTTAATACCAGTAAATTGATCAGTGACTATAAGTCCCAAAGGACAAACATCAACCAAAATTATTACATCTAAATATGTCCAAATAATGTCAAAAATGAAACTAATCAAAATTTAAAATGTGAAAACTTGTAAGAAAGTGACAGCAACATACCTGGGACTAACATCACGGATCCTGCTCGCCATTGTAACTCCATAATTTCTATGCCAAATGGTTAATCTACCCTGTTCAAGAAGGTTTGGATTTTAAATTTCGAGGAAGGCTTTTTCGAAGTTGAGGATTTTCTATAGAATACACGAGAAGGGTTCCGTCTTTTGTTCCAGCTAAGAAGCATTCTTCTGGGGTCACCGTTAGGGATGTTATCATCTTTCCAACTCCATTATATTTCTTTATGACCTCAAGTGAATTCATAGAGCGTACAACTATTTGCCCTTGGTCACCAGCACAAACCAAAAATTCACCACACCCACTCAGCTCAACACAGTTGAGGCGTCCATTGGATTCAGAAGAGGCAAGATGTTTACCGTTAATTGAGTACAGATGCAAACTTAGATCATCATCAGCGTAAAACACGATCCTACCATGCCGAGAGGCAACAAGCTTTGACAATGCACATCCAGATGGATGGCGCAAGGATCTTACATATCTTCCATCCTGAAGGGTGTGAAAAACACAAGTTCCATCTTTCGATCCACTGATAACTATGTCAAGCTCCACGCTGACATATAAGCATGTAATTATATCATCATGTCCACAGAGAATACGAAAAGGAGTTTCAACAATGACATAATCTTTACGAGGTAATTCAGTCTGTGTATTACGAGGTCTCTTTTCTTGGATTTTACCTCGGAAAACTTCCCACACCATGATTGTAGTGTCATAACTTCCAGTTGCAAGGAAGCTTCCATCAGATGTCACTGCAGCATATCAATGATACAGCTCAGAAAGTACTTTGAGAGTTTGAGAAGCATTCTACCAAACTAAAAAGCCAACAACCAAACCCTTGCTCAGAGGAAGAGAAATCAGTGGACTTGTTATTTGATACAAAATAAATGGCATTACAATGGCAGTACATCGGTTATCACAGATCAATCCAGAAAAAAGCACATATGCATGACATTGCATAGAATTCTGAGATTTTGCTTCAGCATTTCTCACTTGACTCGTATGTCTCCATCATGTCACGTCATGATTTACGATGTAAAATGTTACAATGACCAAAATAATATGATAAATTGCGGGATAAAAAATCTATTAAATTTAGATTGTAATAGCTTATTCTGTGATCTTCTTCATACATAATTTAGCATCAATTATAATAGCATAGTAATGAATATGATTCGATGTATGACAGTAACCCATATTGCAAAACAATCACCACAACCATATCGCATAACACGCTTTGGATGTTTGGGGGTAAACAACCATAATATTTGAAAGTAAACAAATCTAAAACTTGTAAACTATTAAATTGTCTTTCAGAGAGTGAAGCCTCCTTGTGCAGGGGGAAAAAATCATGACCCACCAAGAAGCATGATTTATCTACATGATGCATCCATGATCTAACCGGGTAAAAACACATAAAAGCAGGCAACATTTAACCAACCACAACAATAGAGCACCTGAGCCTTGCCTCAATATAAGACTACATGCACTGCAATGCGTTAGAAAATATCACATAGCCCACATGTTACACCCTTAGAGAACCACATGGCCCTTCTATCAACACCCTCCTGAGATCAAACAAACCTACGCATGTGTTTTCTGTTATTTTTAGTCTACTTTAAAAATGAGCAAGTATGGACTATAAAGTATAAAGCAGCATGTTTTTATTTTTAAATTTTATTTGGGAGAAAATCCACTTGACCCCATTACAATAATGCTCTTCACTTGGCCACCTAATGATCTAGAAAGCCAATCCGCCTCCCTACGGTTTATCCAATTACATTTTCTTCAAATGGGGTAAGCAAATGTTGTCTTTACCTTCACATACATGTGCCTTGTGAAGGTAAAGATAATTTTGTCTTCCAGTTATGAAACATACCTGCAACACAACTGACCACATCCTTATGCTGTCTGATGCTTTGCACCAATCTGCCATCATTTAACGATATAACCTGAAAGCTATTTTCCCAATTGCCACATGAGATCAAAAAATTCTCAGATGGTGTTTGCATTGTCACAAAGCATTGTGATCCAAGCTCAACATTTTCAGCCTTCGGACTCCCAATTTTACGAGGAGAAAGAATATCAGAACCAATGCCAAAAGAAGGATCCTGCAAAAGTTTATTTAATTAGTATGCATCCTAACGTACTTCGAGGAAAAAAATCCTATCAAACATTACAATAATACAATCCAGTAATTCAAGAAAGAACTAAGACCAACCTGAGAGCCAGAGAAGGTAAAATTTCCACCAGATTGCAGTGAGGTTGTCAACCATATCTTAACTGACAAGGTGAGCCCCTGGTTTACAAGGACAATATTCGAGTCCACTGTACGAATATATAAGGTAGCTGGCTGTGGATGACTTGAACTACAAGCAATTGAAGTCAAGTTAATAGACCCAGGTGCAAAGCGCAAAGGATGAGCAATTGGTATTGGTGGCCCTCTTCTTGGGTGTTTTTTACGGAAAATCTGAATTGGCGTCTGGCCAAAATTTGCAATTTGGTCTTCAATTGCCGATCTTTGCAAATCGTCTTCCATGGTTTCCAGATCAACGGCACCTTCATAGGTTAAGTAATAAAAAATATTTGCTGCCTGTATTTCAATAATATTTTCACAGATCAGTATATTAGTAATAAATGAACAATATACAAGAGACAATTTTCAGGATTGATTAGAAAGGTACCTCCACAGCTGGTTTTCCACGCTGCTTGTAACCAAATATCAAATCTATCCAATGATGTAGATTAGAGCTAACATATTCACTTTCAAGGGCCTCCCTGTTCTTGTTAATAAATTCTTCAGGTGAGCCCTGTACAAATAATTGGATCAGAGTTTTTCCGGGAGGAAGAAAAGAAAACAAACGGTGTATCTAATATAAACACATCTCACAACCGCATGCTATAGGAAAGAGACAAGAGGGAGCAGGGTGGAGGGAGGAAAGATCCAAAGGCAAAGTTTCTGAAGTTATCTTATGTGTAAGCACAAATCCTTTATCTGGCTTCCAAATGGACGAGCGGAAACCCTATGAGAATTTACCTCACATATTTGTCACTACTTACCAGATAATAAATCCCTTGTTTCTAATAAGGACACACCAGAAAATAATAAAGGCAATGAAACACAGAGGAATTGAAACATTTTGGATTCAGCTATTACCATCCAACATTTTGGATCAGCTACATCACTTCCTATCACCATAAAATCTTTCAATGGGACACTTTACCCTTTGAATTGAAACAAGCTCAATGGGTCTTGTACAACTATAGAAACTCACTAAGTTATGTTTTAACGAATATCCCTGTTGCCTTATCATAACAGATCCTATTACTCTATGTATAAAAAACAACACACATTATGAACCCAAAAATTGCAATGATGAGGAAAAAGATTTTTCCTTCCTACAGTATTAGGTACTTGGAGGAGATATCATATACCTTCGCCCAGGGTGGTAGACAAACATCTCCAATAGGTCCACCATCTTGTTTCACTCCTAAATGATAGGAGTTTGAATTGACAAGAAACTCTGGCATGTAATAGAACTCAGGTATTAACTCCTTCACATCACTTGTATTAGAAAGGCAGTTCTGATATGTGGCCTCAATGCTTTGAAAGAGACGATCTGCATGGTCAAATTTTCCACCCTGACAAAAAACAAGTGAAATCCATGTACCATAAGTGATACAGTAAACAAACAAGAGATCGAAACACTAATAATCCCAAGAGTGATTAGGGCCCGTTAAGTATTATAACTTATAAGACATGTTTTGGGGAAAGAAAAAGTGTAGAGGCCAAAGGAATCTCCTTATTGTAATAGAATAGAAGAGGATTAAACCGTAATTGAAAGACTTGAAACATATCGTAAGGTACTTAAAAGAGTGTGATATTGTCCATCAGAGTACCTGTAAATTTCGATGTAGAGAAGTAAATGGCTCTAATCTCAAGAGGTAATAAAGCACGATTCCCATGCTTGAGTAATGAGATCCATAGTAGAAACTGAAAAAGTTAACAAGCAATGCTGCACGTGAGACAAATCATCGAAAGAGCATCTTTGGACTTAAAAATAACCACTAGGTCTTGATCTGGGCTTGGATATTACCTAGGTATATCAGGGTCAGAGAAGCTACGGTATCTATCTTCAAACACCTGCATGGAGAAACAAGCCACCGAAATATTTATTAAAAAGATGCAGAAAATGTGAATTATGTTTTCCATAAAATTAAACCATATATAAACCAACCTCAAACCGTTTCATATCAAGTGCTCCAACCGGTTTTGAAAGATCCCGGAAGGTTGAAGACTTGTTAAAATCAAGAATCTCCGAGGAATAATCAGCCAAGACCCAAGGAAAGACAGGATATTGTGTCAAATCATTATAAGATCTTCCAGCCAACGTATTGAGAATCATTAGATATTCAAAGTTTGTCATATCCCGTTTCCTCCAACTCTCTCGAGCAGCTTCTGCCATCTCCAGTGCTACACGTCTATCAACAAATGAAATAGCTCCACTTTTGTCCCTACCACTTCCTTTTGGAAATAAGTATTCATTTCTGGTAGTAACTATTAAGGTTCCAATATCTTTTGCCTCCTTCTGTGATGAGAAATTCAAGAATATCGGTGCAGCTGAATTGCTGAAGAAAATCTCTATGGCAGTGTATCGAAGCAAATAACGAGTCCAACAGACAGATTTTATCTATGATCATCCATAAGAAAACAATAAGAAAGATGAATACGATTTGATGCAAGAGATACTAAAGCAAAAAGTAAATTGAATTAATTCTTCCTTACCCTGCCCATGTTCCATCTCCTATGTCGCTTAATATATTTTAATTGTTTTCTTTTAAGAACATTTTCATTCATTGCCTCAAACTTATCGGCTGTGGCACCCTTCTCCGAATCCAAATCAAGGTATATAGGCTGTTTTAGAGATTTCTGCTTTTGATCAGGTTTGGTCAGGTCATAATTGCTTGAAGCATGGAAGTTTCTGAAAACAGATGATCCTCCAGTACCTTCAACCAAAGATTCGCCAAAGAAATGCAAGACATTTTTCATGACTGCCAAATGTCCAGCTAATTTTCTTTTTGGGGTTACAAGTACACAACGAACTGATGTAAGGACCTGAATCACAAATCCAGACATAAGAAATCTATTTGCATTTTTATAATGCGTCTTAAACATAGTCATCTAGTGCTGCATACCTCACTAGTTTCTGTTTCGAGTGAAGAGGAAGAAGAATCTTTTCTATCCTGCATCCAATCACTGGTGTCCTTGGCTAATTCTGAGCACTGGCTGTCTGAAGTATCTTTGGGGATGGAGGGCTTCTGCCCACCAAGTTCAGTATCAATTTCATTGGGTTCTGAGCTCCCCTCATCAGTAATCTTCCATACTCCTTTTAGCAAAAACCGCTTCATTTGCTCAGGAATGTGCCCTACGAAACCAGATTTACTTTCATTAACAGGAGGTGTAACCTCATTGCTAGGCATGGAGGATGACGGATGACACAGCTTTTCATCAAAATGATAATTCTGTCTCAGCTTTGGCCTACGTCGCCAGTTATCTTCTGTCTTGTCAAGTTTCCAATGCCTTACAGCAATATTTGGAAAAGGATTTGCAGACCATGGACCTCTCTCATCAATCAAAGCACGAAACATGTGTATCCACTTTTCCTGGAAAATTAACTCTGTTAGCTATAACAAGTACTAGTAAGACATTCATCACCAGTTCAAAGAGAAAACAAAAGTAATAAACAAAAGAAATTGCATGGCCTTTATTTATTTATTCATTTGCAAAAGCGATATTCAATAACAGAGAAAAATGGTCTACATACAGCAAAATTTTGCTGCTCCTCCTCATGATTAAGCTGGAATGCAGCTCTTCTGCTGTCATCTAAAGCAAGAATGGAGGTCAAGCTACTTTGTATCTCATCTTCAAAAGCTTTCCTATTATTAGCTTCTGCAGAGGAGTTTTCATCCATCCTAGAGTGGAGCTCACGCAACTGCCTATGGCGATCGGCATCTAATGACTTCAAATATCTTGCCTCATCAGCAACCTGAAAAACAAAACTAAACAGTCAAACAGTGGATGGCGTGCTAGGCAGGAGCAAAATAAAATTGGTGGACATGGCAATCAGCAAAACCTTTACAAATAATGACAAATAAAAGAGGATCACTTTTTTGCTAAGTACAAGGATAAGTGGCATGTGCAATGAAGAAGTTGATATAATTTTAGTTTTAAATTATGGCGAAGAATGCCTGTGTGATTAGAGGTCAAAGAAAAACAAGCCAAAAGAAAATACTCATGCACCCTCATTGAGTATCAATTACAGACACATTTAGAGTTGAAATGAAACAAGTGTTATCCTCAAGGAAATGACATGTAATTAAGGTAATATGTTTTATTACATTCTTTGGACCTTGGATGTGCAAGTGACCATGTAGTATGGGTTATTTTGGTTTATCATAAAACTACTCCAACCTTGAATGCAGTTGACTCAGAATGACAGATAAATGGGCTGACAAATATCAACACAAAATAGAAGTGTCAAACAGGCTGAGCTGGCATGAGTACAACACAAGTATCCATGTTGTGCTGTGCTCAAATACCTGGCCCATTTTGCATGACACAAGCAAGAAACAAGCTGGAATTAACATTTTTTTGTGTTTCTAAAAAACTCTTCTATGATCAAATTCAATTGATCATAAGACAATGACTCTTTTTTCTTTTTGATCAAAGAAATGACTCTTATGTGTAATTTTTCAGTTTTTTTATATTTCCAATGTAAATGATAAAATAAAATGATCATTTATTGGTAATGTTATTATTATGTGTTTTACTTTCTTTCCTCAACCCCCCTTACTAGTTAATTACCACCTTAGTAACTCAGGCTAACAATTTTAATAAATTATAACTTTAGGAAAAAAAAAAACACATACACATACACATGGACTCAAGCAAAAGCATGGTACATGGATGGGGGCATTCAGATCTAGGTCTGGGACAATCGTGCAAAGCACAACATGGCACAAAGCTCGATTGGGCCCCATTTAAATGGGCTATCTCAGGACGGCATGGCCCATTTCACACCTCTAACACAAAATAAAAATACAAGCAATAACACTATGCAAGTACGAGGATAACTATCATGACTAATAAATATAACAGCACTAAAATAACTTGGGAGACGCACCGCTGCAAGCACTCGATCCCTCTGAATTAGATTGTGAATGGGCCCTGTTTCTTTTACGTTGGTGCTTGAATCCAAGGAGTCCTCTCTGCCCATAATACTAGTAGCAAGCATTGATTTGCCAAAGTTGACAGTTTCTCGAATCAAGTGTGATATAACATGAAAACGAGCACCATCATCTAACATTCCAAAGTGTTGCCTAACAACAAGCAAAGCCCTGGCCACAATGTTAACTGAAAGTTACATTCATGTGGATAATGCTATAAACAAAGGAAATCACAAATTTATATCCTAAATTACCACAAACATGCTTAATTATATTCCCAACATCTATGAACTTGGTTAGAATCCATAAAGGAGAAAAATCAGTACCAAATGAACAGCTGCAATCTGCTTTTGCTTTGCTCATCATCAGCTGCCAAGAGACATGGGAGAAGCGAAATGACCTGTTGGACGCATCGTGATGCTCTTTCTAGAGAAGATCTGCAGAGATATAGGATTACAAGTCGAAAAATAATTCTTGGGCACCTCTCCCCTCGTAAGAGCATTGCCTTATCAACATTTTTGTTTGGTTTTCCACCAAGTGCGCTGCCTATCCCTCCTGATACAACAACTGCAGCCACCTCCGCAGCAGGTATGTTCAGTGATTCTACTAAGCCACGTGCTCTTTGGCCAAAAGATGGGCCCACAGATGGTGACGATTTGGGTAATGACTTGCTTGGCCCCTTACCATTCATTTCACTTATAATAACCCACAAATTGTCATACAGATACCACCACTTGTCATTGACCATGTCATCTTCAATATTGGTCGGCTGCTTGCAACTCCCAGCAATCCTGAAAGTTGAGTCAATCAAACCATGAATAGATTGTGAAAAGGAAAGACAGTGTAAACTGGAGAGGTCCTGGAACCCACACTGACTCCAAAGAAAAGATAATATAAAGAAAAAAACAAAGCTGCACAAGGAACTTCAAGATTGAAAAGAGAAAAGATCCTAACAAATGATTTTATGCATCAAGTCTAGAACAGATTCATTCTTTCTGCATCCAAATTAAATCATGCTTGCAAGTTTAAAAATGCAAACTTTATGACTAAGTAATTATGAGTCATGACAACAGTTGCAATCCATATCCATCAATGTTAAGGGGATTGTAAATGATCTTTTGACAGAGAGTTGTTCAGAAGACCTGAGAATAAAAAATTGAGCAAGTGTTGTATTACTTATTAAGTTTGTTCAAGCCTAGGGAGGATATTGAAGCTCGGTTTTTGAGTTTCTAGAGAATTTTCTAAATTGTCTCCTTTCCTCAAATTCAAATACATCTTTAAGTATCTAGTAGAAAGATGAATACATCAAAGACAATTACATGCATTCATATGTTCACATTATTTTATATGACTGATGTAACCTACACTCTGAAGTCGAATGATCGGTATTCCTGCGCATGTTTCATATCAATTTAACATGGTATTATGCATGTAACACATATATGTACGAATACATGTATCAGTGTGTAGATTAGCATCCATGGATTTACAAAAATATATACCAAACAATCATTATCACATGATTGGAGGAACTTTAGTATTTCAATTTTTCACGTTTTGTCAGTTTAAAAAAGAGTCAGTCAACAAAGGAAGCCAATGACATTAGGGCTCAAACCCTGTCTTCCATGACGAGCATAGTGATTCTGGGCCCAAACTTGGCGCACATTGATGCAGGCAATAAATGATGTTTGTGATATAGAAGAGTGTCACGATATTCAAAAGGTCTTTCACTTTTTTTTCAATCATATAATAAGTAGAGTATTATATGAATGAAAGAGTGTTAAAAGGGACTTTTCAGTTTTCAGTTCTTCTCTAGTCCAATAAAATTGTTGTTTCCTATCAAAGAGAAAAGAAGGCAGAGTATTCTTTGTCCAAAGAGAAACAAAATTTTCTTAACACAAAAACAAATATTATTAACACAAGTTTCTCATTTTCCTATCAAAAAACACAAAAACAAAATGTACTGTGCATGACTGCTGAATTACAGGAAGAAATAAGAGAACACAACACTATAATCTATCAAAATGGTGACATTAAAAACATCTGAGACTACAAAAAGCAAACTGATCACAACAGCTAGCAAATTCAGCATAATAGTTGAGAAGGAAATCTCCCTAAAATCTGCAGTAATCGGCGCCCAAAAAGTTTGACCAAAATCCAACTTTGTTTTGAAAAGAAACAGAATTTATTGCCATGCACAAAAGAGATTACATAGTAGTGGACACGAGATCCACTTCAGAGGATACAACAAAACAGGTTGAACCAGACAGTACAAGCTAAGCAGAGAGTTATAAGTGTGACTAGCCAGGACAAAGAGCTAAGATCTAGAAAAATTAACACAATGCAGCCTTCCAATTAATCACTATATCCGGAAAATAAAGGTCCCTAAACTCTGAAGAAACGGATGCCCACAGTGCAGAGCAAAATAATATTCTGTCGCATAATTCATCCTGCCCATCCCTGTTCTTATTTTCAAAAATTCTTTTATTCTCTCTAACCAAATAACCAAACAGCGAGCACCACACATGCCCAAAAAACTTTAGCCTTCTTTCCACCCCCTAACACCTTGTGAATTTCACTCAACAAGTAATAGCATCCGCTTCTGGTACTACCCAATTGACATTCATCTCCCTAAATAACTTCCCCAACAGACTTACAGCAGTTGGGCAATGTAGAAAAACACAATCCACAATCATTATAAGTAAGCTAAAAATGGGGACAATGCCCATTAGTCTAGAGATCAGATTATAATAAGAGAAAGAGGGGCAATACCTATTTTCTGTTTATCAAAGTATTGGTGCCACTTCTTTCATTTATTACTTTCAAACCACACTAGCCAAAGGTCAAAGATAACAAAACCTAGGTACATATTATTAGACATAGACATCAGATTAAAATAAGTAGCATAACTACTTACAACATTTATAATAACATAAGCCACTATTTGTCTGGCCAGATATATTAAAAGCATAAACAAACACTAATCCCTTATTGGATAACTTAAATCTACAAAGACGATATTAGTGACTGACATCAAATTGGGGCATCAGTTTCAGAAATAAAAATTTGCAATTCAAGAAACCAGTACCTGGATATTCGGGTATCAATTTCTCCTTGCAGCAGTTCATACAAAGCAGAGGCATAATCTTTTTGGTGTTCTAACTCTAAGGAATCAAGGGAAAAATCAGAACTACTTGCCGGAAACTGCAGGAAAGTCAAATATTAAATTGATAACCTCATCTCAGTGACTAACAGTAAAGTAAGTAAGGGAGAGCATCATTAATAAGTTAGAGTAATGCAATTTTGAGTGTCAGTGATCATGGAGTATCTATTGATTCATTGGCTGATTTAGTAGTGACTACAAGGTAGCTTTGCTTTGTGTAGTTGTGTAAGATGATAAATTCTTTGCTGTACCCATTGTTCTTTTCTATTTCTTTCTTTTAAGCATGGGTGTGATGGCGGAGCATGGGAAAAAAGTAGTTATATGACTTAAATTCCAGGTAAGCTGAATACCGGAAGTTTTAGGTCGACTTCGGTGACAAGTATCTCATCGACCAGTCTTAGAAGGTATAATGTGTTGTCCCGACATGGTTGGGAGATCACAATATTCTCTTCAGAAGATAATTCCACCAGTCTCTGCACCAGATCCTTATATATATCACGAAGCAAGTATCGAAATGAAACGCCAATCTGCCAAAAATAAACCTAGAGGTCATATAAGTTCATAATTAGAGATATAAATCAAGGGCACAGTGTGGATTTCGACGTACTTGTTCACACTGCAGTTGTAGGAATGTTATCGTCTCTTCTAACTGTTGCCACCCACCTTTTACAGAATGAACATAGTGACAAAGAACAACACAAAATAGATTCCTCACTAAATCTTGCTCGTTTTTCTCATTGTTATCTTGATCTTGTGGATAAACTTTATAGTCTTTGAACACACCAAGCTTCACACAAGCTGTTAACCAGGCACTCCACCCAAATTCCTAGTTATGACATTTGAGTAATAAGAGGATTGAGAGGATAGTTAAATAAGAGAAAGTAGAATATCAAAAACTTGTAGCATAATACCATAAAAGCTTCAACATTGGAAGGATCTGAATCAAGAAGATCAAGTAAATCTCTGATAATTTTCATTCTTGAAGCCGCATCCTCACAGTCAGACAGGAATCTGAAAATAAGAACCAAAATTTGAGGGAGGAGAAAATGAGAGCTATGTGCTTTGCTTCTCTGCCTCTCAACCTGGTTGTGTTTCTGTAACACCTGTAAAAATGAAAAAAACTCACAGCTAAGTTTGCACAGCATCCTAAATAAAAAAGCTAAACAAGAATACAACTAATAATTGCACAGCTACAATGACGGGATGATCTAACCAGATTTCTTTTTTCTTTTTTGTTTATATTTTGTTACAAATACCTGTTTGGGGCTAGCACCACCAAGAAGAGCATCAAACAAGGTCGCGCACAAGTTATCTGTTTGTGGAAACCTGAATAACCTATCAGACATGGCTGAAAAAATTGGTTGCATCCTCATACTGATTTTTTTATGGCCGTCTGAAAGAGATCGGGATCTTCCGACTCCAAGATTGAAAAATCTTGCTCCCTTCTTCTCAGATGGAATTTCAACCAAAAGTTTTCCAAGGAGCTGCAAGCTGAGCAATCTGATAGGTTCATATTCCCTAAGGAAAACAAAATAGAAGGAACAAGATATAAGTAACTGTATAGCTTGTGTTTCTTATGAATACAAATATGTATATGAAAAGTGACTGTATAGCTTGTGTTTCTTATGAATACAAATATGTATATGAAAAGTGACTGTATATTCTGAATCACTGATTTCAAGGAGATCCTTTTGCAGCTTCAGTAATAGTAATTTTGTAACACTCCCGAATCACACATCGACTATGCACTGGGCAGGTCTACACTTAAGTAAGGCATAAGAATCTAAATGTCAACTTGAGCTAGCACCTTTGGAGGAGGATTGGGTCCATTAAAGATAGTATTAGAGCAGTTCATCTTTTTACAAATGTGTGACTTAGAGGTAATAGTAATAGTTATGACAATGACTCCCTGCTCGTGAGGGAAAGGGCATCGCCCCCTATGCTATGCGTTGGGAAGATCTAGGTTACTAAACCAGCAGCCTTGCACGATTCAAGGAAAAGGTTGAATGGAACTCAGATATGTACAGTTGGAATTGGGGAGAACAAGGTTGAAGATGCTAAGCAGCTTTTGGACCGAACATTAAGATAATGGATTTTATAACAAAAGGCTTACATTCAACCAAAGAACACCTAAAACTGAAATATTAATTCCATTGCCCAACATGTACCTGATGAAGTTCTATTTTACTTCATATTAGAGCATAATTACATGATTGGTTCTCCAACAGCCTTGCATGATGTCTTGAGCGGGTTGGAGATGAGAGATAGAGATTGTAACTTCATTGGATTTTACTGTATTTCAGTTCTCAAATTCGGAGCAGGTTGTTGCATGCATGTGTTTATGGGTTTAGCCAAGAGGTCGAGGTTTTTTGGGTATTGGAGCAAAGGAGGCTATTAATTTTCGGTGTTGTGTTGTTCAGTTTTGGCTTTTATTTGGATTGTTTGGATGAAAAGAGAAAAAAACCTCTAGGACAGCCTGGAAGAGGTAGTTTTTATTTGGGACAGAATGAGATATCTTGCCTTTCTTTGGACGTCTTTGTCAAAACATTTTAGGAATATTCCCTTTAATATAATTCATCCGATAGAGTTTTGAGTTGATGTATATTTGTTATGCTATGGTAGTTGCTTTTGCTTAAACAGTTACAGTCAGTAATGCAAGTAGCTCAAATTCTTCTGAATCTATTCTTACTGAGTTGTGGAGAAGCAGTAGTGTCACAGTCACAGCACATATGATATATGAGTTATTAAGAGAACATGTATATTAAAAGAGTACACAACATAAGGTATTGGACGAAAATTTGCACCCTCTGATGATTAAAGAAAGCAGGTCACCACTGTTCTCTAGCGTGAAAATTTATCTATCATTGCATTCATAAAATTGAATGCATACCTCTGAAGAAGATTGACAAATATGTGACAGCCACCAATCAAATTGACCTGTTCAAGGAAAGCTGCAAGCAGTGGTTTTTGAGAAAGTGCTCGAATAACCATATGTAAAACATCCTCAATACAGGTCATATCCTGACTTGTTTCAAAAAAAGCTATTAGAGCTCTTATATCTGCTGCTGCAATTTTCTGCCTGCATATTCCCCAGAAACTTTTGAGTTTCCACTTAAAACTTGAAATGGATGACATAACAGTCTGTAGCATCAATTATGTTCATTGGAAAGGGAGCACTATACTCGCAGAATTATGTTTGGAAACAATAAGAAAAATCCTAAAGTGGAGGAAACCATACCTGAGGCTCATTTCACCAAGGCTCAACAAAAGAAGACGAATTTTACGTATTTCTACAGAACTGGGTCTCTCTCCAATAACTTGGTTTGTGATGGGATGAAGGAGAGGCATGTTTCCAATAGCAAATCGAAATTTTGGATTATCCCAATAAAATTGGCGTATTATATCAATAACATGGGGGAGCCGACAAAGGCTTTTAAGCAACCTTGGATCATTATCAAACTGCTGGATGAGAAACATGTATAATTCACGCTGAACCTTATAAACCGTGTACAGCCAGATGAGAGGGTTAAGAAATATGCTAGATATAGCATCTTTAGTAAGCAGCTCTGCCAAGCCTAAAGATAAAATGAAGAACATTAATACATTTGGAGGAATATATGACTCAGAGACTACAGCAGAATGATAATAAGATAAAAATTAAAAAAATTAAAAAAAAATTTGGTCATATGAGAATTGAGGAATGGTTAATAAATTTATACCGCAGTTTGCGACCACATTAAACAGATGTTTTAAAGCTGAAAGTGTTTCCAAATTAAGTTGCTGAGGAGGAACTGATTGTAACAAGAATCCCAGTATTGAGAATCCAGAGAGAAGATGCATCTGTTGCTGATTAGCTAAGTTCTCATCCAACACAGAAGCTATAAGCTCAATGACTTCAGCAGTCACCCGCTCTCTTGTGATAGGTATAGGCAATGAATGCTCATATTTCCCATTTTCTTCATTTTCAAATTTTTCAGACTGGGCAATAAGAGGGAAAAACACTGATACACCACCAACACAGTAAATTATCTGTTGCAATAAGCGCCTGGAACATTGCTGTGTGCCAACCATCACGGTTGCTTCAAATGAGTTCCTATCTAATGCATGATCCAGCATTGGTGAAACATTAAATAGTGTCCTGCCATCACTTGCCTGAAAGAAGAAACCAAATGCTTACTGCTTAGAGTACTAATTTTCTTTTTGTGGTAAGTAATTAACTTCTTAGAGTTACTTCATAAATGGACAAGAAAAATTATAGAGAACAAGTTTCCAGGAAAACAGGAGAACCTGCGCATTAAGTCCAAAAATAATTTTTGATGCAAGGCCATCTTTGACATCAAGAATTCCACTAAGCACCGAGTTATCATTAGACGATGCAGCTTCATTGTCAAGGAACGAATACATGTAGCTTGGTCCAAGGGAATAGATACCCTGAACTTGTTCAGATGAAATGGCATCATTAAACAAATAAACAGGACCAACCTGACCAAGGAAAGGATGTGAATCTTTTATGGATTCCAGACCAAAATCATTGTCGTACAGGGGTATATCAAATTTTGCACCAATTCTACAACTTGTTAACAATTCATTAACTTTTGCATATCTGAAACAAAAAAGTATGAAAGTCAGGGGTAATATCTGTTATGAGACAAAAGAACAAAATCCAAATGTGAATGAAGAATGGAGATGGCCTCCAACCTGCATCTTTCAGAAGAAACAAGGTCGCCATCCACGTAACACCTCAACAAGCTACCCCCGGAAAATGCTCTTCCAATGCTATGAGTTATACATAAAAAATGCCATTTCTTTCTGGCAATATTTACCTGTAGCTGGACAGATTGTCGCTTCAGATTCATTGACTGGAAAATTCATGAGAGACGTATCATTAGTGGCATGTCAGTGGCAGTAAGCTTAACGGCATAAAATGTGAAGCAAATTAAACCAATGTTAGCAACAAATCAAAGTCTGAACAAAATGTGCAACTAAAATTACATAATTTAACACATTCTCAGTTAGAATATGATTCAAGCACGAGATATGTTCCTCAAGAAATATGTATACCTCATAAAGAAGCTTGTCCTTGGCAAGTGCAGCCATGCACCCTCTTCCATTTTCTGTAAGAAAATTGAAAAGCCCCATCGTTCCACTTCTGGGGAAATTTTCTACCCTAAGCCAACATGAAAAAGAGAAGCCCTTGTAGAGAGGCCACTGCACAGGTGTTTTTATTATGATCCCCTACAAGTAAAATAAAAAATTTTAAAAAAATAAGGGGAGAGAGAGAGAGGATCAGAGAGAAGTCACGACAGAAAAAAAATAAGTTTTTGAAACAAAAGAGAGAGACACCTGCACAGGTGTTTTTATTTCAAAATAAGTTTTTTGAATATATAAGGGTGTGTTGGGTAAAAGTTTAATTTTTGAAACTTGGATCTGGTTGTGAAGAGTAGCTGGGTGAGGATAAATAATTTCTTGGGTTGTAGAATAGAATCATCCTATTCTTATTTTCTTAGTATTGTCATTATAAAGTGTTTATTTTGTTTCTGATTACTTTTTTAATAATAAATATGTAACAGAAAATACAAATATGAATATGAAAATCTAAAAAAAGCAGGAAGGATTTGACTGGAGGCCTAATTCAAAATTATACAAAATTTTATTTATATTTCCTATTTTAACATATAGTATCAAAAGGCCTAACGAGAACTAATTTAAAATAAGTTACAATTTGAAAGACCAAACTGAACTACTACTCCAAAGTATCACTATACTGAACTAATTTAAAACACTACAGAAGCTTACATACAGTTTTGGTATTTAAAGAAGTCATAAAATATTTGAGCTAGAAGTGATTGTTCTTAAACTAGCTTTAAAAGACAGCCGAAGGACTTACAGAATCCTTCCCACTGAAGTCAAAGAAGGCAGTAGGTCCCTTTTCATTTAACATTGACAAAACACTGGACAACAATAGTGAGCAATACTGCTGCTGATTCCCAATTTTCTCACTTCGCAGGAGGGCAAAGATTTTGCGAATGTCCTTCCCAGATGTGCTATGCCCACCAACGACCTGAATTAATTGGGCAATTTTCAAGATGACACTATCATTATCTTCTTGTGAAAACCAATCAAGAAGAAAATTAAGCATTCCTGCCCTGACGCAAGAAGCCCGATTGGAAATGGAATCCTTCAGTAATTGCTGAAACACATCAAGCCCGCTATGCTGCGACGAGTCACTGCTCTGCCCAATCATAAAATAGCAAGTAATGATATAGTAGAACGTAGTTTACAGATCAATAATTCAAAAAAAAAATATATATATATATATAATGCTTTTGTAGAGAAATAAGAAATCCAAATTTGAGGAAATTTGGAGTGTAATAGAAGAGAAGTATAATAGAAATGAATCACCAACCTTCCGCAAAACGCTCAGATAAAGTATAATCACGTCCTCATTCTGCGTGAAAACAAAAGAGAAAAAGAAAAAAAAATTACAAGTGAGATTTAGCACTCAGGCATTCAATTGCATAGGGATATTTGGCATAAATATAAAACTCAAAAATAAGATAATAAATCTGTGGACATTATGGAGAAAGAAAAACCCTGAAAGTGGATATTCCAAATTTTCTGGAAAAGGTTTGTATCATGTAGACACCTTTATTTTAGGGCTTGCTTTCATATCAAACTTTCCATCAACAAGCATATCAAGCAACGCATTCAAAAGTCCTTCACTTGAGCGTGACTGGCAAAACTCCAACAGTAAGCTTTGCAATGTCTGGTATCCCTTGCCTGCAAGAACTCTAAATGTAGCCTGCAAAAATATATTAGCCAGTCAAGAAATACAATTAGCTAGAAACCTAGAATTACGAACAAGAAAAGAAATTGTAACACCCAAAAAAAATGCATATGCTTACATAATAACACCAACATAATTGAGAGCCAAGCAACATAGGAAAGAGGATGACCTTCGCTTTTTTTATAGGAAACAAACATTGTTTAAAAATGGAAAAAAAGAAATACTAGAAAAGACGGACAATATGTCCATCTAGGTTGAAAAATAGAAATACCTTTGAGGCATCATTGCTTGCCAGCAGATAGGTAAGAGTTTGAAGGACATTCAGAACCAACTTTTCTCCACTGGCTTCATCAAGGTTACCATTTAGTAAAGAGACAACATGCAGAAAACACTCTCCATCACGAAACAAGGTCTGATAGTACTGGAAAAAAAAAACAAATTAATGAGACATTGAAGCATCAAACAACCTATAAGCCAATCCACCAATACATATGGAGCAGGCATAAAAAAAATGACTACTGAAAATGAGAATAAAACCAAGGCATAAGATTATACCACAGGATCAATCTGGAGCATATCTCTCATTCCGACTAGTAAATTGATAGATAGTTCTGCAAAGCTTTTTTCCCGTTCCTTTATCTGAGTGAATGCTTCTAAGTATTTAGAACATAACTGCAACTTTGCTTTTTGATCTTCTTCAGATGATGGTATGGTCTGAAATATAATAAAGAAAAATCCAAAGTAGAATTAAAACTTAATCAATTGATAAATTTTAACAGTCAAGAATCTTTGTGGAATATATTGGGGATGATGTGGAGACCTCTTGGGATAAAGTCAAGTTTTAGGCATCATTATGGGCTTCAGTACTGCCAATGTTTAGAGATTTATCATTTTCTGTTATGTTGCTGGATTGGTGAGCTATGGTTGGGTAGGGATCGTCTAGGTCTTTCGAGTTATGTAGGAAGTTGATAGAATTGTACTCTTTGTTTTGTTTTGTTTTCAAAACAAGCGTCTTTGGGGTGGCTTATATTATTTGTAATCAGATGTCAACCAACTAGATGATGGTTGACATCTTGTTCACTGATTCCATGCACCTTGTAACGTGATTTGATATAATAAATTTTGTTCTCACAAAAAAATCAAAACCAAAAACAAAAACAAAAACAAAAAAAAACCTCTAAAAGTCAAGAAACTAGATATCAAATGAACTATAACATATAAAGGAATACCTTCATCAGCTCAAGTATATGCTTAAGCACTTTATCTCGAAAAGCTTCTTCCCAGAATAAATCAAACAAACAACCAATACATTCAGAACTATGCAAAACCAAAGTTCTAGCATCTTCTGCTGTTGAGAAAAATTCCATATAGAGCCCCATTAATGTTTCCATGCATTTGAGCCATCTTTGTGTCATGTCATTTGAATTGGATCTATGATGACTTGGAACTACTTCAATAATGTTACTCTCAGCAGAAGGGCTTAGATTCCTAAACCTTTTTGATTCTTGGGCTTGAATGCAAGCAACTTTAAGCACACGAGGAAATGCATTAACTGCCTTAAAAGAAGCAATAGTTTTCTCGGCTGAAAGCTGTAAGATGCGAAGCAGACTCTTGGCAAGAACACTAGACACTTCAGGATTGCAAGCAGACTGTTCAAGGGCATCTAACAAAGCAGACAATTCAGGCTGCCGTAACACAGAAAAGGAAAGAAGTAAGCAAAGATACAGAAAATTATGATCCAGATATTGATTTGAAGAACTACAACTACTATGAGGAACAAAGCAGAAGCATTGACAATTTTTTCAGCCCTTACATGTATGCCTCCATATTTATATTAAAGCAAAGTTACCAGTTTTCCTATTAATACAAGTTTCTGTTTCCTATCAAAATATATATATATATATATATATATATATATATATACATAGTTACATACATGCATAGAAAGATACATATTCAGCATATTCAGAATAAGCATATCATTCCCCTGTCGAACACAATTTCCTGCATAGGATAAACCACAAAGAACTTGCTATTTCACTTACATCAAGATTTCAGGAGATATCACATCAAGTAATAATGATGCCAAACAATTACCAAGTGAACCTAGAATAAGGAAGAATCAGATTTTGTTCGTTTCTTTGGGCTTCAGTAACTGTAGAATTTAAGGGGCTATCATTCTCTGCTATTTTGATAGACTGAAAAGGTGCTGCGTGTGAATAACTTATTTAGATGCTGTTTTGTTTTGCATAGAGAAACTGCGCCTTGTTTTTGTTTTCTACTTTTGGAAGCTGTACAATTCAGTACTTAGTTGCATTGTTTTGTGGTGACTCCTTGTTGACTGTTTGTATCTTAGTTGATAATAATTAACAAAGTTTCTATGTTCCTCAATTTCTTGGAACAACAACAGAGCAAGAGGTATCAGGGTCTCCAGTTTCCAGGGATCCTGCTGTGACCCTGTGAGGTAGATGTAGGAAGAGTTTTAGTTTTGAGTTGTTTTGTATCAGAATGAAGGTGGACCTCTTGTCCACTGAGCTTTTGTAATTTGTACTATGTTTCTGTGTTTAATAAATTTGTTTATCATAAAAATAAAAAAATAAAAGAAGTATCAGTACCCTGATTTTCACAAGTGCTAGTGCACAATATTCAAGTGAGATTGATAATCATTGTTGGGTCTGTCTCTGAATAATTAAACTTATGGGATGAACAGAAACTTAACATAGTACCATGTCTTTGTTGTAGGTTTGGTCTTGTATTCAAATCCTAGGCCCCCATTTTATAATTCCTTTTCTGCATGTGCAAATCCCGCAATTTAATTACATAAGTGTGTGTGCACACATGAGGGGAAGTATTTGATAGAATGTAAGTGTGTTGTTTTGTTTGTAGTGGTTTCTCAGTGTTATGTTTGTATTTTGGTGTGTTATGTTTTCTGGGTTTCTTGTGGTAGTGGTTTCTCTTTTCCAGTTCTTGTGTCTTGTCTTTGTAGGTTGAGGGTAGTTTCTTTTGTGGACTACTGGCCCACTTCTGATTGTACTCTTTTCCATTTTTTAATATAAAAGTTCTTGTTTCCTATCCAAAAAAAAAAATGTGTGTTGTTGAGTTAAGTTTGATATACATTGTTGACCTCAGTTCATCTCCTGACAGAACTTTTGGGCTACAGAAATTTAGCAACAAACAAATCCAAAACAATATTGCATTCCTTATACCTTTATCAGCCTTCACGAACACCTCATACCCATATCAAACCCTAGAATCGCTTTTTCATCCATACTTAAGTAATATGTTATTTTACTACGGCTATCAGAGCAATAAATCTCTGTATTTATTTACGCTAAATTGCAAGTTCATTTGACCAGTTACATAAAACAAAACATGTAAGTTCAATGAAGAATAAATTTCACAAAAAGCACCTCATCAAGTAAAACGGAGAACCTACCAAGTTATGTGCACTTCCATTAGAAGTTGCAGAGAACTCCACAAATGAAATCACTTCCATTTGGAGAATTTCAATCCCACAAACTTTTGCTTGACAGTTGATGCCATTAGAAGCAGAAAGTATTTCATGTGTCCTTGAGGATTCATTATATGTGCAACACTCTCCAGAAAGGTCCTCAAAAACTGGTCCAAAATAGAAAAAGTTCTCAGAAAATATAAGTTCCCAAATTCCCTCTTCGCGAAATACTTTGAGTGACACGGGGGATGAAACAAGAACCTTCCTAAATGCATTTAACACACAATGCTGCAGAGTATTGACAAAGACCCTGCAGATAATGGACCAACCAAGCAAAAAAAAAAAAAAAAGAGTAAGAGTCATAAGAAAGAGACAGAGAAATTAAACAAGTATATTAAAAAAGAGGTAACATTACTAATAAATAGTGAACATCCAACAAAAGAAACGTAAAATGATACAATGTTCAACATATAACATGCACCTTAAGTGGCTGGGAAATTCATTTTGATTTGAACAGGCCTTAATGCAGGGGAACACTGTAAGAAGAACCCTCATGACCCATTTGATTGAAAGTTCACCATACAATGAAGAAACTGGCACGGAAATTCGACCAGTGGGCACTTCGACATCATGAGATTTAATATCTTCTGAAGCGGGAAGGAAAGAGCAAAATACCCTGCTCAACTTAACAACATAATCACTCCAAAGTTGAGAGTAAGAACCATTGGCAGGAATTGCAACAGAAATCTCTGTTACATGGTTTTTCACAGTATTCTGACTTTCAAAGTCAACCATAGGCATTTGAAAATCATGCTGACAAGACAAATCCTTGGTCTGCTGTTTGTACTCTTGAAGCATGAAAGCAGGTGAACAAAAGCTATTTGCAAATTTTTGAACCCTTCCATTTTCACATAGAAATTGCAAGTTGCTGATGTTCCCAAAGCTGCATACTTGTCAAGGGCATCAATAGTGTTTGTTGCAGATCACTGAGAACATACATGACAAATTTGTGGCACAGATACAAACACCCCCTACTTTTTGATAAACAGTAACTCAGAGAATAATGAAAAGCCAAAACTAAAGCGGACCTTGTTGCGTCAAATGGAAAAATACTGAATAGGCCAGTACTTTCTTTGCACTACAAGGGGCTTAAAATGCAAGGCTCCCTTTATTCGGGCAGACTCCCATGAAACACAAAAAGCATCTAAATCCAACACTTTTTTAGTAACCGAATAAAAAAAAATCCAACACATTTTTTATAAGAAACAAGAACTTTATAAAAAGAGGGAAAACATTTTTTTTTATTTTATAAGAAACATACTTTCATTAAGTTAAAATAAAGGAGTACATTACAGGGGACATGACGTCCACTATAAAGAGGGAAAACATAGTATTGTTACAAAAGGATATGGGAAAGAAGTCTATCAGAAACAAGCCGCCTACAACAAAACCAATGAGGCCACACCAAGGCCAACTAGAAACAAAAGAAAACAATCAGCCACACTTAGTACAAAACATCATACCAATCCAGATGAATCGCACTAAAGGGAACATCCCTAAAGTGCTTTGACGAAGAAGCACACAATGAGGCAAGGAACCTAATCCTGTCCCACAACAAAGTCCACTCTTCTTCCCTATCTTTGAAAGTTGTTTAAAAAATAAATAAAAGTCCACTCTTCTTCCCTCCAAAAAAGATCTCAGTCATCAATAAATAGCAATTTCAAGGAACAACCCACTCCACGCCCAATTCAAGCAACAACCTACTCCAAATATAGACACAAAGTAACAATGTAGCATAATATGCTTGGATGATTCACCCACAGCTCTGCACAAAACACACCAATGCGAAGACAGAGAAGCATAGGATCTCATCCTTTACAGCATATCGCAAGTATTGGTTTTACCATGAGCCACCAACCAAGCAAGAATTTTGAACTTTAGTCGGAACCCCAAGCTTCCAAATTGTCTTATTAGGACCAAAAATGGGATGAACAGGATCATCTAGCATAGACAAGAAAAAGGACTTGCAATAAAAAACCCCGAACCCCGGAAAAACTCCCCTATCAGGACAGACAGGATTCAATGTGATATGACATGTGAGACGTCATGACAGTAAACCCAACACTTAAATTCAACTGTATATGCATCCACACAGCACATATGCATAGAAGGACTCCAAGAAATTCAGTGGGTGCGAACATAAATCCAATAGAAGTAATGCAACATGGATCACATTGTAGACCACACCACAAACAGAGGTGGGACTCAAAAGTGCATGATGCTCCCACCTCTACCAGAGATGTGGTCCAAAAATGTTGTCCAAATAGTTTATTGATCCAATAAACACATAAGGTACACAGAACAAGAATCACAACTTTCATTCATGGAATTGAAAAAAAACAAAAAAAAACAAATCAGGAACTTCATATATCTATTTTTTTGTTTTAGTACAAAAATTTTGATAAATTAACCAACAAAGGACCCGAAAGGATACACAGCCTCTTTGAGAACTTCCAGAGAGAGAACATGGAGCTGGAAAATTTTTAGCAAGGGATTCTCATATCTGCGATGAAATATTAGATATATATCAGAGCATACGGGAGAGAGAGCCAGAAGATCCCCTTCAAACAGAAAATATCCTTTGGAAAAAATGGTTTTAAGTTCTTTCACTCTTAACAAATATGATTAAAGTGCTAGATCTCAAACTGGAAAAAAAATGACACTTAATTGCTAATAAATCTTGCTAACATAAGCAATACTTCAAACATTCTACGTCTATTGCTGTCAAATCCTTTAACCTTAATATAGTTAAGTCCACATAGTAAATCAATTCTGAATAAGTGAAATGTTCGCATGGTAAATCAATTTTAAATAAGCGAAAAGTTATTCTGTTGGTTAAATTACTCCTTGAAAGAACAAAATGAAAGCATAGGAAAATACATTCTACAAATTCCTCCCTTTACAACTGCTTTTGGTGATCACAAATATTTTATATTCAGGTTAAAAAATTACACTATTCACCAAACTTCTTCACCCTTTTTTGCATGATTTACTACTTAATTTTTTGGTAGGGTATGTGAAATTGCTCGCTAACAAAAGTTTGTCTTTTACATGATTTAAAAAATTAAAAGAGAAATATAGGGGTTGACCAGTTACAAACAAGCAATCAATACACCAAACTAGGCCAGATGACCTTGCACTGGATCAAAGAAGGCATAACCCTTCCCACCTTAGAAAGATCCATAAACTGAATCCCTCAAACTTAATAAAACCATAAATCAACGAAATGTTGCTTACTACTATTCATTAACAACTTCAGAAAATTTTAAACAGGTGATAGCACAAGATAAATGAATCTCAAGATGCAAGACCACATGTGAGGAGTAATTATTACCTTTTCTCAACAGTACACGCAGAGTTTTTCAGTATTAGCCCATTATTCAACGGTATTCCAAGACCATCCAACAGAACTTCAAGTCCTCCAATGCTTTTAAAATGATTTTGACCACGAGGGTTCTGAGATAATGTTGAATGAAGAATTCTTAAAGACAAATACAGAAGTGATGTATCCGTCCACTGTTCTTTCATGCTTAACCTTCTGATTACACGCAGCAGTTCTGGGAAAAGATCAAGCTCCGTCATTGAAAATGTAGAAGCAAAGAGGGTTCATGGTTTATAAAAGGCACTACTATAATTTAAATATAAGGAATATCACATACAAATGCCATAAGGAGTGGGGTCTTCAGGGAACTCAAATGCTATCTTAAAGTTTAAAAATGAGGGGAAGGGGTAGAAAAGAGCAGGACCTTGGGAGAATAGGAACTGGGACAAAATAGAAATTTATTCAACTCTTAAAAAAATTTCTTTGTAGTCTATTTCTTTTTTGGGCTGTACTCAGCATTATAGTATTTTCCAAAAGCATATCAAATCAAGGGCCCGTTTGGCACTGCTTCTTAGAAGCGCTTATAATCAGTAGCGCTTTTGTTGGAAGCACTTCTGCTCATAAGCACATATAAACTTTTATAAAAAATTCAAGTATTTCATGCAAAAGCACTTGGAAGTGCTTCTTGAGGAAGCACCTGTCAGGTGCTTCTCAAAAAACCACTTAAAAGCGTTTTTATAACCCAGAAGCACTTTTATTTATTTCTGTCAAACGCAACTAAATGCGCTTTTACTAATCTGAAAGCGCTTTTGCCAATTTTAAAAGCAGTGCCAAACGGGATTTTTTTAATTCATTCACAAGCAACAGCAAGCAAAGAAGGAAAAGAAAGCCAACAATCTGTGAGAGATGAAATAGAATTGAAGGCAGAGAGATACTTAAGTTAAATAATATTTAAAAGAAGAAAAGCACACACACACTTGAGATATAAGCATGTGGAGCATTGTGACCAGTCACAAGGTTTTTTCATTTCAGTATAATGATGGATTAGTTCTAAACAATCATCAGACATTTAAGAAGTTCAGACTGTTTGATATGGTGGTACCAATGAAATTATGAACATTGACTGGATACGATTACGCCATTTTCAAAAACTAGGTTACACAAGGCAAGGACGTGCACATGTATTCAAGAATATATTTAGCACTTTCGATGTATGTCCTTAGCAAAAATAAAATAATACTAATAATAATTTAACAATAATAATAATAAGTGAGCTCAAAGATACAAAAAGTTGTATAAAACAAATATTCAAATTTAAAAAAGAGAGACAAAAAAAATTCATAAATATCAGATTCCATACTTTCTAGAAAAAAATGGAATAAAAAAAAAAAAAGAGGAAAAAATAATCAAATCATGTTTGGAAAATGTCCAAACTGTATCCATGAAATGTCTAAGCTGGTATGACTAAAAAAAATTATTTTTAAGGATCTGGTACTACTTTACGGTGTGTTACCATGTTGAGATGTGATGTATTATAACTAAAAATTGCCTACCTTACCTACTAACCAATTAAGTCCACCAGCTTCCATCACAGACACAACTGCCCTCTGATGCCAACGTAACCTTATTTCACTAGAGGGAACCTTTGAACTGCTAGAAGAGTCAACTGGAGCAGCACCCCTTGAAACAACACCTATAGTATTACTATACAACTGACCTTTGTCATATACATTTGAATTTAAATCAATAAAACTACATATTATTGACACCACATATACAAGTATTTGTTGCAGGAGTCCAGTCCTCTCCACATTAAAGTTAGATGAATTTTCACCAGCAGAAAGTGCCCCACTTATTGTTTTAAGTTGGACAACAACCCCTGAAACAAACAAAAACCACAATGTAAAATTAGCAGCAATTGACACAAGATCAATCATAAAAAAATCATCAAGTCTGGTGGATCAGGTACCTCATGATTCAGAATTTGCACACACAAAAATAAGGTGAGGAGGTGCATCATTTATGGGAAAGGGTCCGCTTTTGGGCCCAATAAAGGATCTCTGTTTCTTCATAATTTAGGGATTCTTCTTTTTCTATTATATTTTCAAAACATGAAGCATCTGTGAGTTAGTGGTTGTAGTTAGGTGATGTAGAATATTTTGCTTGTCAAGGTGCTAATGTTTATAGCTGATGTAGAATTGTTTTTGCTGGTGTCTTGTATCTATCTCTTCTTGAATTTTGGTGGACTCCTTGTTCACCATTTTGTACTCTCATTCTATTAGTAAACATTACTTCTCATAAAAAAAAATGAGAAGAATATTATTCACAAATTTAAAATAAGATGGACGAAATGGAAGTATACATGTGGAGTCTTGGTGGTCCTGTTTCTGTTTTTCTTGTGGCTGTAGGGTGTTTTTCCTCGGTTGTTAGTTTCAAAGTCCTTGATTATGTAGGTTGAGGGTTTCTTCTCTTGTGGACTGCTGCTCCCACTTTTGATTGTATTCTGTTTTCCTATTATTTCAAGTTTCTCGTTTCCTATTAAACAATAAAATAAAATAAAAATTGTTCTATCTCCTTTGTTCCAAAATTAAATAAGAATAAATTTTTGTATAATATTGTATTAGACAATAGATAAAATTAAGGAATATACTAAAACCATATCCTTTTTTCTTTCTCAATATCAGTGCTAAACGAAATCTAATTCCAACAAACAATAAACTTTCAGTATCACTAAATATATTTCTAACAAAATGTGCCATCATAAAAGAAAGTACACTAGAAAATAATAATGGGGAAAATACCTTTCATTAATGCTGTAAGCTTTTGAATCCCACCATAGTATCCAAAAACTCTGCAATTTTGCAATGAACAAGTAACAATCATAAGAGCATCCAGGAGTGGAATCCCATCAGAAATGATATTCAAGATTGTGGAATGGCCGGAGAAGTCTGCTGATGAACGAACTGTACTGGTGTTTACTGGATCAACCATGGGAAAAACAAAAGTAAACAGAACTAACATAGCAAGAAAATGCAATTTGAAGATTATAATTATTAATATGGGAGAAAAAATGGCCATAAGGAAGAAAAAAATTAAGCAAATATAAGTGGTAAATCTCAATGTACCATGAACCAGAGAAAAAGTTCATAAACCCCTTCCAAACCAAGCACACATAAATTTACATCGCCAAAACTTTGAAACAAGATGCTATTAGATGAGGACTGGAACTCAAATAAAAGGTGTGGAATTACAAATTTGTCCCAAAGGCACATCAAAAACTCAGTTTTGCATGAATGCCTACCATGCTGAATTATCAAGTAAAATCAACTCCCAAAACAATAAAATATATGATAAAAGACGGCAATTCAAAAATGAAAGATTTTGAGCATGCCTTGCAGTAGTTAAAACTGCAAGATCCTAAATAAACTCAAATTGAAACAGCTTTTCCAGCAAGGTGCAACCATCCCAAGAGCTTCTTTTTGAAAATAAAGATACATTTATTAACACAACACAAGATCAGTGGATAAGATATCCACCACTAATTACAATGTAGAACCTATAGTAAGTAGCCCATTCCTATCAATACAAACACAATATTCAAAACTAATGAACAGCTGCCTTCCGGTCTAATAATATATCAGACCAGAAAACAGCCTCAGTTTTCATAAATTGCCCTAACACAGAAGCCCAAACAGCCTCAGTTTTCATAAATTGCCCTAACACAGAAGCCCAAACAGCCTCAGTGTTCATATATAATAATAATAAGGGAAAAATTTAGCTATGCCCCCTGAACTTTGACCCTCGTTCTCCTTTGGACCCTGAATTTTTTTGTGCCAAATTGATCCTTGAACTTTATATTTGTGTCAAATAGCCTTTGTCGTCAGCTCCATCAAGAATTCTGTCAAAAAATTGTCACGTGGCACGCACGTGACCACTTTTAACGGCTATTTTTATCAACTCCAATTCTAATTGACTCCACCCACATGACCACAGTTATAGGGCTATTTTCGTCAACCCCCAACTCTATTTGACTATTATTATTGAACTGACAAAAATAGCCCTGTAAAAGTGGTCTAACCATCTTTTGACAAAATTCTTGACTGAGCTTACGGCAAGGACTATTTTGACACAAATATAAAGAGGGATCGATTTAACACCAAAAAAAAAATCAGGGACCAAAAGAGGAACGAGGGTCAAAGTTTGTGGGGCATAGCTAAATTATTCCCTAATAATAGTAATAATAATAATAAATTTAAAAACTTAAAAAATAGAAGTATATTGATTAGATTTAAGAAACACGCAATAACTACCTCAAGGATGACCTAATATCATTTTTCTGGAAAGAAGATTGGGAACCATGAAGTTGATTTCCAAGGTTCTTACTCAACTCAACGGAAAGCTATAGTAAACTGTGGAGTTTACTATAGATTTGTATTTTATTGGACTCCTTGTTCACTGTTTTTACTCTTTTTTTTTTATTAATGAAAGTTATGTTTCTCATAAGAAAAATGAAATCTAACGTCCCTGCTCAACTTGAGTAGAAAAAGTGTCATTTTCATAGAATTTAAAAAAAAAAAAAATACTAATCTCCAAAATTGGGCTCTTAATATTTGGCTAATCAAGAAGACCATTATTGATTAGATTTAAAAGGGATATCAAGCATGTGGCCAAAAGAGCTCATAGATAAAGAAAGAAATTCTGTTTCGCAAAAACCATTTAATGCAGCAATACAGGCACACCAAATCAATTTGCTAAACAGCAAACATGAAGTTCAACTTACACTCTGCAACCATAGCAGTTAATTGCGTAATCTCTTCAGTAAATATTAAAATGACCTCTGCAGGATGTCCAGCAAAGCAGCCAATAACATCATCAGAATGTGATGAATGCTCTGCAGGTTGGTTGGTAGTTGAAGCAGCATCTGACATTTGGCCAAAATTTACTGGTTCCCAGTTCTTGTATACAACTAGAAACTGCTTGAGAAAAACATGAAACAGCCTCCTCTTTTCCACCTACATATATTGAGTGAACAAAATAAAATATCACAAAATTACAGGGATAGGACAACTACAGCTCACAAGGAACATGAAAAGTTAGTATTGTCATTCACTATCATCAAATCATTTTCCTTCATATTCATTTGATGGACTACTGATGTTTTGATCATGGTATTATTTTCTGTTCATTTTTGTCTGATGTTTTTTTTTTTTTTTTTGTAAAGAAACAGATACTTTTATTATAGATAAACATCCAAATACATATCGTGGAAAAGGCGTCCACAACAACAGAACCTCTTACACCAAGGAAAGCCACCCCCTAAATCAAAACACTACAAACCTCTAAACTAGGACATTAACATACAGCAGCTTTCAAACCTATCATTATAGCAGAAAAAGAAATCCCCCTAAAATCTGAAGATATGGATGCCCACAATGCCGACCAAAACCTGATCCTCTCCCCACACCTAGGCCACCAACCCAAACAATGGAAACCTTTCCTTGTCTTTTAGAAAACAAAAAAGAAGCAAATAAGAAAAAGAAAGAATTTCTATTTTTTTCATTCAAGAAAGAGAACTAGCAGCAAGCTTGGGTGTAAAAAGTTAGTTTACATAATTTGATAAGCTTCAGATGAAGGGAGTTAATCCTCAAAAACTGGGCAAGTGACAGAAGATGATGCATTTTCTGGACCTATTGTGTGTTACAAGCTTGATCATCACCTCATGGTTCAACTATATATTTAAAACGTTTCCCGAACGCTATCTAGCTTCATGAAGGTTAGGTTATCACTCTTTTCTTCTGAACATGTAATATACATATCATCATGGTTAGAAAAACTAAATATGGCTCTAAAAGAAAATGCTTTTACATAATAAAAAAAAAAAAAAAACTGCAAGAAGCCTCTATGAAGCTAGAGAACCTTGAAGAAATTTAGGATAAAGAATTTGAGAAAGTACTAAACTTTCAACCATACCTTATCAACAGCTTTTTCATATCTAGCCCAAAGTATATTTAGGACAGCCTCATCTCCAATTTCACTGTAAAAAAACAGGCCAAGTCATCAAAATGCCCATCCCAAAATAGTAAATTCTGCACATTGATGCCCACAAGATAGTGTAACAAAAGGAATGTCTAACAGCTGAAGAAAAAAAAAAAAGGGCAGCACAAGGCTTACCAAGTGAACAACAAATAATGGAAAACATCTTACTTTCAAAAGATATAGGTCACACATAAAAGTAAATCAGACACCATAAATTTAACATGTATTGTCTTCCTTGATTTACAGTACCACACAACACTTGCCTACACTGTGCATTGTGTAGTTGAACTGCAAATAACCATTAGTATGGTTGAAAGTTTAGTACTTTCTCAAAGTTTCTAGAGGGAGATTTACCATTATTCAGCCAGTATTAAGTATGACTTTATTTATTTTACGTTCATTTTTACAATGTTGGGAAAAGTAGTTAATTTATGTTCATTTTTAGAATTTTGGGAAAAGTAGCTAAGGTTTAGAAAAATTAGAGAGAGATTATTGGGGAGGAGAGTGGAGAGGGGGGAAATGAACATTTAATTAATTGGGATCTTGGGCAGAAATCAAAAGAGAAAAGTGAGTTAGCTCTTGGGAATTTAGTGAAATTGAATAGGGAATTACTTGTTCAGTGGCCGTAGAGATTCTCACTTGAGCAATACTGCTCATGGTGTTCTGTCATTACTCATTAGTAGCATAAAAAATCCAAATGGAAGAAAAGATAGCAAAAGCTACCCAACCTACTAGATCCTTTACATAAAAATAAGGGTAAAAAGAAATTTTATCCATCTCTGAATGTACACCCAATGGATTATTTGATCCATATTGATGCAATGCGGCCAGATGAAGAAGACTGGCGCCTACTAAAATAAAGGGGAGTAAATGATGAAGACTAAAAAAACGATTGAAGGTGGCATTGTCCACGGAGAAACCGACCCAAAGCCAAGTCACTATGGTATCCCCTACTACAGGTATGGCGCTAGCTAAGCTTGTAATTACTGTAGCTCCCCAAAAGCTCATCTGACCCCAAGGTAGTACGTATCCTGTAAAAGCTGTCACAATCATTAATAGGAAGATTACAACTCCGAGACACCGAACAAATTCCCTAGGACTGCTATAACTCGCATGATATAGACCGCGAAAAATATGAAGGTGAACCACAATGAGAAACATACTTGCCCCATTGGCATGCATATAACGGAGCAACCAACCCCCTTCAACATCTCTCATAATGTGTTAGTTGGATCCAATCTAATAGGTGGGGATTCTCAGGAATGGAAATTTTTGACACGACTCGAAAATAAGCAATTTTTCCCACATGGCATATTCCTGGAGTTCTCTATCATTTAGATTTTTAAGGAACAGAAGGTTCCAAGAACTAACACCAAGAGAAGAAAACGAAGCTAAAGAATATATTGGCGTCAAGTATTTAAATAATCACCAGATGGAAGATCCTATGGAAGTCTTTCTACTAATTAATCTTCTCTTCCAAACTCTAACGAATTCATTCTCCATATATCAGTGTGATCAACACGTTTCTTCGACGGTTCGATCTTTACATAGCTTTAGCCTTCATGTGGACTCTTTAATCAGTAGAATACTATGATTTATACCTAAGACCTATCTCAGACCCACCTCATTCCCAACTCATCCCTTTACCAACTGAGTCAAGGCCCAGAGGCTAGCTGTAGGTGCACTTTTTGTCAATAAGGAAGAGAACAAAATATTCTCAGCAATTTTAGTTTTTTCCAAAGACTAAAATATTTAAATTATCCAAAATTAACTAAGCTCCTTCCAAATATTACTGAAATCATGCATTGATAATTAAACACATTAGTCCTTTTAGTACAACAGTTTAAACTCCTTTACTGTACAAACTAATATAACAACCATCTAAACCGAAAGCACAAAACCACAGTTTATAAATATCTAACATGCCAGAGTAAAACAATTAGTAATCATAGCCAAGCATAAGTACCTGAAGCGGATCTTCGGACCAGGGGGAGAGAGCCTCTGAGCTTGCGAACTTGGGGCAGAATCTCCATCTTGGCCACTGGAAGTCCTTCGAATAAGGTCAGCAACACCCTTGACAATATTCATGCTTCCTCACCGCCAAGATTTATATGTACATCAATACTTCATAATCCGATAATTAGGATGCAAATGGTAATTCCATCCCATCACCTTCACCCAATTCTCCTTTCTATTGAATAATCGTGAATCATCATTAAGTTAGCAAAATTGACATATACACTTCAAAACATTGAAAGCTAACTAGAAATAATTCACACATTTTTTAACAACTACAAAATGACTAGAAATTTTGGTTCCACAAAGAATTAACAATGACACGAGCTCAGTTAAGTTTCACTCAGTAAATAGGCTTGCTAGAGTTGACTTTCTTTCTCTTAGGAAACATACAACAAAATATTCTAAAACCTCCAGCTCATTCTCCATTCCTTCCCTTCAGTTCTTCGAAAACAAACAGAAACACTATCCGACTATCAATAAACTAACACTTCATAACAAGAGCAACCTAAATTTAAATCAAATAAGCTGCGAATAAATAAAAAATGAAAATAAAAAACACAAACACACGCATTATTCAGGAAATATTTGAAATATCAGATAAAAACGAAAGCAGATGAAGATTGATCACTTTGAGAAAAATAATTACGAAGAAAATAGCAATAATTGGATCAACGACGAACATTCGAACTCTCTGGTCGAATTGTTTTTATTAATTGAAGGAATTCGAGGAAGGAAATGATGAGGACCTGATCGGATCGCAGGGTCCGAAATAAATGGTTCGAATGAATTCTAGGGTTTCTGATTGGAGATCTGAGCCTGAAATCCTTGGGAGCTCTTTTCCTCTTCAATGGCGTCAGTGTAGAATCGAAGTTAAAAAAAGGAGTAAGAGAAGAAAGAAGAGTAAATATAAACCCCCAAAGTACACGTTAATTTCAAGATTGCCCCTACTGCTGGGGTGGTTGGTAATATGAGAGTCGAAAATAAGCGGAAGACAAAACGATTTTACCGGATTTTTATTACCGCGAAACGTCGTTTCTTGTCGTTTGAATCGACACGGTGTCGTTTAAGAGAGGATTTTTCTTTTGCATTAAACTTATGAAAAAGTGGACAAGGAATAAAGAAGAAATCTGATATCTGATTTGAGAACTGGACCGTTAGGTCTTATCCTTCGTGCGCAAGGACTTCATTTGAGTGCTGCTATTTGCACACCTCTAATTTTCTCTTTGCACACACTTTTCTCTTACACACCCCTTCTTAATTTGTCAAACATAAAATTTCTTTTTTACACACCCCTATTATGACCAAAATACCCCAATTTCACAAATATGTCTAAATTTCTCTTTACACACCCTCTCAACCCAAACATTACACACCCCCACAAACACACACCCCCACAAACACATCTACACTACACACCCCCCTACCTCACCCCATCTCACCTCACAGCCACAGCCACCATTGCCGACACACCCCCACAGCCACCATTGCCGACACCCACCATTGCCCCGACACCCACCATTGCCGACACCCATCTCCGGCTTCATCACCACCGTCATCGCCGTCGTCAGCACCGCCGTGAACTCCATCAGTGGCCTCATCAAATTTCTGCCACTCCTATCCCCACCACAGCTCTAATATTCAGTGAGTTTCTCAAATACATTAGTTGTAAATGTAAATCTAATACTTTTTTATCTAATTTGAATTAGTTAATCCATCCCAAATACCTTTTTCGTCTGTTTTACTAGATTTGTAGGGAGGATTTCGGGTTTTGGAGTGAGCATTTTCGGGGTTCCTCCATTTTCTGATTTCGCAGCTCGTTCGGCACTGGTCTGCCGAACGAATTCATTTTATTCGGCAGTCATCTACCGAACTAAATGAATTGGTTCGGCAGTACCCTACCGAACGAATGTAAAATCAGAAAATGCCCATATTTTGGTTCGACAGGTGACTGCCGAACAATGAATATTGGTTCGGTGGTTACCTGCCGAACAAATTGAATTAGTTCGGCAGCACGTTACCGAACGAATGGAAAATTTCGAATTTCCCTATTTTGGTTCGACAGCCATCTGCCGAATGGTGGAACTGTGTTCGACAGTCAACTGCCGAACAGTTTCACTTTGCTCGGCAGTTGACTGCCGAACCACCTGTGTTGAAATTTTTTTTTATTTTTTAGCTTTTAAAAAATCATATATTTGCTAAAACAATTTTCAATTTCTTGTTTGAAATTATAGGTTAGGACAGAAGAAGAATCAGACGTGGTGCATCTTCATCTAGAGAGGAAGTCCCCGATGTTGCCGATGATATGCAAAGAACACGACCCACAGCATCTGGGCGAAGAAGGCTAGTACATGCACGAGCTAGTCGTGAGGCAGTTCCTGAACAAGCTGAAGTTCCGGTTGAGGATTACAATGAGGATAATCCCAATGAGCTTGCTGAGCCTTTCCCGGGAGGTCCCATTGACACGTCCCTGCTGAGGAGTTATGGAACTCACGTAGCTGCTGAAATTTGGAACAACGAGGTATGATCTTTAACAGTTGGTATTTTATTCTTGTGCAACTTGCAGTAATAATGAGTGAATTTCTTTGGTTATGTTTGAATTAGGAACGGGAGCTTTTGAGGTGCATGTCCAAAACCACCAAGCTTCGTGAGTGGAAGTTGTGGGCCAGAACAGATAATGACCGGTTGAAGGGATATGTCCTTAATTCTGGGTTGACATCACTGGTGCAGTGTTCTTATCGTACGGTTGACAAAGTGTTGGTGTCCGCTTTTGTTGAGAGGTGGCATCCGGAGACCAATACATTCCACCTGCCTTTTGGTGAGATGACCATCACACTAGATGATGTAGCCAACATTTTAGGCATTCCGGTTGGTGGTGCACCAGTGGCTACACTTGTGGAGGATAACATTACTTGTGAATATCTACTAACTGCATATTTAGGAGTTAGTGGGGATCAGGCATCAGAGCAGTTGATGGACTTTGGTGGTGAGTACGTACGATTAGAGTGGTTACGTACGTGCTTTAGTGATGTCACTGATGCCGACTCTGAGCATGAAATCCAATGTGCAGCCCGGGCGTATCTGTTGTATTTATTGGGTTGTACCCTGTTTGTAGATAAGACTGGCACAAGGGTACAAGTGCAATATCTCAGACTGCTCACTAATCTAGACACCGTTAGCCATTATGCATGGGGCGCTGGATGCCTAGCATGGTTGTTTAGGCAGTTTGGATTTGCCTCTCGAGCTGGTGTCAAACAAATCGGCGGATATATGACACTGATAGAGGCTTGGGTGTACGAGCACATGCACACCATTTTCGGTCCATCGTACGATATGAATTATTCCGAGAATACCCCTCGTGCGCTCCGCTGGACTCCAAGGCGGGATGGTGGCAGTGATCTTGAAGCAGTGCAAAGAATACGGCAACGACTTGATGTTTTGTCGGCTGACGAGGTAGATTTGTAATTTACAATTATTTTTATAAATTTAGGATTATATTATGTTTTCAACTATATAATGTTATTGTTTTTTTTCAGGTTATTTGGGAACCATACAAATCCCAAAGACAAGCACACCCATTGCCAGCTATAGCATTCTTCACAGGGATGATAAGGTGTTTTGATGTTGTTGAGCCTTATTGTCCCGAGAGAGTACTTAGGCAGTTTGGGAGGGTACAGACGATCCCCACTCTCTGTTTCAGATAATCTCCCCACAAATGAATGTCCTTCACCAGTAACTAAAACTCTATGGTTATGCACTCCACATACCACACTTAGCATCCATTCATCCTCATTACCAGTTTGCACACCCTTTAATGAGAAGGGGCATCCACATCTTTTTGTAGTAGAGTCCCTACCATCCTTAGGACGTTTTACTATACAACTATCAGCATCATACTTGGATGGCCTATAGTGACCACTTCGTTCGCAACCAAGGAACACTCTAGCTTTCTTCTTCCCCACCCCTGCTGTATTAGACCTCATTATGACAATGACTATGTTGTTCGTCCTTCCTTGTGCACGTGCCCAGCTAACCAATGCATCCCTCGAATGAAATATCTACACATATGTAATTTACATTATTCACATTTCAACTACATTTGCAACATATATTTCCCAAATAACAAATTCATACCTCGTTTGTTGTGAATTCATTACTATAGTCACGTGAGTATTCGGTCAAAACCTTGGCCTCGACCTCGACCTCGACCTCGGCCCCAATGTAGTCCTCAACCTTGCTGTTTCGAGTAGAAGCACCACCATATTGCTCAGTCGGTTCATCATCCTACACATAAAACATGAAAATAATGTCAAAACAGTATGTTCGGTAGAAGGTTACCGAACTTAATGAATCTGTTCGGTAGAAGCTTACCGAACGAAATCATATTGTTCGGTAGTAATCTACCGAACCAATAACCTTAGTTCGACAGTTGACTACCGAACAATATCGATTTTTGTAAACAAAATACTTCATTCGACAGATGTCTTCCGAATATATGTATAATGTTCGGCATGTGTCTGTCGAAATTTATAAGTTCATTCGGCAAACAGTCACCGAATGAGATTTTTTAAATTTTTTTGTAATTTTCATTCGACAGCTAACCACCGAATATGTTAGTTGTGTTCGGTAGTCATCTGTCGAACAATGCAGAAACGTTCGGTACTGGTTCGCCGAATGAACCGCGAACAGGAAATGAAAAAGACGAAAAAAAACCCAAAAAATTACGATCATACCTCGTCGGAAGGCGAATAAGGGACGAGTGAAGGCTCCATTCATGAAAATGAAGACTTATTTGCCAAAATGGGTAAACACTTTCAATGAGGAAAAATGAAAACTTAGGGTTTAATGGAGGAAAAATGAAGAGAAGAGGTTATGAGAGGAGGGGGTGTGCAATGAGAGTTTTAGGATTATTTTGGCTGAGGTTTAAGAGTGTTGGGTGGGGTGTGTAAGAGTGTTGGGAGGGGTGTGTAAGGAGAGTTTTTTTTTTTTCAAATAATAAAGGTTGTCCTTTTTGGTCTTTTATCTTTGTGTCAATTAAGTAATTTCACAAATTAGGTTGTTAGGGGTGTGCAAAGAGAAAATTAGGGGTGTGCAAATAGCAGCACTCCTTCATTTATGATGCCAAAAGGATTCCACGTGCAACGCATTTCATGTGTTAAAAAATGAATGTAGTAATAATAGAAAAAATAGAAATTTATTTGAAACTACAATTGTGTAATTGGATTAAGAAATTGAATTTGGTATTTTATTAAAAGTTTGGATTTGAAAATGATAATATTTTATTTTAGCAAATATTTTTTGAGTCATTGGGTGGGGGAGTTTGTGCTTGGCTATCGAATACTGTTATCTTATTCGTCATACCACTACCGACATAAATAAGCCATGAACCCCGTTAATTTGCAAAAATCACAAATCTTTATTTTAAAATTCATACAAAACATCAAATTTAACAACAAATAGCAACAATTAATTACTTAATCATATAAATTGTGGTAGATTTTCATAATCAATCTGAAAATTGATGGAAATATGGGATTACCTTCAATGTTTGGTGGGTGGTCCGGCGATCGGATGCTTGCACTGAAGCTGGGCCCTAGCGCCAACGGTGGTTGTTTGCCCTTTGACGGGGAGTAGTGCCTTATCTTGCTTTAGTTTTCCATTGTTGGGTATAGTGGATGTGGGGGAGAATGAGATGGGGGAGGATGAGATGTTGCCTGTTGGGTATTGTGAGCAAATCTAATGTTAGTGTAGGGGTTAACAAACATGGCATAATTGGAAAGTTGGTAGGGTATAGTGAGTAGATGAAAAAAATATAAAGTCAATGTAGAGTTTAGTGAGCATGTAGGGTAAGGAGAGCAAATTTTTGGATACATATGGAATTTCCCAAAAAATGTACTCTTGTATTTTCCATTTGGGCTAGCATGTGCTGTCTTTCCAACAACTTCGGCCCATTTCTTTGAGATATGTTCCCTTTGGTGTTCTTCATTTATATGATCTGACCGAGTTTTTTGATTCCGTTTCTTTTGTTGTGGGCTTTTTCTCTTCTGTTGCTTTGTATTCGGACTTGTTACAGTCCTTTCTTGTTTTGGGCCTGCTTGTTTCTTGTTGGCTTTCCAGAAGAACAAATGGGCAGGAGCTTTATTTTTTTTTATTTTTTCCAATTATCTTGGACAAAATTTATATTAAAAATTCCAGATTTGTATGGTAGTGGTTCTGATGAGTGATGGCACAAGAGTCCATTAAATTATTGGTATCATTGGCTTGGATTTGAAGAAAGTTAGTGAAATTATATGCATTATATATATGATGTGCTTTCCTCTTTTGTGGTGCACACAGAGCAAGCAGTGCATGAGATCTACTCTGCCACCCATTTCTTTAAACAGAAACGTGCTTTTTTTAACTAGAAAATGAGCTCAGCAAAGCTTGTTTTGCCTCCCAAAAGCAGTCACTTTCATGTGCAAGTGAGGGGTTATTTTAAGCAAATCATCATCAGCTCACTTGGTTTTTTTTTGGTCGAAAGCATCAGCTCACTTGGTTGGAACACCTAATTAATGACCAATGGGGTCAGAGGCAGTAGAATTTGTTTATGTTTTGAGTAATTTCATGGTTCTACAGTCTACTAAAACTTGTTTATTCTTGTGTTTAGATAAGGACCACATTCTCCTCTCATTAGTTTAAACGCCAATGAGCAGGGCTTAAGTTTAGTGCATTGTATTCCGCGCATAAGCCAATCCACTAAATATGATATTAATTATCGTCAATCTATGTATACCAACTTTGGATTTTTTATGTTTAATTTTTCTTATTAACAATATTATTGTTGTAACGACACAAGGCATTCTCCAAAAGTCTTAGTTAAATTGACTTTTGAATTTCTTGACATTTCTTAAGTATTCTAAAATTCACCAGCACATTACCAATGTGAAATTTAATGGTTTCACAATTGTTTTGTAATCATATATACCTATAATGTTATATTCATTTACGTACTAATATAAAATGAGATATTAGAGATTTGGTATAACTTTTAAAAACTCAAGTATGTCATTTTTCAAAAAAGAAAAACTTTACAAAATAAATAATTTAATGTAAGAGAATAAAGTCGTAAAGTAAGATAATTAATATTTTTTCAAGATATGCCCTATTTTATGCACGATAGATCTATAGAAGTATAATATTGTTAAAAGAACTAAAGAAGTATCTTTGTTAATATAAGAAATTTCCATTATTCTAGCTTATTACTTTTAAGCACTTTTGATAATAAACTTAAACTCCAAAATTAACGTGTTCTTAAAATCTATGCCCATTTGCATGTAAAGACAATTGAGATACTCAAGCACCAGGCATTCGGAGTGTGTGGATCCATATTTTTGTCGATTGTAATTGTTATTGTTTTGGTACAAATTGTAAGTGTTATTCAGTTACGTCGTTAAGATAATAGTTACATAAGTATATTTATTACATGTTATATATAAAATAAAATTAATAGTATTAATTAATACACAAAAAGTCCAACAAAAAACAAACATATGCAAAACATGGATATATATATATACATGCTCCTTCTATTGAGGTATACCTCAACTTATTTATGTTGAGATATACTCTATTGGGGCCCACACAAGTCGTTTTGTGTCGATCCGAACCGTTCGCAAGGATCATCTTTATTGATAGATCATCCTTGCAAAAAATTAGCCAAATCGGAAATCATTTGCCTATTTAACTTTGATCGAACAAATTAACGGTTTCATCGAAAATATTTGGTTCGTCCATTTATTTGATCAAAGTTAGATAGTCAAATGATTTCCGATTTGACTAATTTTTTGCAAAGATAATCTATCAATGAAGATGTAAAAATTGAACGATTCGGATCGACACAAAACGACTCGTGTGGGCCCCTATAGAGTATACCTCAACATAAATAAGTTGAGGTATAACTCAATAGAAGGAGCATGTATATATATATATATATATATATAGTGATACGCGCATAAGATAAGAAAAACTGAAAACCAAAAACAATTTCAAATAGTTTTTTCTCCTTCATTTGTTCCTTACATCTCTCATAAACCCTAAATCTCTCTCCCCCATTTCTTCCCCATATGTTATTTCAACATATATATATATATATCTTTAATTTGAAAAAATCCAAAAAATACAAATATAATGTTATATGTTTTTAAAAAAATATATAATGGTATTAAAGTGACCCATAAACTCACTTATGCTATATAGCTAGTAACATGCCCATTCAAGTAAGAATGTCATTATTTTAAGAAAAGTAAAAACATTTTTTATGTGTAACACATGACAATACAGTTCAATGATCATAATAATTCATTTGTTAAGTTTATTCTCAAAGGTCATTCATGTAAAAAAAATCAGTCAAATCGGTGATTGTTTGGTTATCTAAACTGTGAAGACAAATATAGTCTGTCAGATAAACAATAATAATGTTTGATATAATAAACTGGCTAAACATTTTTCAATCTGACTGATCTTTTGCAAAAAATGATATTTGAATGATGTTCTAAAATATAGACAATTATGATCATCAAATTATAAATTTAAAGATAATATTATTACTTTTATTAAAATAAGGCTTCCTTACTTGAAAATTTCTAATATAATAAAGAAGATCATGTAATGTCTACATGCAACCATTTAGCATAGCCATGTACCTAAGTACTCACAGTAGCTGCTCATGGTCAAAGAAGCAATTACAATTGGCCTAGTTGGACCAATCTTATCCATATTCCAAGAGTCAGAGCCTATAAGATAAGCAATAATGTACACTCTAGGAAACAATAGATTAAAAACCCTAATTGAAGCAAATGTTAATTTAGGGAAAAAACAAAGCCCATTGATGATAAAGTGAAAGCATCACGCATACCAAGTGAAGAAGAGGTTAAAAAAGATCACCAACCCAAAACGCATTAACAGCCAAACAACTCCGCCAAACTGCCAAAGTATCAAACCTCCAACCAACCCTCACATGCCTTCCTCAATAAAAAAAAAAGAGAGAGTCCATACTCCGTACTCCACATTACGAACGTAAGGGCAATCTTGTAATTTCGGCACGCAGTTTTCCGAAGACGATATTCCCCTTACCCTTTCTGTACAAACAATTTTCTATTCACGCAAGGCACATAACCCCACGATTGGAAACCCCACTATCTTACGCTGCATGCGCAGTGTATACCCTAGCACTCTAGTCTCACGTGTCGGAACGAATTTGGTTCTAATTTATACGTGGAGTCATAGAAGCAAGTGTGCGCATTAAGCCCAGCGCGCTTGTTAGTATCCATCTCTCCCGTCTCGTTATTAATTTCAATTTCGCACCGATTCATCAACCTATTCGAGTCTTGGCTCTGATAGGCTCATTTGCTTAAAATACAAACCTAAAGACTCCAACGCCCACTTTGGCCTCTCTCTCTCTCTCTCTCTCTCTCTCTCTCTCTCTCTCAAACCGCCATTACTACTCCATCGAAACCTCCAATCCAAACACCATTTCGATCCACACTTTAAGCTTCAAAATCAGTAAGAGATCGAGGAAGCAAAAAGCTGGGACTAAGTTGAAAGCGATCGTGATTGTGAAGCAATTCATCAGCTGAACGGGTTTTGGTTTCGCCTGCGTCGAAAACAGAGCGATTCGCCGAAATTGTACGGTCAGTAGGGGTTTTTATCTTTTTCTTCTTCGTTAGTGTATTGTGGATACGTTGTTCTTAAGCTTGAGAGAAGAGGCCGGGAGCTAGCTAGCTAGGAGCAGTATTTTGGTTTATGAGTCTGAGAAACGACGCCGTAAGGATAGACAGAGTCTGAGAAACAACGACGTACGGATAGACAGAGACGGAGAGAGTCAAAGCGCGCGAGGTTTGTGCACGTGATCATAATCTGATTGCAGTTGTACGTAAAGGTTTTTAAGGTGTCCCGGGAGGTCCGTGAAAAATGCCTCACAGAACGACTTACTTCTTCCCGAGGCAATTCCCGGATCGCCGGTTCGATTCATCCTCCTCCTCCTCCTCCTCCAAACAACTGACGTCGTCGTTGTCGTTGCAAGATCATCACAAGAAAAACGACGACACCACCACCACAACCAACAACAACAACAACAGCAACAAAGAAAGCGACGTCGTAAAATCCGATCAGTATTTCACGGGCCAAGTTGACAACACCAGTGGTAGTAGTGGTGCCACTACTAATCAATATTCCATTAAGAAGCAACAGTTGGCTGCCTTTTGCGACTGGTTCACCGAGAAAAAGGGGACGAGATCCAAATCCAGTCACGTGAGGGGCACGAGATCGAGATCAAGATCGTCCACGTCATCATGTCACGACGAGGATCGCGACCTCTTGCTCCCGCGCGCGCCACCTCAGCATGATCATCATGATCATGAGGTTCCTACTGCAGTACCACCACCGCCGTTGCCGGAGTCTTCGACGCTCAAGGACTGGAGCGTTGACCAGAACTTTGACCGGCAGGTCTCGCTGCCGAGGCTTTCGAGCGGCGGGAGCAGCTATGCGGGGAGCTTGTTCTCCGGGACCACGGTGGACGGGAACTTCTCCTCCGGGGACGTTAAGGACTCGTCGGCGACGACGAGGCAGATGGAGGAGGTGGAAGAGGAGGAGGAGAGCAGGAACGGCGTCGTTGGGGTAGGCTTGGCGCAGAGGTCTAAGGAGAGTTACTATCTGCAGCTTCTTTTGGCTAAGAGGCTTAGTTCTCAAGCTAGTCTTGGTAGTGAAACGTTGCTTCTGCATGAGACTGGAATTGAGGTTTCGGATGCTGAGACGGTGTCGTATCGGCTTTGGGTATGTATATATTCGGATATTCCCCTTTTCTTTTTTATTTGTTTTGTTTGGGCTCTTTCTCTTTATTTCGGTATTTTTTTTTTGGGTGAATCTCTTTATTTCGCTATTAATTTCCTAGTAATGTGGGTTTGAATTGCTGATGTTTTTGGTTTTCGTTGTTCTTGATTGTAAGTGCTTTTACTAGTGGGTCCAATAGTATGGTCTATTCCCAACTCCTATTAGTTGCTTGTCTTTTTATCGATCTCACTCTTGTCATCTAGTGCTCCATTGTATTTGTCACTCTGTTAGGGATAGAGATAGCGAATAGATGTATCACCATACCATTAAGTTGGGTAGGGAAAATGCTTAGTGTATTACAAAAATTCGCTACGCTTGTTTATACATACATATATGCACATATACACACACGTATACAAACTGCTATAATTATGTGTGTTAGGCGAGACACGTATGAGTTATTGGTTTGCTACTCATATTAAGTATTTTGTATTTTTCTGTACCATTAGGGCCTTTGATTAATATATGCCATTAAGATCTCAGTGAATTGTTACAAATTAAAATGTTTTGAATTCTTTGGCCAAAAAAAAAATGTTTTGAATTCCAAGGTTGGAATTAGACTCTTTAAGGTTTTTCAGAGTTCAATCTTGTAATGAACTTGTGCATCTCTAGCCCTGTAACTCATCTTTAATGAATATGAATTACTTGTACCCTTTTCAGGTCAGTGGTTGCTTGTCTTACACTGACAAGATATCCGATGGTTTCTACAACATTTTGGGCATGAATCCATATCTCTGGGTGATGTGCAATGATGTGGAGGAAGGTAAACGGCTACCGTCATTGATGTCACTTAAAGCAGTTAAACATGATGAGACATCAATGGAGGTGGTTCTTGTTGATAAACATGGGGACTCTCGCCTCAAGGACCTTCAGGATAAGGCACATGAACTGTATTGTGCTTCAGAGAATACCTTAGTGTTGGTGGAGAAACTTGGCAAACTTGTTGCCATCTACATGGGGTGGGTTTCAAATTTCCCCCCTTTTATCTTGAAACATATTTGGTTGTTTAATTATATTATAGGTTTTCTGAGTCACTTAAATTTGAAGGGGTAATTATCCCGTGGAGCAAGGAGATCTCCACATGCGCTGGAAAATGGTTAGCAAGAGATTGAGGGATTTTCATAAGTGTATTGTGCTCCCCATTGGCAGCCTATCAATGGGGCTTTGCAGGCATCGCGCTATTCTTTTCAAGGTGACAACATTTACAGCATGGTTCTGTTATTTATGTTTTTAATCTTCACCTCATTCATTCTGATTGGCCACTACTATGCCAATCATAAATTGTTCATCAACATATTTCATTCTGTTTTGATCTTTACATGATGCACATGCGTGGTGAGAGAGTGCAATGCAGGAGAGTAAATACTTGTATCATTGTGTGTGGGAAGAGGAAGAAGTTAGTGACTTCCTTGGTGTGTCTCTGTCTCAGACAGTCATGTAGGGCATCCTATACATTAGAGTTGCACTGGTCCAATGGGGTCGTCACCTTGTTGAAAATCTTCTATTGTGCTTCTTTAGAAAATTGTAGCCCCCACAATACTTGTCATAGGACATCCTAGTTTCTTTTTCTGAAGAAGGTTAGAAATGTGAGCTAGCAGTGTCGTAGAGTCCCAAGTTTTTTTAAATTGACATGGCCCTAAATGTAAAGTAAATGTGAGTGTTGTCTGAAAGCTAGTTCCAATTAGTTGCCTTCATCTTATGGCATAGTGCTCTGTAGGGAGGTTTCTTGGGGTACACATCGCTCAGGATGGAAATTCTGACATCTCTTGTTTTTTGTTCTTTGTACAGTTATGCATGTTTTTGTTTACAAGAAAGTTACCGACAGTAGCAGTTGTGATATATCCTTCTCAAAATTCATTTTTGCTTCAAAACTGATTATCTTCTTGATGTGCATATCTGTTTGTAAAAAATTTAGGACTCATATATCCTAATTGTGCAAGAACAGTTTAAACATATATGAATCTGTTAACAGGGTGCATGGGTTTCACATGAGAATGCAACTGAATTAGAAGCATCAAGTGACACCCACAATTATATAGATCAGTTATTATGAGTTTGCATCCTCTGATCATTCAGTGAGGTATATGTAGCTTTGCAGGTGAACTGACAAAATTGTAGTCAAATATGATTCTCATGGGGTTTATATGGGGAAATCATCCCTATACCTTTTTCTTCTTTTACCCAGAATGAAATGTTTTGCAAATGTAAGGCCAACATAATTAAAGAATATTATTGTCTCTTGCTTGATCATATACCTTTGAGCATATAGTGTACAAGAGTAGTCGGTGGCCTAAGTGCAATGATGTCTTGGAACTCAGTCGACTTGACATCATTGTTAAAGGCGCTTATGGAATTTCTTATGCCGTTTCAAGCAAAACCATTGGCGATAGGTATAATGCCCTCATAATTGATTTTAATCTATTGGGTTTTTGTTGGTCAAATAAAGTACAACGTGCACTCATGTCACATGTGTGTTCATTTGCACTTGTGTGTGGCCTGATCATACTTCAAGTGCATGTGGAGATATTATTTATTTTGTCATTAGCATGCTGTTTTCTTGAACTAATATCTAAAGTTCATATATTTTTCATATGCAGAAATTGGCAGACCACATAGGTTTGCCTTGTCGGATAGCTCGTGGTTGTAAGTATTGTGTGGCAGATCATCGGTCCTCTTGTCTTGTCAAAATTGAAGATGACAGGCAGTACTTGAGGTCGGATACTTTAATTTTTTGTAACATTTTTCTTGCTTACAGAATTATTATGGTTTTCTTAAAACCTGAACTGTCCATATTTGTCATTTCTATTCATACTGCTGAAACATAGATATCGACAGTATCAATCATTCTTTGACTTTTTTCATTACATGTTATCTGGTGTCAATATATTCAGTAGCATTAAATTATGGCAGAACTCTGGGTCACTGTCACTCTGTTGTATTTGATATTGAAGAAGTTTTAGCCATAAGTGCATAACTAACTTGACTTTTGTCGTATAAGTTCATTGTTTTCCCTCATCATACGAGGTTGTTATTAATGGTGGACTTTGATATGTACTTGATTCTCCATACTGTGTCATGTGTGGTAGAAAAAAACGTATTCACTGTTATAGTGTTATTTACTTGTTCATTTTACATATAATTTTCATGCTTTTTTTTTTTAACAGGGAATATGTGGTTGATCTAGTTGGGGAACCAGGGAATGTCCATGGTCCAGATTCCACAATCAATGGAGGATCTCTTTCTTCGATACCTTCACCATTTCAAATTTCTCATCTAAAAGAATCCCAACAACCTTACAGGAGTAGTGGATTATGTTGCCAAATTATAAACTCAAAGCACACGCGTGCTCCTCCTGAAGATCCTCTCTATTCGGGTATGTTATGTCATGCATACCTTGAAGATATATCTTCCATTATTTTTAAGCATTAGACATTCAAGGTTTTTGATTTCTAATATTTTTCTTCTTCAAAAAAGTGTTAGAAATCGAAGGGGAGCTGAATGAACTTTGGTGGAGGCATCATTGTTACTATAACAAATATATGAACATTTATGTATGTATATAATTTGAATCTCTAATAGGACACAAATTATGTTGACCGATCGGTTGACCGTGTTGATCCATCATCCATATCAGTGGTAAAGATTTTAATTGCAATTAAAATACTGAATGGGTCCTTGTCTATAGCATTAAATTGCAAGTTTGCAGCTGAATAGATACTTGTGCATGTCTGGCTACATTTTTGCCTCTTTGGTGAATTCTTTGACAATAAGCCATTATTGATACATATTTTAAGTGTCTTTACCCACTTCATACTAGGATAGTTGATACGTACTCAAATTTTAGTTCTTGTCAATATTAGGTGGACTTTACGTTGTAGTAGGAACCTTCTGTTCTCCTGAGTTGTCACTTAAAATGGGCATGCTCTCAGATGCTATGTACCTTTTTATCTAGCCAAGTATAAATAAATTTTAGGATTGCAACATTTTAGTAGAGTAACATGAAAAATGCTTGGCCCTCAGTTTCTTTTTTGTTTGTTTGTTTTGTGTGTGTGTGGCTACATAGAGGAAAACATTTATTATGTAGCCTGCTTTCACCTATGTTAGCCTACATAATATCTCTTACAGTCTTTCTCCCAAAATATAGCAAACCTTAGCTTCTTAAATCTCTAAAGATCAAACTATTGCAGGCTGTGGGGATGAAAGTCAGGTCATCAAGGAAAGCAGTTTGCATCCAGCTGATCAAACTATATTTGGAATCGAATCTTCTCTGATGCCTTTGGAGTTGAAAGGGAATGCTCAGCATTGCCTTCTTCAGAGTCCAATGTCATCTTGCGTCCAGGGTGACGGGTCTGAAGCTCTTGATGTTGCTGCTGCTGCTGTAGCATCATTAGAGGAATGCGCTAGACTTGGTGAAGAAAATATTGTTAAACAGCAAGCTTACAGAAAGGAGATTGTAGTATCAACAAGTGATGTTATAAGTAACAGTGTCAAGCAACTTAAAGTAAGTTTGTTCAGTCAATCAGATCTAGAGGAGATTAATAGTAAACTTGTGAATCAAGGCAGATTTTCTACTGTGACTGTCCCGAGGTACTTGAATCTTGAACCATCTCTTGCAATGGACTGGCTTGAGATCGCATGGGATGAGTTACATATCAAAGAGCGTGTTGGTGCTGGTATTAGTTCTCCCTTTTCTTAACTAGATATATCTTTACATTTTTTACTACTCAACCTCTTCCACATGAAATCACATACTCCTCTCCTTTTCAGGCTCATTTGGGACTGTGCATCGTGCTGAATGGCATGGATCGGTTAGTATCTTGTTCCTTGTGATTTGACCATGACTAATTGTTTCTTCAAGTAAAAATGGTTTGGTTATGATGTGAATACTTTTAATCTGCTATCCTTTCATGCGATTAATTTGATGAGTGATGTATATTGGGATTTGGGACCTTTCTTAATATCATATCATTGCAGCATTTGGCCTGCGTGATGATAGATGGTCAAGGGGAATTTAGTTTTCTGCATAATATATTCCTTCTTATGATGTCTTCAGTTAGATGTTGAAGTCTCTCCAATATATCAATGTAGTATTCTGCTGTAGTTAATTCTTAATTTGTTTGCTAAATACTTCCTTTAGTTAGTAAAATTTATTGATGTTACAATGCAGGATGTTGCTGTCAAGGTTTTAACTGTTCAGGATTTCCATGATGATCAGTTGAGGGAGTTTTTACGTGAGGTATTGATGTAGTTAACTGTTAACCTGATATTTTTCTAAAATGCATATTTGTGCCCATTTGCCTTTTATACTGTTAGTTTGTTTTGTGCTCAATGTACGTGGTTCTTGGAGCCATCTTCTGTCCGTCAGCAATATGTAAATCATCACACTGGAGCCTTTTATTTGACTATGGTGCTTTGTACAATTGTACTACTTATTGTGTACAAAAATGTGGTCATGTATGATCATAGCTGAAGTTGACTTTCACATTGTACTCTTTTTTTTTGTCTGACTTTCATATTTTATTCAGGTTGCAATTATGAAACGTGTCCGCCATCCAAATGTAGTTCTTTTCATGGGTGCAGTTACAAAGCGTCCACATCTGTCAATAGTGACAGAATATCTTCCGAGGTAATCCATTCAAGTATTAGTATGGTATTTGTTCACTATTAATTCTTCTTTGTATCTGTATCATTAAGTAGTCATTCTTATTCCTAACCATTGCTCCTGGTGTTGGTGGAGCAGGGGTAGTCTATATCGCCTCATACACAGGCCAGCTTCAGGGGAACTTCTAGATCAGAGGAGGCGGTTGCGCATGGCATTGGATGTGGTTTGTGCAATTTATCATAATTGGTTTCTTATTTACTTGATAATAATGTTTGCTGTTGGTAAAAGAACTTTATATGCTATCCTTGATTCAGGCCAAGGGGATCAATTACCTCCATTGTCTTAGCCCTCCTATTCTCCATTGGGATCTTAAATCTCCAAATTTGTTGGTTGATAAAAATTGGACAGCGAAGGTACTTCGAAAAAAAAAAAAAAACAAAGAAGTTTAACATTTTGCTTTGAGTTCTCCAATTGGCTTGTTACAAAGATAATTTCTTGCATTTATTCTCAGGTATGTGATTTTGGGTTGTCCAGATTTAAAGCAAACACTTTCATATCATCCAAGTCTGTTGCTGGAACAGTAAGTCTCTCTCTCACTCACACACATCCGCACGCACATGCTGACACACAAATATCAAATGCTACTTAGTGTACTCCTTAATTTGAAAGGGAACTACTTGTATACCCACCCACCCCCGGCCCCCCAAGTCCCAACAACAAATCAGACCATGTTGGATGAATCATTCTTTATGCTGGTAGTCCAATTTGTGCTTCCCAAGAATTAGAATGCAGATGTACCACCTGGTCAATGTTTTATGTGGTTTTTGTCTTACAAATTAATTGTTTCGAGGGTTTAGAGTTGTGATACTGCCCTATGGTTTCACATATTTCAGTATTCAGTGCATATATTTTGGCTTGATTTCTGCTTTCAGAGATCAACATTTATGTGTTTTTTTTCAGAAGCAGAACTTCTCTTCATGAATATGCAAGCGTTAAAAACCTTTTTTTCTTTTGGTTTCATATTATATTTCTTGCTGCATTTGGTGATTTATGAATGTTTACTGTAAATGACTATGAAATCTTGTTATGTCCTCCGTATAAAGTCAGATATTTGCATCAATATTTTGCAGTGCATCGATCAACATGTAACTCACTTACTTTTATATTCAGCCCGAGTGGATGGCTCCAGAATTTCTTCGAGGAGAGCCCTCAAATGAGAAGTCTGATGTCTACAGTTTCGGAGTAATCCTTTGGGAACTTGTAACCATGCAACAACCTTGGAGTGGACTTAGCCCTGCCCAGGTACAAGTCATGAGCTTTTGACATCGACATAATTATACGAGTTCATTCTCTCTTTCCTGTTTTTCATTTATTGTGAACTGGGTTGTTCATTCTCTCAGGTAGTTGGAGCCGTTGCTTTCCAGAACAGAAGGCTTGCTATCCCAGTCAACACTCCCCCTATGTTGGCTTCGCTTATGGAATCCTGCTGGGCTGAGTAAGTATTACCCTAATCCCCCTCAATTTTTGTCACAATACTTTAAGAATGATCTGATGGAAGGGATGACTCAGTTTTGCGGAAACTCTGTGTGATGTTCTCTTGCTTTTCACTTTCATTTCCTCCTTAAATGCATATGCTGAGTCAATTCAGGTCATTCTTTTCTGCATGTGATGTTTAAGGATCCCATAACTTGCAGTAGATTTAATATCTGATGTCTGTTTTTTTATATATTGACAGTGATCCTGCTCAGCGCCCATCATTTGCTAGTATAGTTGAGTCTCTAAAGAGGTTGCTCAAGTCTCCTCTGCAATTGGTGCAGACGGGTGGAACGTAAAAGTTGAACCTTGGTAGTCAATTTCGCTACGACTAACAGAGCTTCTTTGAAACTATAGATTTAAGATATGTTTCTTGTCTAACCTAATTACGAAGCATTCGAACCCACCCGTCATCTATACTGAAGTGGATGTTGTTCCCTGTATCACAATGGTATCATAATGTACCAAACACTTACTGAAGATTTTAGCGCGAACTAAAAGTATAGAAGAGCATGCAAATGTGTTCTTAATTTCTCATTTGCATTGACCACTTCACTTGTACATTCACCTCTACCATTGCCCTTTTTAACTTTCTAAATAAGCTTTTTTGAGTTCTTTTTTTCCCCTTAAATTTGTGGTAAATGGGTTTTGTTTTCGAAGAATTTCGGTTTATACTTTTGTGGACCGACTAGGCCTGAACAAATATGTTTGATGTTGAAAGAAGTCCAATCAAAAAATTTCAACTGAATATGGTTGTTTGCAATTCAAGAATGTTGAACTTAATTTTATGCCATTAACCAAGTACGTAATTTTCAAGAATATTTGGTTTACAAAATATGACTTATCGTAAAAGAAGCATGTAAAAAATGTTCGGTTGTCTTGTACCGAATGTAATAGACTTGTTCGGTTATTAGTTTACCTTTTCCAGTTTGGTTGTCTTGTTCATTACATTGCGTTTGTAGTTGTATAATTGTATTCACCAATTAGCAAAAATCAGTTGGCCTGACCATCAACCTAAACGAGGATTAACAATTAAGGATTATGCATTATGGTATAATGTTCTTCAAATATTAGATTTGATATCACACGTTTTGGAGATCAAGAGGCTAAGGGTGAAATTGTACTCTGACTTCATGGGTGTAACATGTAGTTAATTGCTTTTACGATTGGGTTTTTTAGATTAGTTTGTTTTTTTGTTCCGGAAAGAAGATTACAATTTCTGTCCTCGATGAACTAACAAAAGGAAAAAACTCAGGATAAAAATAATTCAAAAATATATATAAATGTCAGCAAGGTAAATGAATAATGTATATATGTGTTAGCAAATGATACTTATTAATAAACATGTCAATGGATCAGAATTTAATCCAAATATGATCTGAATTCGATGTAAAATATGGGATATGAAATTGTGGTTTTAATATAATAATCTGATTACGATTCGAATTCAATAATTAGTTAATTTTAACAAATTCAATTCGATAATAATTCAATCCGACCTAATATATTATTTAATGTACTTTTAATAAACATTATCTGAATATAAAAGAAGTTGAGGGTTTTTTTACCACGAAAATACACTTAAACAATCATACTTATTCAAAGTTAAAAATAATATAAAAAAAGAATAACACTAAACCTAATACTAGTATAATTTTAATCAAGTTTATGTCTCTAAATAAATTTGATTCGAATTTGATACTAGTCGAATATTGATTGACATGTTGAATTTGATAATCCGAATATGACCTGTTGGAGCAAAAAATCACCATGATACGTGGCGATATCCTATTTGCTACAAATAGTGAAGACTAAGTCAAAAAAATGATGTGTTAATTATAATATCTTAATTATCAATTTAAAGGTATCATTGATTAGGATTTAGGACTCACACTTTTTGAATTATCAATATTACTATTTCAATTAGACATTATCCAAAAGGAAATTAAAGAAATTATTAGGACAGAGAGAAGGAGCCCAATCCAGCACGTTCTCCACTTTCCAAGTTGAAGTCTCCATTTAAGAAATCTCACAATTACATCCTACAAGACCCACAATTTGTGGAGGAAAATCATGAGGATTAGTTGAAAAATTATTATAAAACTTCATTCAGATCAATTAAGAAAGGTACGTGAAAATAATTTTGAAGACATTCAAGAAATTCATAATTCTGACAAGTTAGACAAAAGAATTTAATTCGCTTCACATCAAATGTTCGCGCTTCTTAACATATCATTATTGAGTAAATTTTTTTTAAAAAAATTTCGAGTTCAACATGACCCAAAATCAAATAAATTGGGATATGAATTTAGATGGATTTAGGTCAAACCAACATTCCGACCTGAATCTGATCCATTGACAAGTCTATCTGTTAATTATAAAAAAAAAAACAGTTAATGATTATTAACTCTCATTTTATTTATAAATTACTAATTAAAAAGCCTACTTAGTTAACTGTAGTTAACTTAAGTAAATTGCGTAGTTGAGAAATTGAATTGAGAAGGCGGCTTTCATTAAATAAAAATATCCACTAGCTTCCACTCAACTCAACGGATTTTGCTCCTCTGCCTTTAGGATTTGTGTTGTTTGCTGCTTTCCAAAAGATCTTCACCATTGAAATAATCTAATGGTTTTAAATGTTTCCACATAAAAATAATTATTTTAACCAAAAAATACGGTTTGGTTTATCTCTCATTCTCTATATTCTTCATTTCTTCCTCCCACTCTCTCATCTTTGATCTGTCTCCCTCTCTCCCCTCTCCAGGAGAAACCGTCCATGACTACTGAAAAATCTAAGATTCATTATGATTTCAAACAAAAAATATTTAAATTGTCCATGATTTTGGCTTGTTTAATTTCCTTGGATCTCTCAATTGGTTTTAGATCATTTTGTTAATTAACTGAAAATATATATAAATATTACACTAGAATTTTCAACAATTACAATCATGTAAATAAAGAGATCTTATAATTCTATAGTTGAATCGTATTCTAAAATTTTGAAATAAAGAATGTTCTGATATTTTTTTTTGACAATTCTATCATCATTAATGGCCCTGTAGATATATAATGACAATGGCTTTACTTTTTTCTTACTCATCTTTGTATTAAAAAATAGACATCTCATTCAATTACGTACTTTAATGCAAATTAATGCAGTTCTAGATGTTTCTGTTTAAGATATGGACTTGTATCTGCAAGTACTGGAGAGAGGGAAGGAGGAAGGCATGAAAGGGTGAGGCAAGCAAAACTGTATTTGTGGGGAGAAAAAATAATTATGCCGATGTGTAACGGTAAAGACCATTAGATTATTTGAAAGGTCAAGATCTCATGAAAGGCAGCAAACAGCACCTATACTAAAGGCAGAGAATCTCAATCCGGGGATTCAACATAGTCGACGCGCTTTCCTCTTCTTCTCTCTCCCATCTCCATTTCCCCAATTTCACAATCGAAACAGAGAGATTGATCGAAATCGCCATCGAATCGAATTGAGAAATTGAATTGAATTGAGATTGAGAGTAAACAGGCAAGCAATTCAAGCAAGCAATCATGTCGCAGATGATGACCGACATATTCCTTCAAATCGGCCTAATCCTCCTAGTCCTCGTCGCCTTCCTCGCCATCCACAACATTCCCCAAAAGGCCCTCGCCTACCTCCGCCTCCGTTTCCGCAGCCGCGCCGGCGTCCGCGCCAAGCGGCACTTCGTCCTCGGCGCGCAGCTCCTCGCCCAGGCCCAAGCCGCCGGAGCCTCCCGCTCCGCCGCCGCCTCGCTCTCCAAGCAAGCCCTCGACGAAGCCGACAAGGCCATCGCGCTCGATCCGAAAGACGCCGCCTCCCACATCCTCAAGGCCCTCGCCCTCGACACCCAGGGCTTCAAGACCTCCGCGCTCGACGCTATCGACGTCGCGCTCTCTCCGCTCGCCGTCAAGAGCTTGAGTCAAGAGGAGCTAGGCGACGCGCTGTTCAAGCGGGCCGAGATTAAGATTTCGATGAATAAACGCGCCCGGGTCGACTCGGTGATCGACGATTTGACTCGGGCCGTGGCGCTGAGTCCGGAGAATGCAAAGGCGTTTTGGACGTTGGGAGAGTATTATGAGGGGAAGAAGATGAAGGAGGAGGCTAGGAAGGCTTACGAGGAGGCCTTGAGACTCCAGCCCCGGTTCGCCGCCGCCAAGGAGTCGCTGGACCGCCTCGGTTCTGAGTAGGCGAACCGGTTCGGGCTGAGTTTTTTTCGGCTTTTTATTATCTTGTCATTTTTGTTTTTAATTTAGTTTTTTTTAACCAACGGTGTGTTTACACGTGTACCGTTATCTCTCACTGTGGGTTCCATTTTAATCAAGCACTGATGCTAGAAGCTTTTCTCCATAGTAGTGAATATAAAAATCTATCGAACGGGAAATATGCTTTTGATTTTCTTTAAATAGTTTCACATCAAATATGGCAATTTATTAAGAGGCCCTCTTTATTAAACTAAGAAGTAAGAAGACTTCAAACACTTAATAAGACAGTGGAAGCTTCATATAAACTCCCCATTTATAATTTTATATGCTTCAAAATGTGATACCTATCAACATTATTTTAGTTTTACTGAAACTAAAGTTTAGTTTAGTCAAAAAAAGAAGACTAAAGTTTAGCAGCCATATAAAGTATGAAAGGTCATAAGGCTTGTGGGAATTGGTCTTTCTCCGGACAAAAAAACAATTGGTTTTTCTCCAAGAATGAGAGGACGATACATGTCCCTTTTGGTCCTTAACAGACAAAAATAGCCTAGAGGTAGCCGGTAAAGCAAGTCAAAATTCATGCAAGGGTTTTGACCCAAACCGACGTCGTTGCACAGGGATGACTGTTGGGCTTCTTAAGCAGATTATCTCTACCAGACCGCAACTTTGGGCTTAAGGCCCTGCTAGACATTCTTGTCTAAATGGCCTATAACTTAAACTCCATTACACAATAGGCCTAAGTCCCTCGCGCCTAACTGATCAGTGGCTGAGCTCAGTTCAAATGAAGAAATAGGTAATGGGGGAATCTATGATTATGGAAGTTACTCAAGTAATTAGTGGCTCAAATTCACATTGAAGATTTAGCACCCAATGGTCATCTTATGGATGTAGCTAAGGGAATTTGGGCTTTGTTTTCTAATTCTAGTTGTCAGTATGTGTTTCTTGTTCTTGTAATAGATCGGCTCATTTGCTTGTTCGGCGCGCTTTACATTTTAGTTCGATGTTGAGCTGGTTTGATACTTTGATGAAGCCCCTAAGCCCCTAACTCGATTCACGATCAGTTGGCTACTGACTGTATAATTCCTTTATAGTTTCAATAAAAGCTTCTCATTCAAGCAAAAAAAAAAAAAAAAAAATCAATTGTAGTTTTTTGTACTGATCAAAAAAACATTTTAAAATCGAAAGATTTGTCACCTGAAAATGTCACAAGAGGAGTTACCATAGTTATTCAATATTCAATTCTACTAGCAGCACAAAAAAGACAAAATCGTATTATTTCTTTCCTCATTTGGGCACACAGGCACAGCTATACGAAAAACAAAGCTGTAAACTCTGAAGCAAACAGAGGACGCACACAGTCACACAAATCCCATGCTTGTTTGAACGTTGCTTGCTTTTGACTTGTAGCTTGTTTTTTAGTTAAAATATGATGGGCTGCAAGTTTTATGTACTCCATAAATATGGAGTTTCTGAAATAGAGAAATGCTAAACACCTTCCTCTTCTTCTTCCTTCACAACCAAAACCAACTCCTGCACCCCAACAACGGCTTCTTGTTAAATCTGCTGCTTTTTGCTCAACAAGCACAAAGAAGCTCCTTTTAGAACCAAGTAGAAGTTTGTGTCCGAAAAGCAAAAACCCCAAAAACATGAGCCTCCCAAACTCAGTCCACTTAACCCAGGTGGGCTCTTCGACCCCTGCCTTTCCTGTGGAACCTCAAAGCTTCTTCGAGTTAGTTCCCGAGCAGGCTCTTCAAGAAGAAGGGAAGCAGCTTGTAAGTTGAACATTTGCTTCATTTTGTTTATCTCTTCTTAGTTTCAGTTTGTAATGCTGAAACCTTTACCACCATGTTCTGTTTTCTCATCTTAAAAAAAGAAGAAGAAAGAAACTCGAAACTAGCATTCTTTTCATGTTTTTAAGCACCCAAAAGAAAAAAAAAAAAAAAAATCTGGTTTTGGCGTTATATTGATAAATATTCTTCATCTATTTTTTTCATTGGGTATAAATGGTAACTCAAACTCAAAAAGGCAAAATATCTAAGAAAAATGATGATTTGTCTTGCATATGCACATGCTGTGAATTCATTTTTATTGTATTTCACACTACATATTCTGGTGATGGATGATCTCTCTGAATCATAATAGCATTGTGAAAGATTTCTGCTTTTAAAGTTTTTGTGATCAGTTTGTGGGTTTGGTTTTGGCAATAGTATCCAAGTGGTGAGGGTGGTGTGGTGTTGATTTCTTGCATTTACCTTGCTTTTTACTAGCTGTATTCTGATCAGCGTTCAAGCCTTGTTTTTTCTTTTTGGTGAAAGTTTGAGGCTTGTTTTTTCTTTTTCTTTAGATAAATGTTGTTTAGCTAAGTTTCAACTTGATTGCATTTACATGCCCTGGTCTTGGTTGCTGCACAACAATGTCATATATCAGCATTATGTGTGTTTGATCTATATGGTACATAATTACATTTACATGCTTATCTTAATTTGAGGAAGTTATCAATTGCAGCAAATACCAGAGATCACTGTGACCTCTGACTTTGAAGCAACAAATCCCAAAACAACAAGAGTAAGATGTAATAAATCTGGAGCTGATAAGGCTGGCACAAACAATCATGCTGCAGCTGATGTAATCGATCTTGATGATCACCATGAGATGGGTTCACTGTTGACTGAGGATTCCACAATCAACTTGTCCAAAACCAAAGTTGGGAAATACATGCAATTTGTTGATCAAGATGGATACAATTTGCTTGGAGAATATCTCCAAAAAACAGGAAATGGGTGCGTACCTACAACTTCATTCTATATTATACATTGAGTGTATATTTTTTACATTATGTTATTTTTTGGTGCATTATTAATTTGGCATTGTATTTACTGGTAGGTGTATTCTTTTTACTAACAGGTCTACTGTTTTTACTAAGATGTGCACCTGCACATCATAGTTGATAATCTTTTTTATTTTGTGACTAAAAAGTGAACTTCAGTGGTTCTGTAAAACTATTCTCATTTCACTTAGAACTAACCTTCGTTTGTATTACGAAGTATAGTTCTAACCACAACTAATTCTTGTGATGTTACTTGTCTTATGAACTAGTGTACCGTTTTGGGAATGTGAGGTAGCTGCGGTATACAAAACCGATATTGTATCCTTGGTGCGAGACTCAACAGTGAGTTCTAATGTAAGTGTAACTACTGCCCAAATTTTTGTATTTTACTTTTGGATTATGGCGATTTGTTTGAACAAATAGACGGATTAATTATTCAAATGGGAAATGGTTTTTGCAGGTTATTGATTCATTTGCAACTATTTTGGGTAGAAAGCAAGCCACACACGCTGAGAGGCAAACAAGATCTCATTTTATGCCCTCCTATTGTTGGGTAAGAACTATGCAATTACTTGTGTATGAAAATACCTTGTTAGATTAGTAACCTATATTATTTGATATCTTTTTAGTGTTAAGAAGTCAACTTAAAATAGTACCTAAATAATGTTGTATGCAGGAGCATATCAAAGATGGGAATTATGATAAACTGAGGCTCGTACTGTATGACGAACTTCTTAAGAACCTTGGACGAGCTGATTTTATTTTTTTCCCATTGACACACAAGCGTCAATTTCACTTCACACTACTGATACTTAAGATGGCGGAAGGAACCTGGCATCATTACAATCCATTGTTACCAAGAGGAGGTGCTAAACGGGATCCATGTTTTGTGGAGGCCAAAAAGCTGGTAAGGATAGTACTCAACAGTATTTGTCTACATGAATTTTTGTATGAACAAAAATATTGAATTGTGGCATACATGAATGCAGCATAAGGAAGTGTCAGGTTTCATGAAATGCAATAAAGCAATTGCAGATCAAGTACTGTCAACTGGAATGGTGAGAAGTGAGTATCTGATGGATGGCAAGCCATGCAGTAAAAGTGTACCACTTAGAGCTGGTGAGGAAGAAGCTTTCCAATTTTTAAAGAATGCAAACGTTGAGTTCCCATTGGTACCAAGTCCAGTTTGTCCACAACAACATGAGACATCGTAAGTTTTTTTTCTCTGAAATTTTGTCTTTGGTTTGTCAGTTTTAGATGGTGTAATATTGATCATCATTGCTCATGAGTATGAGTTCATTAATAGGGTGGATTGTGGTGTGGCGGTAATGTATTTCATGGAGCATGTATCGGAAGGCTGGATGATAGACAACAAGTTTAAGGACGAAGACATGACCAAAATGAGAGCTAGAGTGATATTATGTTTCTTGAATGGACCAAAACATTTGGAGATAGATTATCCTGAGGAACCCAATAAGAAATTAGATGATGCTTCTGTTGAAACCTCAGCATTGCCAAAACGAAGGGAGATATCAACATTGCCAAGTCCTTTGCCTCAAAAGAAAAAGAGAACTAGTTCAAGCACGAATGCTGAGAGCAACATCAACTTACCAAATGGGGTTCCACGTCTTGAATCAAAAATGAAAAGTACCACAGAACCTGCAAATCCCCCCTTGTTTCCAGTAAATCTGTATATCTGTGAATTTGTGCTTCATTAGGTCTGCATTATAACTTACAATATTTTGGATTTTCTTTTTTATTTTGGAGGTAATGCAGGCCCCGGCAGAGTAGCAATTGATCAAGTCAAGAAAAAGAGGAGCCCCATAAATAAAGGTACTAATTCATGAACTCTGAAATTGGTTTGTCTAGCTCTCTTGAAATTGGTAAGTCCAGGAGAATGAGAAAGTCACAAAATTAAGGCTAAGGAAATCTGATTTTATTTTATATTGACCTCACTGTAGGCAAATACAAAATGTCAAGGATTGGCGGGCAGGCTACTCAGAGCCAAAGGCCTCCATCTTTGGGGGTTCCAAGGGTTCTTGAAGCTGCCAATAAGTTTGTCTCAAAGAATCCATTTTTCAGAGTCTCTTTGAGGTCATTGCCCAAACTGTTGGTAGGGTCATTGATAACATATTTATACAACTTTGCTTCAAGCATAAATACCACATTCAACCTTGTTACTTGTATATCTATCTTATGCAGCATATACCAGCTAGTTTTGCCAAGAGTTTCATTAAACAGGGGAAACAAATGGTCACGCTTCTGGTCGGAGATAGATCGTGGCATGTAACTTTGATTGGTTATAGTATCCAATCAACGGCTAAATTTTCTGGTGGTTGGCATGCATTTGCAACGGACAATTGTTTAAGAGCAGGAGATGTTTGCATATTTGAGCTGATCCAGAGAAATGTCATCGTTATGGATGTTCACATTTTTAGAGCTTGATTATGCACAAAATAAGTCATTTAAAGAGGTGTGTTAGGGTACAAGAGATTGGATTGGTTGAACATGATAGAATATGGAAGGAGAGGTATTGTGTCAGTGTGAGAGAAATTTGGTGTTATCTCTGTGTCTTTTGTCATAATTTGGTATTGTGTCCTTTGTGCTTAATCAACTATGTATGACTAATTCAACTATGTATGCTACTGAAATTTATATTGCATGACTAGTTGGACTGCTCGATCAGAGCTTGATTTAGAAGATTGAATGCCGATGTCCTCATACAATGTCTTCGATCTGTCTTAGAAGATTAAACCAGTGAGTCTTCAGTTGATAGCCATCCTAATTAGTTTCAATGTTAGACAACAAAAACTAACCAGATAAGCCAGTAAAGGCATCTATGCTTAGCCATCTCTGCCTTTCATTCAGTACAATTTTATGTGATCTTAAAATTTGGGATTTAATTTTGGACTTATGATGTTAGGGTAATGTTCACTTGCCAAATTGTGAATCTAAGTCACACACTTAGTTAGGAATCAATCTAATCAATGATCTAGATTGAAATGTAATATTATTATTGTGTATTTGAGGGGAACATTTTTATTGTGATGTTATATTACTAAAAGTTTAGATAAGTTCCAAGTGGTGAGGGTGATTGATGTAAAGTTATGATTAGAATAGATGTTCATATTCGATTCCCTCCAATGTAAAAAAACAAATTATATAAATTAAGTACCAAATGTACTGATCAATTTCTTCTTCTGTGCATTTAATGATTTAAACTACATGGTAAGGCCAATGACAAACAAAAGGAAGCCAAGCCACATTGGGAAAATGTGACCTACACTATCTCACGCAATTCATTCAAAGATGGACAAAATGATGAACTTATAACAAGCAGCAGAAGCCAATAATTAGTCCCTAGATGGCTAAAACTAGAACAAGCAGCAGCAGTGTGACTACCATGCCACAAAATATAAGAATTAAACTAGCAAAACAATTGAAAAAGTTGAAAACATGTCGCGTGATGCAAGGTTGCCACGTGTACCAGTTTTCTCCACTCAAAGACTTGGAACTTGTTTTGGTCGAAAAAAGACTTGGAACTTGGAAGAGGCAAAGGTACATAATCCTAAGAAAGTATTCGATCAAGATATGTTATTGTTGCTCTTGATTGTGTAAATGCAGGTAAGAAAGAACAATACTTGGCTCTTCCTTCAAAGGCCAACCCCATCTCACACTCATGTTCTTAATTTATGGTCTTTCCATTTCATGTATGAATTAATGTTTCATTTATTTGGAAGGAAAAGATCATAAAGGACATATGTTTTGAGAGGAGATTGGAGGAGGTGCTACTTCAAAGGAAGGAGCCAATCATTGTTTGGTAAGAAATACAATCTGTCCATATGAGTAAATAACCACCAAATCCTCAAAACACAAGTCTCTTTTTTATTTTTGCAAGTCTAAACAAAGTCTAAACACACAACATTCCGCATATATAAGGAAAGAAAGATAGACGTTTCTAAATTGGTGGTGCTTATATAAGGAAAGAAAGATAGACGTTTCTAAATTGGTATGGCACTTAAACTATAGAACGATGAGAATAACAGAAGCAATACACAATATATATCAAAAGACTAGAGGCAAACATGTTGTATTCAAACTTGGAAGCTGGAGACACCAAAGCGAAATCTTTGGACAAAATGCATGCAAAATGAAAGTTTCATTTGCTTAATTTCCTAAATGTACCAAATGGAGGCAGCCTGACGCACACAAATATTCCAAAGTCTCAAATGCATACAACATTGCTAATTAATATCTTCAAACTGAAAAGCAACTCAACTAACATCTAAAAAATGAAACTTTAATCACAGCATCATCTCTCTTAATCAGCTCAAAGACACAAACATCATCCACATTCAAAGCATGTTCTTGTACAAAGTTGCGCCAACCTCCAGATAGCCTGGTTGAGCACGAGTTATGGACACACTTGATAGGCCACAACTTCTTTGAAACTTGAAGCTTGATGTTGTCTCTCCTTCCCAGTTGGTTCATAAAACTCTTGGGTACAGCCTGAAAAAGTTAGATTAAATGTAGAATATTGCATACATAGTTGCAAAGAAAATGTAGATATGATTCACCAAGCGATTCAACAATATGTTTTTTAATCAGGTTCAACTCATAATATGACTTTCGCATAAAAAGAGAAATTAAAAGTTAGTGATTTCCACCAAGTTCATCTAGAAGACCTAATATTGCATCTTCTTTTTTTTGCCAAATTGAATTACGTACTATTACCAAGGATGGTGGCAAACATTATTATTGTCACTAAAACCAGTCAGTTATATGCGTCAAAATGTTGGGTTCATGTTCATACCAGCAGTCCCTTGTGCACAGAACCAGGTTTCAAGACATATGTGAAGAAAGGATACTCAGAAGAGAAAGAAGCAGAGTAGTTTTTGGCTGCTTCAAGAGCTCTAGCTTGACTAGTGCTTGGATTTTCCACATGAGCCTTCAAAGACTTCTTCTTTCCAGAACCCAACTGATCATCTCCTGCATAAGTTAACCAAAGACATGAGCACATGCAGTTTTCAAAAGGATATTAAAATTAATTATCTGTTCAGAAACTTACTGGGCAACCCAATTTCGGAATCCCCACTAAGTTGATATGTATCTGATTCAGATGCTTCAGATTCAAATGCTTCCGATTCAGATGTTTCAGATTCAAATGCTTCCGATTCAGATGTTTCAGATTCAAATGATTTATATTCAGATGTTTCAGATTCATCAATAACAACTACATTTTTAATGGAACTGGTGGCTTCCCTAGTCCTAATTCCATCAGCTGATGAGCCTTTTAAGCCTTGGTTATCTACATTCTGCTTTCCATGTCTGCTGGAGCTGCCCACATACTTCGAACTTGGGTACTTTCTGTGAATTGCATTACCATGTCCCTCAGTACTAGGCAACCCAATTTCGGAATCCTCACTAAGTTGATCAGTTTGAGGCTCATCAATATGCATAGATGTCTTAGGGTCAGACGGTTCTTCAGAGTCAGATGCTTCTTCAGATTCAGATGCTTCAGAATCAATAATAACTACTTTTTTGATGGGAATAGTGGCTTGCCTAGTCCTAGTTCCAGCAGCTGAAGAGCCTCCCTCGTCATCTACATTATGCTTTCCATGTCTGCTGGAGCTGCCCACAAGCTTTGGTGTCGGGCACTTTTTGTGAATTTCATTGCCATGTCGTCCCTCTGCATCAAGAGGTCTGTCACTTTGCCCAACGCCCATTACAGACTCCCTTTCGCAGGCATTCGCTCCAAATATTTCAACATCAAACTCAAAATTCCCAGCATAATGGAAAACTAGAAATTCACCCATATTTAATCCATTGTCATGCACAAACTTCTTCCAACCCTGTTGGAAAATGAACCTGTCATTAACCTTTTTCAGATTAACCTTCCAAGCTCTAACGGGGGTCCGAAGAAGAGACTTCTGAGGTACCTGTCCATCAAAATGCTTGTAGAAAGCTAGCGGTATTTTCTGCAACAAAGTGATCATGGATGTAGATATAGATGAATAGTACTGTGAACCAATACTCAATTCTTATATAAATTATTTCAAGACCAGATTATAAAGACAATAACTTTTGTTGATAATCACTATGAAAAAAGAAAAAAGCAATAATCTTCACAAACATTTCAAGGACTTAACCATCAGTGAGAAACTGATAAAGAATTTCATAGTAAGGAGGGAGGGTGCTTATTGGTTAAACATTCAAGAATCAATACCTTAACCAGTTTATAGATTCTTAATTAGGGACTAAAGAGGCTAGCCTAAGGTTCATAGCATAACCCAGGCGGTGCATAGAGTACTCCAATATACACAACATGAACTCAGTTAGAGACTAGATATTTAGGTGGTCTATCCATACGTACGCTGATACTCATACTCATAGATGAGCCAAACCTCATAAATATGTCATTTCAGAAAACTCAAAATAATATCATATAATAGGATCATGAGTATGACATACAGAGTAAAGCATAGAACCGAGCTGGGAGCCTGGGATATATAAAACTATAATGATTCCTTTTTTTTCATGCATTTTTTCCAGAAATAACATGGGTTTTCATTTTCATGTGAAGTGTAGAATAGAGTAGATATATAGGAGAGAGAGGGACTTACCAACTGGTCAGAGAAGTCATCTTCTACAAGAACCTGGAAAAAGGAGGGTGGTCTTCTTGCTGCCCTGGGTCTTCTTCTTGCCGCCATTGATCTTCTTGCCATCAGGATTTGATGGGTTTCTTCCTTGGTTTTGGTTTTGTTTTGCTTATCTTCTTCCTCTTCAGGGTTCTGAATCACAGAGCCAGGGGAGGCCTATGGACCAAATGACAGAGAGCTACATACCTTTTCTACGTTTATGATATTCTAACAGACTTTTTAAAATATTTTATTTATTTATTTTGATTTCCAACTAACAAGAAAATGTAAACACTAAATTTACAATTTTTAATTTCTAATAAGGACATGAACAATATTAGTTAACACTTACTTGTGATGATTATGAAGTAGTGACTGTAGTGGATCATCAAACTTTTGTACGAGGTCTCCTTTGGATTCCAGCTAGCACAGGAGCAGGCTATGATCTGCACTCTGCAGACTGCAGTACTGCTAGCTTTTGACTGGTGAGACAGAATGTGGTCCAGCAACTATTTCATCACTATCATTTAACTTTTTTTCAATTGGAAGACTTTTTCTTTTATTTCTACTTTAAATTTTATTTCTTTGTCCTATTCTAATTTTTCATAATGTTTTAAGAGTCATATTAGAAATTTAGAAGATTTACAAAAACCAATGCTCCTTTGAGAACAAATATTTATAATTCAGTTCAGAGCTAGATTAATTACTCTAATTTTTTGGATATAGAGTGACATTTTGTATTTGAAATTACTATATATATATACACACTTTGGATCATTTGAAATTCATGCATTTTTTTTTTTCTCGAAAAGTTCTAATATCTAGATTTGAAATCACTTTTTTTCCAAATGGACCCTTTTAGAGTTCAAGATTAAAGAAACATAATGCATGCATATATGTAAGTACAAATTAACCAATAGTAGTGTAGTAAATAGCAGTCCACTTCTGATATATATGATCCTCTAATTAGTACTAGCAGTAGTGGGATTATGACTTGGGTTGGACAAAGGCAAAGAGCCTTGTTTGTTGAATTATGATTTGGGGTCTGGTCTAGTAGTGATGATAATTATGATTTTGTAATCTAGTTTCATAAACAACAAAAATTAGAAGAGGAAACCCCACCCAACTAATTAAGCTAGCAGCATGATTAATGCCAACTTGCCAACTTGCAATATGTGTTGCACGTAATTGTGAAGGCACATTAATGCCTGAAGTAAAATATGGGCTGAGGTCTACGCGGTTGGGTCACCAAGACAAAGTCCATAATGTGGGGATTGACCAAGTGGTGACCAAGACAAAGACCATAAAGAGGTTTTTGAGTAATTATAAGGCCTATAAATATAGTATTGTGAGCTGGTTAGTAAAAAAATCTATATACAAAGATTTAATTTATTGTGCAATCCTAAATGGCCGTATCAAATGGTTTTGACCAAAGAGGCTTCCAACAAATAATAAATCAAATGAAAACTACCTTGGAAGCCAGAGCTTGAAGTATCTATCTTCTTATATAAAGGAGGGAGCTGTGAGCTAATTGAAAACCAGACCTTTCATTGCATTTCAGTTGCTCAACTCAAGAGAAAGTTCCACACCACAGTAAAGCAAGAGGGAGTCAAATATCACTTACCCTAACCCGAGATCCCAAATTTGACAAAGAAGCTTCCCAATCCCTCACTTGATAAATCAAAAAGTACATTGGAAGCCAAAGCTTCAAGTATCACTCTTGTTATATAAAGGAGGACCCCTTGAGCTAATTGAAAATCAGAGACTTGTCTCATTGCATTTCAGTTGCTCAAAGGGAAGTTCCACACCACAGTGTCACAGTGAGTAAGGCAAGAAGAGAGAGCCAAAGAGGAAAAAACGTGTCAAAGTCAAACAAGATGGACACAAAGGCTATTTGTGTCCATGCCCTTTTGGGGTTGTTTGCAAGTGTTACTGTCAGCTCCTGGTTTCATGGGTTTCAAATGAATATGGAGGAAGAGAATTTTAAAGGCCATTTTACAGAAGGTTTTGGTGAGTTCAAATTAAACATCCTTGTAATTGCAATTTATTATCTCATTATGTTTGTCCATTTCTCATATGTTTTTAAATTACTCAAAAACCTCATGAGTTTTAGCTCAAGTGGCATTCAGACTTCGGAGTAAAAAAAAAAAAAACAGTTTCAAAGATTAAAAGAGTAATTGTATGACATATAAGGTTGTTTATATCCTAAATTTCTCATTTCTCTTTATGTAGTGTATTGATAATATTGTGTAATATGATTGTGCAGTACAATTACAAGGAACCGTGGCAAGAAGCACACAAGATGGTTTGATCACTTTGGCAATTAAATTCCTCCATTTCTTCATTTCAAGGTGCCTACAATTTCGACATCTGTCCCCACTGCAGCCTCCACCTTATTCTATGTCAATGCTATTGTGGGTAGCATTCACTCGATCAGTTTCTTCCATGTCCGACCTCTCTTTGTAATTTAGATGTTAATACAAGAAATTTTAGTGACCACTCTGTGCTCACCTAATAAGTTCAACCAGAATCTGGGTCTGTGGCTACACCACTGCCCTATTTTCCCCTCTGTTTTGGCATGTAAACATCATTCTATGTGCTATAGTGAGTGGCCGCCTAAATTATAATTTTTGTACAACAGTTGTACCACGTTATCATGCTAATGAAATATAATTATTCTCGCAGAGAACACCATGTATTGAAATTAAGAGGAAGTGATCATATTTTCAATGACCTTGATTTTGAAATCAAGATTGTGCAGCTAGTAATCCAGAAGATCACTTATTTATCAATCACAGCTGTGTAATCTTTTGTTACAAATTACAATAAAACTGTTCGAACTTTTAACTTGGTAATTTTGTTGATAGTTCTTAGATGGTTAGTCTGCTCTTGTTATACATATACTATGAGACTATCAGTGGGTTTTATTTTGTACATCTGTGGTTTTATTTTGTAAGTTTAGAGCCCAATACCCCAAATGAAACCGTTATTACTGCCTTGAATTACACATGCCTCAAAACAGTTTAAATCACTATCTACAAGCTATCATTTGAAATTTGCATGGTATTTCAGTCTACAAGATGCCATGCTAGTTCACCACTGATGATTTGTAATGCACGTGTGACAGCCCTAGAGACTCTCCAAACTTGATGCTGTACAAATTTCCATGACTCTGCGGTGTTCGAACCCTTTTCCTTTTCAATGGCTTCATCTATTCCCGGGAAGAATTTAGATCCATAATTATCATGCTTTGAGGGTCCATTAATATATCTGCACAAAAAATTATAGTAATTGGTCCATCTTGTAACAATCACAATGCATGGAAGCTCACCAGTTTTTTTTTTTTTTTTTTTTGGATTAATCAACAGTCGTCCATGAGTTTTAAACTCAGGACCTACTCCGACAATGGAGACTGTGTATCATCCATGAGACCAAATGGTCATTGGCCAAGATCACCAGGTTTGGAAAACCTGTGTAGTTTCAAGGGTCCATAACTCTGCGGCTATAAGGAACATACCAAGTGCTTATACCATGACCTTCCAAAGAGTCCACCTTCATCTGTAAATGCACGCCCTGCCATCATTAGTCTGTCATTCAGCTCTCTCACCTTAAAATGGTCTTTCTTCCACATTAATTGCCAACCTTTTTTTTTTTTTTTTTTCTATTTCCTGGAGAATTATTATGCATGGTTCAGTTTTGGGACACATGTGAAATGGATGTGTAGATTATGATTTCTAAGAAGCTCAATCAATACCTTTCTCTGGTTGTTTATTTTTGTGGCTGCTTTCTTGAGCTCCTCAATGGACTTGAACAAAGGAGTCAGGTTTATGTTCTTATCTGAGACCTCATCTTCCAAGTCCTTCATGTATTTCTGTCAATCAGAGTTTCAATATTATTCAGGTTGATTTGCAAATCATTTCTATTGTACAAGGCTGCATGTAATTGATGCATTTGATTAGTTCAAGAGTGCAGTCGCCATACCTGTAGCTCCAGAGCTTAGGAGAGAATAATTAAAAGGCAAGAATTCTGCATCTGCTAGCCAAAGAGCTACCAAACCCCATAAACTTGCCACTGTTTTCAGTACCAATGAAATCAACAAACAATGCTTCAGATGCAACATTACTGGGGATATAAAAGGAACCAGAATTGTCTTTGGATGTTTCTTTTAGGAGTAATTTAAAATTTATTCAAGTGCCAAGGGAGAGTGCAACTAGAATTGTTTGAGATGTCTTGGATTGAAGAAAGAGAAATTTAAGGCTGACCTGCAACATGCCTATGAAACATTGGATCACCAAACTTTTGCATCCATAAAAAGTCATCATACATTGAATGGTATACTGGGTATCCTGCAATTTTAAATTTATTTGTTAGTAATTTAAAGCATCATGCTTGTCTGTTATTTTTAGTGGTAAATGTAATGGCATGAACATGTTTAGAAAAAAAAAAATTAAGAAGAACTGTATTGTTATCTTTGCCAAAAGTCATGTGAACTGCTGGAATTCCAACATGTTGAACAAAAGCTGCAAAATCTGATCCTCCACTTCCCAACCTGCCAATCTTTGTATGCAAAATAGAGCTTTTTTGAGCATTAATAGTTTTATTGAGCTTTCAAAATCCATTTGATGAAAATCATTTATCTGTGGTAAAATCACTGGAGTGCAGTTTTGTGCCTTGTGAAACTTCATTGAAATTCTATCATGAATGAAGTTTGTGAAGCAATTTCTTACCATTGGTGAACTGCTGGAACCAATCCATGTTTGGTAGATTGTTTGTGATGAGTTATTTGGGTCTTTAACCTTAAAAAATCAATTTTTAATATGATTGAGCTGAGCGAGAAATTATGCAGAAACAAGACATAATCTGAAATTCACAAACCTATTATAGAAACAAGGACCATTGTATTCATCATGATCGCTGTTGCTTCCTAATACTGCACTGTGTGGCTTATATAGTTGCTGCTTGTCCTGTTGGGTTTTTGTAAGTTGTAGCTGCTACCATAGTACCATTGCTTACGTGTGTAGCATTTATACTTATGTGACCCATATCTACATCGTGCATGTTTGTATCTGATACTGATATTTCTTGAACTCCCTAATGCTAGTGAATATTGCTAAGTAGTGTTAGTATATCTATACAATTTTGCAATACCTGTTGAGTAGCTTGTTTAAGCAGTTCATCAAGCTGTGGAGTAGCAGAGACATAGAATCCTGGCCCATGTACTTCACTGTCAGCATTCAAGTAAGCAATAGCCCTTGAAGCTAGTATTTCCCTGTTTTCCTCTACCCATTCAGTTGACCCTATCTGCAAACAGTGTTTATTTTAAATTGCCATACTTGGCCAACACAATTGACCCAGAAACATTCACCCCCATTTGTTTTAATGTTGCATAGTCCTCTAAACGACCATAATTGACATACACCAAAGGGGCATGAAAAGTGAATGCATGAAACACTACTTCAATGGCAGAACAGAGCATCCATGGCTCAACTTTGAACGGATATGGAAAATGGTCAAGAGTTGACAAGTGTCAAAGTCTCAACTTTGTAACCAACGTTAAGCTTCCTTGATTATGGCTTCAATTTGCTGCCACGTTTTCTCATGCACTATTTTTTTAGAGCAAATTTGCTCACCACCTCCACCTTTGATAGCTTACTCTAGAGCTGAGTTGTGGTATTTGGAGTTTTAATAATAAACCACAAAGCCTGCATTTATTATGACAACTAAACACAATTTTAAAATAGAGTAATAATTCATGGCAAAAAAACAAAAGAGTAATAACATTCTTCCAATTTTACCCTCACTTAATTTCTATCTGTTTAATATTTTTTGTAATTTGCACAACCTCATATATGATAATACGAGTATGTGCATTGGTTAGCAATAGTTAAAACTAAAATTTAACTAAAAGTCATAAAAATTCTCCATGTTGGTTGACATTTAACTAAACTAAAATTGTAATAGCTAAGTTTAGCTAAAAATTAGTTATTACAAGCTTAAAGTCAAGAAAATATAAAAATGTGATGCACACCGATTGAAAGATGTCCTATAGTTAGGTCTTATGCTGAAAGTTAAAAGTTAAAACCTAAATATATGCGTATTAATTATAATATTTACCAATATACAAGTTTATAATTTTAGTTAAAAACTATAGTTAAATATTATTTTTAGTTATAATTATAGCTAAAATCGAAGCACATACTCTACACAATAGTCTGCCATTTACATTATTTGCAACCTTCACGGCTTCACGTGATGTTTTTGTAATTATTTTATTTATTTATTCAGATTCTTTCCTCCACACACTGATTGCTTCGTTTGCTAGAGACAGACCCGTTTGCCTAAACACCTCTCTCTGTTAGCAAATAAGGCAAGATGAGAGGTTCTAAACCCAGACCTTTACTGCCACCATCTTCATTTTCCTTCAGTTTCTTGCTGTTTCTCACTCTGTGTAACCCATCAAGGAGAACCGGTCCTTTGATCACATGCTTGGATGGATGAAGGAGGCCATTAACTCAGCAATCAATGGGGTCACAGGCAAAGAATGCAACCCTGTTTCGACCAAAAAACCAGACCCGAAATCCATTTGCTTCACGGATGATGCTGAGTTTGGGATCCGGATCCGGGTCACTCGTTTGAGGCAGTGGAGCAACAGGTATTTGGGACCTTGGGTCCAACTCTTTTCCTTCAATGACTGTAGAAAGCATCAGTAAAGAATAGAAAAGAAGGACGTTGAATTGATAAGAAAAAAAGAAAAAGAAAAAAGAAAGAGGAATAGCTAGCAAAAGACGCTGTGCATATGAGTATATATGACGTTGTGCATCTTAATTACAGAAAAGAAAAAAAAATAAAACAGATGGAAAGTGAGGGTAAAATTAGAAGAAAATTATTACTTTATTTTTAAATTGTGTTTAGTACGTTGTCATAATAAATGCATTAAAAGTTAAAGCTCTAGAGTAATGTATATAGCTAGATATATAGATAATACCTTTGTAGAATTGCTAGGCCAGAGACCATGGATGGTAAAGAAGAGCCATAGTCAACCCAATTAGCAAACTGAAGGCATAGGCGCACAAAATTAGAATGGAATTAAGTTCGCCATATATCATATATGCTAGCTAGCTTGATATATGTGAACGATATATGGAGTGGGGCCGGAGGACTAATATTTGAATCTGATGATGTATCAATTATGAGCTAGAAATAGAATGCATGCATATTTCAATCTGATTATATATATATATATATATCATATATCATTCATTCAAATTTTCAATTAAGCTAGTTAGCATGGCAGTACGTACTCTTAACAGGATTTCCAATTGCAAGTTGCGATGCTAGCTTAATTGAACGAATCATATATCAAGGAATAATATTAGATAGGCATTAAGGCATATATGCATGCATATATCTATATACAAGCTAGCAAATTCAATTCATGCATACTTGGAGTGGGTGAGAAGAGCAGAGGTAGGTAATTAATTAGGTAGGTCATGCCGTCATGCATATATTGGTGGTACTACGTACTTGGGGTGTTTGTATAGGTGATAGGTAGCTTAAGCATATATATATAGTAGCTGATGATTAGTTTATCTATTTATTTAACTTTGGGACATTTTATTTCTTTATTTAAGTTGTAGTGCTTGCATGTTATTTTACTCGGAGTCCATTTTAATTCTTTACTCAAAGTCGCATTGACAAATTGAATAAAAAGGCAGATATCGAGCCCAAGAAAATAAATATGGGCTGAGGCCTCTTGCATTGGGTCTCAAAGAGCCCATAAAAAGGGAAATTGACCGAGTGGTGCGTCCTCTGCAAGAAACAGGTTTACACTCTGATTATTTTATCCATTCATTACGTGAGTTGACACCGTGGTCCGCAAGAACAAATCCCTAATCATTGATTAACAGGGCCTATTTAGGTATTGTTCATTGACTATTTATAAGAGCCAGTTAGTAAAGGAATATATAAATGGCCGGACCAAATGGTTTTTGAGACTTTGACCAACAAAGAAGCTTCCAATAACTACTAATCAGAAGTAGCTCGGAAGCCAGAGCATGAAGTATCTTCTTATATAAAGGAGGAGATCCTGAGCAAATTGAAATCACAAACTTCTAATTGCATTGCAGTTGCTCAACTCAAGAGAAAGTTCCACACCAAAGTAAGGCAAGAGGGGAACTAAACAACACTCACCCCTATATTCGACCAAGGGTTCCAATTTCAAATTTTCCTTCCCCAATATCATTTGAAGAGAGAGCTAAAGATATATCATATGGTGTCAAAGGTGTCAAAGTTGGACAAGATGGACAAGGCTATTTGTCTTTATGCCCTATTAGGGATGTTTGCAGGTGTTGGTTTTCAGCTCTTGCTTTCATTGGGTGTCAAATTAATTTGAAGGAAGAACATAATAGATGCCAATTTACACAAAGCTGGGGTGAGTTCAAAATTGTCCTTGCAAATGCATTTTGTCATTATGGTTGTTTATTTCTCATATGCTTTTAAATTACCATTACAAAATAGTGCTTCTACTTATTTTAAAAGCACATGAAAAAGCACTTGACAGGTATTTCTCCATTAAGCACTAAAAATGCTTCTCTGGTCCTAAAAGACCCTCTAAATTATGGCCCCGCAATAAGACAACAAACAGTTAAATCCTAATGAACTGTTATTTTCTGTTTCCATCTATGTCAATAGTGCATTGACAATTTTGTGTAAACTGATTTCGCAGTTCAATGGCAAGGAAATGTGGCAAGAAGCCTAATATATGGCTTGCTCACTTTGGCAATTGAATTCCTCCATTTATTCATTTCAAGGTGCCTAAATCTGTCCCAGCAGCCAACTTATTCTATGTCAATGGTATTTTGGGTTGCATTTACTCTATCAGTTTCTTTCATGTCCGACCTCTCTTTGTAGTAAGATAATAATAAAGGAAACTTGGGTAACTACTCACCTTCAATCAAAATATGGGTCTGGCAACACCACTGCCCTCTGTTTTGGCTTGTAAACTACAGCGACTGAAACGGAAACATGAACGCTGTTCTATGCCACAACACAACAGTCTCGTAACTTCAGTAGAACTATTATACAATGTCTATCATGCTGATGCGGCATGACAATCCACTCAGAGAGCACCACATAGTGAAACAAAAAGGAAGTTTTTTATTTCCAATTCAAGACATGTATTGTAACTACAGAATAAAGTTTTCCAATTTTATAATTTTATTGTGAAATATTATCAAATTTTATTATAAGATTTTACCAAATGGCTTTCCTTGGGTGGTTAGACCCACCACATCAGCATTACGACATGGTATTACCGTCCCACTCAAGCTTTTTTCAACCTCCCTGATATGCAGATGCAGGGCATATACATGAAAACACAAAAACCCATTTCCACTATAACAAAAACATAACTGGAAGCCGGCATGCAAACTCTTAACTGTTAAATTGCTGTAGTCAAATAGCTACCAAGAAGTTAACACAACTGGACAGAGAATGTATCATGTGTAGGACAAGTATATTGAACAGGGTAGACCTTTTTTAGCTAAGATGTCATTACATGGTAGGCCTCAATGCAATTTATCCCCATCCATCCACTCAAGTGTAGGAACTACCTTGACCAAAAACGACTTGAAGTTTTCACCGGCAATTGCATTCCCCAACATGGCCAATTGCGTCAAGCTCATGCTTTTAAATATCAGATAAGCTTCCCAATAATTTATCGCACCGACACCCCCAGTCATGATTTCGTCATTGTTCCAACTAGTTTCTTCTGTATGAGAAAGAGGAGAAGAGCAGAGATACCGTGTCGTGTCAATAGTGTGTGAGCCTATCTCATTGTATGAGATATCCAGCACTTGTAGTGACTTCAACAGTCTCAAAGGTCCCAGAGCAGTAAAACTACTGAGCTTGTTGTGACTCAGATTTAAGCAAGATAGAAGTTGCATGGCCTCCAAACCTGTACAAAGACCCAAGTATAAGACGCTTTTCCTCTCAACGTTTAAACAATCAAAAAGAAAGCCTGTTGAATACTAAGATGCATAAGGTACGGTCAAATCCTTTGACCTAGCTCCAGTTATTGAAATTAGAGACAAACATGCAATTTAGGCTTCAGTACCTTCAGAAAAGGTTAGAACCAAAGACCCACCCCCCCACCCTTGGTATGCATAGAACTGCTCAAATTCATTATGATGTCCCACTAATGCAACTAATAATTTTCTGCAGTCCAGCTAGTGAAAGGAAAGAAAATGAATTTCTAACTAAACATGCTTCAAAGATACTTCCCGTAAAGTAACACTAAACTATTTAATATATTACATTCTTTCCTGACTATATATGAGTTATACATGAACTACATACTGAAAAAATTCATTAAAGAACAATAAGTTTATAAACTAACTACATGCAGTATGGACAAAAATACGCAAGACCACCAGATAGATATACAAGATTCACAATATGAGCAGAAGCGTACCTTCAATTGAACCAAGTTTATTGTGGCTGAGGTCTAGCATTTGGACCCACAATAATTTCTCAAAAGACCCCATCCGTGATAAGGATAAATTATTTAATCGTAGACATGTATAATTGCTAATGCTGGAAGAAGCCAAGTTTTTATAGCTAAAGCAGTGTTTCAGCAGAGACTCCCTATTGGAAGTTACCTGCAATATTTACCAAAATGTATGAAACTATAAAAATTCGAAAAAGGAACAATGAAAAAGTAAATGGAAATTCATTCTAATAAGCTGTCTACAATATAATGTTCAACAGAATCTTAATTGCAACTATAAAATGAAAAACAAAAAAAAAATGTGGAAGAGCACATTAAATATTTAGGTGTCAAATAGAATAGCTGCCTAACCAAGCACTTCAAATGAGGTTATTATAAATAAATTCCAACAATATATTGGACCAGTCTCAACAAAAGCCCACTTGAAACAGTCAGAACATGGGGTAATGACATAATGTTACAAATATAATAAAAATTATTGCACTTCAGAAATTAAATTATCGGATAAAAGTCTCACATGCATTCTAAAAACAAGGAGTCTATAGTATCCAATTTCCTGGTATTAAGTCCGACACAATGATGCATTCAGCAGCATCATCAAAATGAATATATTAACAAAATGATGCATTCAGAAACATGAATACAAAACCAGATGAACATCAGCATCATCAACATTAAGGTGATTTCCAGAAAGGATGGAGGATCATGCTTCACTACATGAAGAGAAGAGGGAATTACCTGCTGCAGAAAAACTAAGCTGTGCTCATCTTTGTAATACTGAGAATGCGATGGATCCAACTTTTCTAAGTCAATATAAAGTTCAAGAATTTCTTCAGAATGGACCATTTTGTTTGACAAAATAACATCGTGAGCTGTTAATAATCTTGCTAGTGTAAGCTTTCCAATTTTACTGCAAGAACAGGTGGGTTACTTAGAAAGATAAGAAAAAATAACAAAATGGCAATGTCAAACTTTAAAGATGTCCATAAAATTTAACAAGCTTACCAGTTTATCTCTGACAACAATTCTCGGAAGAGAGCTATTTCATTAGCAATAGTCTCTGCACGCCAATTTGAAGTCATTGGCTCATGAACATCATTAATATTTAGATGATCAACAGAAACTACTTCATGTGGCTCCTGAGATTGTGTTTGGTACACGTCAAAATTTTCATCTCTCCACAAAATTATATCCCTGCCCTGCTTTTTAGATGGTTCAGTTCCAACAGGGCATGGACGCACTTTGAAGGCAAACAGTGTAGGATGGCTATAGTGACAGCCACTTCGAGAAATGATGCCCTGAGATTGTCCAACACTAACTTCCAGCGAAGAAGCTTCTGAAGAATGGGGATTTGCATCTGGAAATTTAATGTGTGTAACCCATACTTGGGAAAACTGGGAGTCATTTTGTAAAAGTGGTTTCCAATTAAGATCATTTGTGCAGAATGAAGATTCAATGGTTATTGTAGATGAATTTACACCTTCAACAGCTTGATTAAAATAAAGAATCAGAGGAAATGTTTCTGAATGAAAATGGAAACTATCAAACGGAGACAAAGAACAGTCATCTGAGAGCCTATTACTCGATGGAATGACATTAGATCCATGGGCAGGCCAAGAAGAAACAAGAAGAGGAGCATCCATTTTCACGGTTTGATCAAGAAGCCAAAGATGATAAAACCAACCACTTTGATCATCTGGATCCGTAAAAATAGCTTCGTGTACAAGCCCATATTCATCATTCAGAACCTTCTCTTTCAGGGAATACCCTTGAGCCTTTTTCTTCAGCAAATTAGACAGAAGTACACTGCAAGTTTCTCAATAAATTCAATTGGTGATAAATATGTTTCAGCAAGATGAGACGCATCATAAGGTAAACATAATTGAGCTTTCTGGATGTTGTGAATTTCTCGTAACATAATCAAAAAGTAGATAAAGTGCAATCCAAAAAGGAACGAAAATATAAGTTCTGCACAAAAATTTACTGGTATGATGGGTTGTCATAGAGTTGTCATATTCATTCAAAACAAAGCAGCTGTTTTGCGAAAACATATTCAATCCAAAAATTACAATTAAAACTTAAAATTAATAAAGGGTATCAGAATGCTCAAAACTAAAAGCAAATACTGGCATACCTACGATTGTGCCAGGCCGAGTAATTGCTGAAATTTTTATCTATCATTTCCGCAGTATAGTCCAATTCTTCCTTCTCTGATCTGTTCAATAATGCAGCTACAAATCTGGAAAACAACCCAAAACAAAAACTTAACTGAGGAAATTGATTCAGCACAAATTCAAAATTTGTGGACAAGCAAAAGTGTTTAGCTTTTACCTACGATAATTCCAAGCATTGAAATTCCGGGGATCAGCCTTCTGGAACTTTTTGATAAGCTCCAGTTCGTATTCTGAAGAAGAATGGCCCATGCTTAGCACCCATTTTCGGTGATACCAAGCTCCGTAGGCTTTAACATTCTGTCTCAACGCACTCACTACCTGCACCCAAAACTCAATTTTTCAAGTTTTTCGAATCAAATTTCATCAAAATAAAATCGAATTTGAACTACAATCAGAAATTTCGATAATGGGCACGCACCACTCTGAGTTCTTGGTCGAGAATGGAGTTGATCGAGTCGGAACGGGACTGGGACTGGGACTGGGACTGAGCGAGTTTGTGCTGGACAGCGAGCTTTCTGTAATTCCAAGCCGTGTAGGCTTCTGGGTTCTTCTCGAGCAGTTTGGCGCTAAGCTCTAGAGCTTCCTTGGTGTAAATCTTGTTGTGGTGGTTGGAGAGGAACTGGGACTGGAGGGCTCGTAGCTCCTCGGCATTGGCTGCTGAAGCTGCTTCGTCCTCTGGTTTCGGGGCTTTGCGAGGTCGGCCGTGCATTTTTGTTTTGTTTTCGCCGGGATTTCAAGATCGTTTGTTTTGGAGAAGGCGATTAGCAGCAGATCGTCTGGGAATAGAGGGACGAGTCGTATAAATACTCGTATTGTTGTGTTGAATGTTGTTTAGCAGTCAAACGTAGTCGTTCAATGCAAGTCACAAGAAATAGGCCATTGCACACTCTTTTTTTTTTTGGTGGCTTTAGATTAAAAATCTATAAATTACAATTATACCTTTGTTATTTACTTTAGTTATTTTAATTGAATAATGTTAGAAATCACAAATTTAGATTACATATGATGTGGCAATATATATGTAAGTATTTTATTTATTATAAATAAATGAGTTTCAAAGAAAATATAAATTTATGAAACTATGTTATTTGTGACACAAATTTAGTATTCATAGCAGTAGCAATTGCAGAGGGTGGGAACAAGGGTGGTGGTGGTGATGAGTTATTGATGGTAGTAGAGCCAGTGACCATACTAGTAGTGGAATGCTGGTGGTAAGTAATGGTTATGATGAATGGTGGTGACAATGACGATGATGGTAGGGATGGAGACGATGAGGTGGTGGCGGCGACAACAGGCGAACCAATAATGATGGTGGTGGTGGTAGTGGTTGTAGTGACTATAGCTTCTTTAATAAAATTCTAGTACAAGAACTGAAAATAACGTCTACTTGAAATTTTAGAGTTGGGATTTATGACCTCCAAATTTCAAATTCTTTTCCAGAATTCAAATATTTATTTTTTTGTGAAGCCAAATAAGGAACTTAGGATGTGTCATTTCTTAAATCCAAAGTTTTACTTAAATACCAAATTTACTTCTCCATCCAAAATTTTCCTTTCTGAACACAAAAAAAATCTCCATCCAAAGTTCCAGACACAATAAATATTCATTCCAAATGAAACCCTGGGCACACAAAGCCAGTATAAAACCATAATCTTTTATAGATAGTGCAACAAAGCTATGCCAGTCATTTCCTATACCCCATTCCAAATCTGTCAATAAATGCAAACAAATGTCAGGGGAGCATGTAAAGGCAGCTGAATAGGTCTAAGACAGCTGCAGTAAGTTAATCAATTTCATAACTTTACAATGTTTATAGAGCTATTGAAGTCTGAAATCCTTACTTTTCTAACTGCAAAAGTTTCCCCACCAATCAACTGCACACCTTTGTTTCTCTTATATAGTTATAGGTCCCTCCTACCATATTTATATTGCATCTGCTTGGATACTTACTGTGATTGGTCCAGACCAGGCATGACACTTGAAGCCTCTAGATAAGGTATGGCAGAATTGTGTACGAGCGAAACCGCCTCTCCTACTCCAGACACCATATTCACTTCATTAGCCAAAGGAGTTGTATTTCCATAAGCCAATGAAAATGCTCCAGCATCAAGAGTGCCATTGTCGCTGGGAGTGAAGAAGGAAGCTGTTGACAGCCCGTTTTCAGCATTAACATTGTTAACATGGGGAACCACGCCACGTTCACAGGCAGACATTTCATTCTCACTTTGGATAACACTGGACATCCAGTCTTGGGGATTCGGCATACCTTCTACAGCCATTGGTTTAACAGGTGCATTAGTCTCCCATCCGGATATTTCACGTCCATCCATATATACTTGTAAGTTGCTTACATGGTTAACCTGATTCTGGCCAGCCTTGTCTCCAGAGTGTTTCTTTTTCGACATTTTCTTCTTAAATCGAGCTTTCTTTGGTTTCGGAACATGATCAGTCTCTTTAGAATTAGTATTTGATTCTGTCCCCCTTTTTTTAGTTGGAAGCACTGTTAACTGAGAGTTGCCAACTATTTCCGTGGATGATTCCAAATTACTTGACCAGATAGCTAAAACAGCAGTTCTAGCTACTTTTATCTCAGCCTCTTTTTTCGTTTTTGCCGCAGCGCCAACATAACGAATTCCCCCAATCTCTACGGTACACGAATATAGTGGTGATCTGCAAGGGCTTTCCTCCCTTTGGCACTGATATAAAGGAATAGCATAACTCATCTTCTGTGCATACTCTTGAAGCAGATTTTTGCATAAGCCAGTTTCATGCTGGAACAAACAGCCAAAACAAGGTCAGCCAGGATTAAACTGGGATGCAATGCCAATGAGTTTTTTTAGAGGTAGATCTGTTTCTAACAATTATTCAAGTATTAGAATTTAGAAAGGTATATAGGCATTTCAAATCAATTACTAGATTTATATCAGATCAAAGTAAAAACATACACATGCATCTCATGTATCAATAATCACACATGTGTTCTGGGCACAAGAATTAAGGTTCAGCTGACAATTTGTTGGAAAGAAGAAAAACTAAGACTGCAGAAGGCTCTATAGCTTATGAGAATCAACAAATAGAAGGTTATTCCACACTTTAAGTAGTGAACCGTTGTTCTTTTTTCCTCTATCAATTCTTCACTTATAAATTAAAAATATAATAGAATCAACAAACAGATACTTCACAAAACTTTAGATTATATTGAAAATTAAATCATAACCAGCACATATGATAAGTCCGGAAAATTTTTATACAAGCATTATGCCATTTGTAAGAAGGTAATTCCGCATAAAGCAGAATGCAAACTAGATTACTGATGCAGACTTCAAAGCAGACAATCTTAGACTCTTTTTGGGTGATAAATTCTCCTCCTTCAAATTGGTTATTTCTGCCCCGGGGGGGGGGAGGGTGTGTGTGGTCTCATTTTACACACACAAAAGGTGGGCTGGTGGGGAGGGAGGGCGGGACTTGCATGAATTGTCTCCAAGGTCCATCTTTTCCTACTTGTATATAGAAGCATTCTAATAACCAAACCCATATTGAAAGTAACAAATATAGGAAGTTTATGATTTACACAACTAGAGATCTACATACTGATATATGTGCAATCATGGAGAGCCCTATATTTAAAGCACAGAAAATGGAGGGATTTTATGGACAATAAAAAGGTCAGAAGACTCAGAACTAACAACAACAAAAAGCTTTTATTTATAGTTTAATGAAGGATAAAAACAACTTACAATAGGTTGAGAGATGCATTGATTAACATCACCAGATTTAGCTAACTCCACAAGAGCAACTTCAGCAGCTGACTGCTCTGCTGCCTTACGATTGCAGAACCCAGGCAAAGAATCGTACCTGACATCATTTAGTATCACTGTTGACCTGAAGGATGGCTCATGGGAAGGACCTTCTTTTATGGTCTCATATACTGGTGTAGCTAGTCCAACCTTTTGTGCATACTCTTGTAACCGGCTCTTGAATACATAACAATTTGAAACACCTAATATAAGACAGGAAATATATAAAAATTAGTTACTAAATATAAACTGACTTGGAAGGTATTTTGCTAACTGTAATGGACTGCCCTCCAAAAGGGTCAAATGAATTTTACAATCAGTGAATTTGTTCTCCTGTGTGAAGCCGCACAGGAGAAGAAATCACTATAAACGGGGTGGGATTGGAATCCCACCTTATTGGGGGGAACCTGCGCAACTTCACACAATTGAACAGGACACTTGCAATCAAATTAAATTTAGTGCATCAAGCATACTAATATAGTAATATGTATTCATATCAAAATCCCTGATTGGAGGCATTTATATTTTATACCACATATTAATACTCCTCCAGCTTTAACTTATTTAAGAGTCACGAATTACCAACATATTAATGCTCATGGAATTGAAGAAAAAATAAATTCTATAAACATCCTTGCATCATTTAGCCATAAATCCATGAAAAAGATACATATATACCACACAAAAGTAGACAAATATGAGCCTTTTTTGGGGGGAAAACACACAAATTCCACAACCAGCTGATGTACAATTACTTTCTCACCGGGACCCATAAAAATAAAGAGGAATTTGCTTGTGACAGACATTTGATTCACTCTTTCTAAACAATCTAGCAGAGAAAAATTCTCACTTAGACACAATAATGGTAACTCCTTGCTTCTTGTGATCCAAGTAACTTGAGTATTCATAACACCAAGGCCCTGTTTGGTTCGTCGAATGAGTTCCATGGGAATATTTTACCCATGCTCATTCTGAGGGAATAGTAACCAAGAAAATTTTATTCTCATTCCCATGTTTACTTTGTGCAGTAATAGGAATCCAAATTTGTTTAGTTGTTCAATATTACCATTATTTATTGTATATTTAAAATAAATCATACTTGCCAATTATTTCAGGACAGAAATGGTAAATTTCAAATTATAGAGGGAGTAATTTGGTTGTAAATATTGCAATAAATGCATTCCCAGGTAATGGGAATAGCGAACCTATGGGGCCCCAAGGGTTCCAAATTCCCCACTTCATGTAAAAGGTAACACATTCCCAATAATGAGCTTACCAAACATGAGAATGGAGTTTCATACCCATTCCCAAGCTACATTCCGCAAACCAAAAGTCTAAAACCAATGTTTACTACCTTTTTTTTTAATAAGAAACATACTTCTATTAATAGAAAACAGAATGTACATCATAATGGACAAGCTATCCACTATCACAAAAGCTAAAGAACTCACAGTAAAGAGCAACTAAACAGAACAGAAACAAAACATAAACTAAAACCACTACTGACTTCTCTCTGGGGTAAACAACGTCGCAGACACATTACCAACACAAGTTTGGCACTCACAAGTAAAATGATAATTACTTCAAATTTCATTTCCACCACATCCACATGCAACAATGAATGTCTCTCTCTTTTTTTAAAAAAAAAAAGAACAAAACTTTGAATCAGAGCTAAACTTGCGAGTATAGCTAAGATTAATTTATCAACTTATGATTTTGACTTGTCTCACACAATTCCTACAAACTATGGATGTGATGAAAAAAGACTTGTAATTAAGAAAACCTTTAAACATAGGAGTTTATCCTGACTGTATGGGAACAATATTGTTCACATAACCCTTTATGGGCAAAAAAGATCATCCAATTCCAGTGCCATCATAACACTAAGTAATTTAACAAAAGGACCCCAGCAATAAATGGGTAATTACTAAATGGCTTATCTCTAAGCAAGAAGGGAAAAGAAGATAAAGAAAAAACTTGTTCTCGAGAAAACAATCTGATATTGAAGCTAAATTACTTTTTCCTTTGTAACAAAAAAGAAATAATTTTCACCAAAGCAAGTTCATAGACTTTAACATTAAAAAAAAAAAAAAAAAAAAAAAAAAAAAAAAAAAAAAAAAAAGAGGAAAGTTAAGATTTTGAGTACCTTGGAAGCCTTCATTGGTGGGCATGACTCTGACAGTTACTTGCAAAATGACAGATTTGAAATCCCTGACGATTGGTCTCTGAGAAAAACCCTAGAAAGGAAAGAAAAACCAAAGAAAAAGGGAAGTCCCTGAGGTTAGTACTATGCACTGGCTATGCAAATATCAGAGTGAAATACAAAGATGAGTAGAAATTTGAAGTGAGAGTGAGTGTTGGTAAAGTCAAGGAGCTCAACCTCAAACTACTTTACAACCAAACAATCCCTATATTCACATGAGAACCCAGGAATTATGAATAAAAATAAATAATGGTGTAGAATGTAGAAGCCAGGAATTATGAAGAAAATAAAAAAGTTTTCATATTTACAATAAAAAGGCATAAATTGTGTCCAGGCCCCAAAAAAAAAATTAAAACAAAAATGTACTGAACCCAGAATGGGAGCAAACACATCATGAGATATAGATTCTGAAATTTACAGAATATTTAACCACGTTTGGATGAGTCTGAAATTAAACCCTAGCAGAGAACGAAAGAAGAGGGAGAGAGAGAGAGAGAGAGAGAGAGAGAGAGAGAGAGAGAGTGTGTGTGTGTACCTGAGTTTTGTTGGTTTTGTTCTTGGGCAGAATATCTGTCTTTGACTGATAGGGAGATGTGGTTTTATTGGGCTGGGAAGCCTGGGATACGACACTTATTAACTATTTGTTTGGGGGTCATGGCCAAAAAAAAACAATTTATTTGGGGGATGGGACTTATTATTTTATTAATACTTTTGTAACTAACAGCTGATTTTCCTTTTTTTATTTTTTTTGTTACAGATTAATTATGCATTAATTGAATTTCCTTTCTTTTTTTTTGGCCACAGGATTTTTTTTTTATGAATATCCATTGGTTGTCTTACTCAAAAAAATACCCATGACTTTTTTCCATAGAATGATTTTAGTAGAGGATGGATCATATGATAATCATATCTTTTCAAAAGTGTGAGAATCTAATAAATTTCTCTTAGGTTGATATATTTTTTGCAGGTTGAAACTCCAAAATATATTTTGATGAATAAACATGACTAGTGCATTTATTGACCAAAACATGCATGGTGCATTTTCTAACATAAAATTAACATGAATACTAATGATACTTATTTGGATAAAGCAAAAATGGAAACGACAAAATCTGGATGACGTCCGGATCATGGCCGAAAAGGCCAAGGCCCAAGTCGGCCTTATCACCTTCACTACCCAGCAACCTCCTCCTCCCATCTCTTCCTCTCTTTCTTTCCCTCTCTTTTTTCTTTTTAAAAAACTTTGGCGCGAAGTAAGAGGCTACTAACATCTAGAAATGGCAAAATTTCTCGTGGGTTAGGGTTTGCCGTGGGGCTGGTGGCAAGGTGGGTGAGAGGGACTACTGAGGGAGGTTGTTGCAGTGCGATGGGGATCAGGTATGCTCTACATACTTGGATTTTTTTTCTTTCACAAATGGGTAAAATGGGAAGAATTTTAAAAATAAATAAGTTGTGGGATTTTGAAAGTAAAAAAAAAAGTATTGCTATTTACACACCCTAAAACCTCTTAACACACAACCCCATCATTTAATTAATGAATTTACACATTTACCCATCAATCTCTCTCCTATTTATATCCATCTCATTCCCTCTCTCTTTTCTCCCTTTTTCTGTCTCTATATGTGAAAGAGCCAAGATGCACACCCTCATCTGGAGAAGTGCCTAGTCGCCAACATTTGCAACTGCTCCTCCAGCTAGCTCGCCATCGCCAAGCACAACATGTCAAGCCTCACCATTCTTTTATGAGCTCGCATGTGACACCGTGCGTCTACCTACTATAACCACAACGAACCGCTACCAACAAAAAAATTGTAGTTGGTTCGGCGGGTACCTGCCAAATGAGTCTTGGATGCCGGCGGGTACTTGCCGAACGAAACTTACATTTTCGATGAACCAGTGTCGAACGCCCTGTGATAGAGATTATGGCGGTGTCAAAGCTCGTTTGCAGCTGGTCTTGGCAGGGTGGCTGGGTTGATAAGCCAAAGATAAAGGGAGGGAGGAGAGAGAAGGAAAGAGAGGGGTGAGGGTGAGGGTGAGGGTGAGAGTGAGAGTGAGGGTGGGGGTGGGGCTCGGGTGCTATGCGCGGTGGTGTAGGGTGACTAAGTTGATAAGCCAAAGAGAAAGGGAAGGAGGAGAAGATGAAAAGGGAGAGAGGAGGGGGTGTGTAGTGAAATAAGGGTATATTGGTAATTGGCGGGGTGTTTTGAGAGATTTTCAATTTGTTGAAAGTGTAAAAGGTGTAGTGAAAAATGAGTGTGTTGAGAAATTTAGGAGTGTGTATTTAGTAACATTCTAAAAAAATTGGGTTCTTTCAGAATTTTCGCCGACAAAATTTCCTAAGAACAAGCTTGCTCACACTGCACGTCTTTCCTAGCTAAAGATGGTAATGGGGCGGGCAAGTCGGGTTTGCCAATACCATCTCATGTTGCCTAGTAAACGGGTCTCGTGGTATGTAGATCCTAAGATTCCCTATATCTATTTTTAAAACTTTATTTCTTAGTAAATAACATCAAAATAATATACATATATAATATAGTATGGTATAGACTGTATAGTCTGTATAGATGAAAAATATTAACACACATCACATCATATTTAAAGGGTATTAAATTATAAAATAATACTATTAAATTTTGCCATCCCTAAATCACAGGCTCACAGCCCAGCCCAAAATTGGTGGTTTAATTTTGAAAAGAAGTCCAGTCCCAGCCCAATTTAGGTTAACATCTCCTCCTCTCCCACACACCCAGTTTCCCTCTCTCCACCGAACAGACAAATTCAGGTACTACGGGCAGGATACAAAACAGACAAAGTCAGGTACTTTCTCTCTCACCTCTTTTTCTCTGATAGGGTTTCATTTGAGACTCATGTAACGTGCTCAATGATCTTGTAAATTTCAGAATATATATGTCTCTTGTTGGTTTTAATTTAAAAAAATTTATTCTTGTTTATTTCACGAACTGTTCGCTCCCAGTATGGACTCTGGACCCAGTTTATACTTTATTTTTGTAATATGAAAAAATTTTCATTCTTAATTAATGGCTTCTACATTTTACTTTACTATTTTCATTCACAATTTCTGACTTCTACTACCTAAGCTTGATTCTTAAAACCACCAAACCCAAAACTTTAATAGAGTGAATGAATCAAGTTATAGAAGTTTTCTGAACAAGGTTTTCAAAATTTATGGAGATATTGAGTCAATACTTTGTAACATCTACAATTCTAATAAAAGATAGCATTTTTATAAAAGAGAAAATAGATGAGGGTTTTGGGGTTCTCAATTTTATGTGAATTGGTAATTCTCTTTAAATATTACTTGAGTGTTGATGTTGCTTGAACGTGGGTTCTCATGTGAATTTATGGATTTTTTAATTAGTTTCATGTTGAGATGTATTTTTCTTTGAAGATTTTCTGACTTAAAAGTTTAGCTTGAATTAATATTATTTTGACAAAAAGTAAGTTTTTGGATTGGTAAATGTTACTTTGTTCAAATGGGTTTTCCACAATCCATTAATATTCAGGTTAAATGGAGAATCCAGAGAAAAGAAAGGAACGACTAAAAGCAATGCGCATGGAAGCTGAAGAGGCTGAAGCTTCTCAGAATGATACAACTGCAGCTGTCCCTGGTTGCCTTTCCAATCCATTGGCTGACGCCGATATACCAGTGCAGGCGGAGCCCTGTGCTCCTTCTAGGTTTGACTTTTACACAGACCCTATGGCAGCCTTCTCTTCTGACACCAAAAGGAGTAAAGTTGGCAACCAGATCGCACCAAATCATTTCAAACATTCAGGTAATGTGTTATCTTAACGATGTTTTTTCTTGAACCTGGCTGTCCTATAATCATGCCTGGGTGTTTCATTTGATTTTATTTTTCAAATTTCTAAACTCTAGTCATGTGGTGAAGTATAACATAAGTTCTTGTATTTTTGAATTAGTGAATATGCTAGTGGTTTGAAAAGTGAAAATGAAATTCTTTCTAAGCCACAAATATGGTATGCAGTTGGAAACTATGGGTAACATTATGATTCCTTGTGTCATCATCCAAGTATTTGCTTCATTGATGTGTGCTGGAAAAAAATTGGTCAGTTTTGTTTCAATTTCATTTGATTGCAAGTGTCATTTACTTACCCAAATAAAAGTGTCTTCTTGTAATATTTGATGCATGCTTTATGCCAAAGAACTGGACACTAGTTCCTCTTTGTTATCTGCCTTTTTTATCTTTTTCTTTTCCCTTGATTGTGGTTCTCTTAATTATGATTTAGGAGGACCAAGGAACCCTGGAATGAATCCTCCTCCAGCTCATCAGTTTCAAAGCAATTATTCACCAGACCAGAGAATGTACCAAGTACAAGGTTTCTATCAAAACTTTGGTCCTCAAAGAAGCCCCATTGGAATGGAAAGACCTCTCACTATGCATCATGGAAATCCGCCTGAAGTCTGGAATGGAGCTGAAGGTGTAGCCAGTTATAGTTTTCCATCTGATCCTTTAAGAGAATGCAGATTTCCTGGCCCTGGATTTAGACCACAAGGGAGCCCTGGATTTAGACCACAAGGAAGTCCTGGATTTGGACCCCCAGGAAGCCCTGGATTTGGACCCCCAGGAAGCCCTGGATTTGGACCACCAGGAAGCCCTGGATTTAGACCACTAGGAAGCCCAGGTTCCAACACTTGGCAAGGCAGGGGGCACTGGCGCACTCATAATCCAAGCCCTCATTCAGTACATGGAGGCAGTCCCAGTCCCAGTTCAAGTTCAGGAAGAGGCGGGGGGCGCTGGAACAGGAGTCCTGGATTGGGACAAAGAGGTGGACGAGGGCTGGGTTCTCATGGTCGTTCTGCAATGGACAGACAATTGGGGCCAGAGCTGTTTTATAATGATTCCATGGTTGAAGACCCATGGAGGTTTTTGAAACCTGTTATCTGGAAGGACGTAGGTGCTCCCCTGAATGGTTTGTACACCTATGACTCTTCAAAACCCTCAATTGTAAAATCTAGTAGTGCAAAAAATGCGAACGTCTCAGAAGGTTCAAACAAGTCCAATTCGCAACCAAGCTTGGCAGAGTATTTGGCTGCCTCATTGAATGAAGCTGTCAATGATACACCAAGTATATAACAATTGCTTCTGAATTCCAGGAAGAGCTTCACTATGCTAATGTACTCCTACAAAAGATGGCAAACCAGGAAAAAAAGCAAGCATTTCAGAAGATTCAAACAAGTCCAGTCTGCAGCCAAGATCGGCAGAGTACTTGGCCGCCTCATTCGAAGAAGCTGTTGTCAAAAATGCACCAAGTATATAACAATTGCTCATGATTTCCATAGAGAACTTCTCCCAATACTAATGCACTTGTCAAAAAGATGGAAAACCAGAGTGGTTGTAAGTAGGCACCGCCTGGAACGTTGGATGTCTGAAGGGAAGTTTGATGTATTGTCTTGTAATAATTTTCAAGAGAAGAAAGATAAATTTTCAACTGGCTGCCGGTTTCTGGAATTTGTTTAACATGGCATGTTAGTATTAGTTAATATGCTTTTTAAGGTTGCATGTAAAAGATCCATTTGCTGTTGAATTATTTTCTCAATTTTCTATGTTTTTGTTCACCGGAGAAAAGAATCAAAGATCTCCTTGTGCTAACATTTTGTGTGCAAGTAGTGCAAATCCTTTCAAGCATGATGCTGGAAAAACCTAGTCGCCCTTTTGCAACTGAAATGTCCCCCAAAAGTTATTTTGAAACTGGTTTTTAAAACTGGGAAGATATATGCTTTTACAGCTTTTACAACTGTGATGAAGATATATGCTTCCTATTTCTTTTTGACAAGCTAGTGTGACCTGCAAGTTCTAACTGCATGGATTATATAATTCATCCTTTTTCTCTTTTTTGTTTTTAGTTTTCGTGTAAAATATGCAATTTGTCATAATTAGTACATTGGATGAAATCGAATCATGATTTATCTTAATCCTAATCTTTTCTCCACTTGGCTTTGGAGGATAATCGCAATATCAATGTTTTAGTAATATGCTTATGTAGGTTGGAAGAAAAAGCTTAGAGTCTACTTTATTATTTGAGAAAGTCAAAACTTTTCACTTGGCTGTTTTGTACGATACCAAACCTCTGACCAAAAAAGGTAAAATATCAAACCACTTTATTCTTTTGCCTTTCATTATGAAAATAAAAACAAAAGAAAAATTGGATGATAATAGGCAATTTAACCTCTAATCCTAAATTTAACAAACAACGAGAAGTTAAAACCAAAGAGTTGAACCCTTTTCTTTGATCAAGTAGATGACTACGTTTCCTGCTCCCTGAAAATACCTACATTTCTAAGCCATGTCCTATCCACTACTTAAACTTTTCACATAAAACTGAGTCCCTGTTTAATGGCACAACCTTGTGTAAGACCCATGCTGAGAAATTGGTTTTTCTTTTGCTGACAGCAAATCTCATCCACAAAGGTATGAATGAGCTGCCCAACTAAGCTTGATGGATCATCAATGAAAGTGTCCACAAATACCCTGACCACTCTTCGCTCTTGCATAGAAGCTTTCAGGCTGAACCAAGTGAGAAACTTTACTCTAAAATCTTCATCTATGTGCCCTTCCTGCTCTAACCATTTGATTGCTCTCACAGAGTATTCATAATCACTTTCCTCTGCTCGCTTTGTACATCTGAAACCTGGTACTTTACGCATTCCATTGGATTTACAAGGTGTCAATGGAGAAACTGCTTCTTTGATCAAAGAAGCCGTTTCTGTTAAAGGAGGAAGTGAGCAGACCCTTTTGCTCCGGTTCTTGTTGATGTCATCCAATGATTGAAGCTTTGCAGGATGGTCTCCAGAAGGTAATTTGATGTCACTAGAATTGGTTGATTCTGCTTGGGAATTATTTTGAACAATTATTTTATTCTCTTCCCTTATCTCTTTCTCTAAAGCAACGACACTATCATATGATGCAGGTGTGACCCATTTGGCTTCCCAAACACCCAATATTCCTGTGTTGCTAAACAAAGAAACCTTGCAGAAATATTCAGTTGAAGGATGGAGATTAGTAATAGTAAATTTCTTCTCTGGCCGTAAAACAATGAAAGAGGGTTGGTCTGGATAATCCTTCACATCAGACTTACGATGCCACAGCCTGCAGCCCAAGAAGTTGTTAAAAAGATGATCCTCATATTCTAGCACAACGATAACAGAAGTAGGGAATGAGTCTTCAAACTGGATGCGGCAAGCTGATGCAATAGAATTTAATAAGCAAAATCAGTGAACAAATAAATAAATAATATATATATTTATGAAAACACAACAAATCAGTTTGTTTGACAGCATGTGGAAGCTCAAACTCAAAACCAAGGACTTTATTTATTACTCTCCTTCACATAAATTTAGCAAAATTTATATTAATCTGATCCTACCTCAATTAGTTATAAGTTGGCTGACTATGGTGATTATGCCAGTCACTAGCTTGCATTTTTTACTGTAGTCAGATGTAACTTTATGAAATGAAATTCCAGATGCAGTGTTCCATTTTCGATGCTGCTGTGTGAATAGGACTTCAAATTATTGAAAACAAGAAAAAAGAAGCTTACTTGCTAGCTCTTTCTTTTCTACATGGGTGGGGCAAGGATCAGAAAACATTGAGTCAAAAGATTCCACTGCAGAAGCACACAACTTCTGAACATCAGCACCACAAGAGAGCCTGTTGACAATTCCACGTGCCATCTTTACACAGACCTGATCCAGCGGCCCTACTTCATTGTTCAGTTTTTTTAAGGCAGTTGCTACAGTGTTCTTCACTTTCTGGTACTTCTTCGTTCCTGAAAGAATTTTGTTGGATAGAGAAATTCGTAGACACAGTACATCCACTCTTCTAGCCTCCTTGGCAATCAATAATTGCTTTCTCCAGGTTCTGTACAAAGCGAATTATCCAATTAGCCAACAGTTTTATTTGGTGCTAACTGCAACTCAAGTTTGGTTGGTCAGTTTGAGAATGAAACTGAAAGCTGTACAAAAAGCTTAACAATTACATCATTCACTCTGATACTTGATTCCTTACAGCTCTTTAAAAACAGTACAAGTGCATATATTTTGCTTTCCGGTTAGATCAAATAACCCAAATTCTCAACCTCATCAGTCATCCCAACCAACCTTGGGCTACCTTTGTATCAATGAAAAGTATTTTCAGGATAGAAATTTTTACCTTTAAAATAATTGTTAGTAAAATGGTTTGCCTTTTCTAGTGTTCAATTTGTTTGGAATTGACTAAAATTTTTTGTAACAAGAAATAAATATTACCAATTAAAACATAGAGAGGTTGACTTAATAAAAACATTGTTTCCTAAACATTCAAAAGTATTATCATAACTTAAAGTTTCCATTTACGTCTGTAGAAAATATTTTTCAAGTTGAAATCTGGGGTGCAATTTCCTATATTAAATTAAGGTCAAACAAATACATTTTCTGCAAAACAAAAACAACTTTAAGTTAGTAAGACCCAACCTCATAGAAGGGAGCTTCAATGTCAGACGCTCTGATGGGAACGCATTTTAGACATCTTCATATATATTGCGATAGCTGAGTTTCAGAACTTTTATTATGGTCAGAAAAGTTTGACACCTAATTCCTAGTTTGTTTATCTTGTGTCTGTGTGAATCCATGTCAGTAAATACTAACTACTATACTTAAGAGATATATTAGTTGCTTCTAGTGATTTTGCAAGTGTAATAGCTGCTGCTTATAATTGTAGAAGCAAAATATATAGCTTTGGCGGTACAAATACCTGTGTGTGCGCATGCGTGCACAGGCACACAAATACCTGCAGATGCCTTTACAGTTGATGATATGCTGTTTGGTTTTCTAGCCCTAGTCTGAACTGACCAAGTCATACACAACTAGTACCATAATACCATACATTGGCTATGCAGTTAAACAGTAAGAAATTGGAAATTAAATATTCACAGGTGCTTATAAAATATTAATTACCTCATTAAATCATTAACCTTTCCACAAGCAACACAATAGAAGTTTCCATCCAACTCTGGACAGCAACCATTCTTCATAATGCCAGCTCTTTCATGCTTGAGAGCACATTCCAGATGGCATGACATTCCACATGTACCATTCTCATCATCAGTATCAGAGCCACAGGTCAACCATAGACTAGGATCCTTGTTATCATCATAACGATGACAGATACAGCAGGAACATCTCTTGCAAAAAGGCTCCTCTGAACTTAAAGCCGCTCTGCATGCTGCATTCTGACAGAGTTGCAATTTAGCATGTCCTTCTTTACTAGTCACCAGAGAAACATTTCCTGGATCAGTGAATGGTTGAAAGGAAGCTTCTGTGTTCCTTTTTCTTTTCTTTCCAATTTGAGTTTTGGCCGGAGAAAATGCAAGATTACTATTAGTATTACTCTTAGATTTCTCAGAAACTAACTTTAGAAGGTGTTCTATCATTTGAGATTTTGTATATCCTGTGTACTTCCTCTCCTTACCCATTTCGGCACAGATAATTTCAAGAAGCTCCTGACGGGTAAAAGAACTAAGAATTTTTGGGGCATCTTTTGACCATTTGGCAATCTCATGAACTAGTTCTCTCTTCTCTCCCAAGCTTAGCCTGCTACATTTGTCAGTGTCAAGTACAAGACCTGAGAAAATAATAAAACGAAATGTCAAAACTGAATTTCAGATGCCTTATGAAGGAAAATTTACAATTCATGTTCATAATTTATCCTGGCTATTCATATTAAGCAATCATATTGGGACCAAAAAGAACATTCATAACTCTGGAACATCCATGTCTAAACAAAGTACCTAGAGAATAGGGCCGCAACTAACTCTACTTCAGAAGAGCTCACTCTAATTTTGTTCTTCCAAATCATGTCATTCGTTCGCATAACATCACATTTAAAAATTGAAGGGACACGAACCAGGCTTGAACCTGAGATGGGCCCTTGGATCTTGGTAGACTTTGCCACCAGGCTGTCCCCATAAGACTGAGCATGTTGTTTCTTTGTAAGAAAGAACTTAGCTCTCAGCTGTTCTTTACATGATATGTTGCCTAATATCTAATATATATTGGCATAAATTGGTCCTTAGAAACTGATGAACAGACTACTATTTCAGCCACCCCTACCACATAAACTTACACTTCATTACCGAAAGGCTGAGAAAAAAATTTGGATTTTGTAAAACTTGTCGAAGAAACAGAACACATTCTAAAACGGACTATCATTCGTGATCTTAGCCAAAAGGCCAAAAATTTATCATAGTACCAATGAGTTATCATTCTCCACGAGCAAACAAAGTTCTATTAAACCAGTCTTGTCTCTTGAGGGGTTGGTTAATGAGTCCAGAAGGCAATGTTGGTCCTTGTCAGTTGTCAAAACTAAATTTTTTGACACCTTACTCTCCTCCCATGCGTAAAAGCAATATAAACAGTGTCCCCTAAATTTTTTCTTGGAGGGAGCAACAGCCAAGTCTGGTTGTTTTTTTTTTAATATAAATTTAAAAAAAAAAACCCAAAAACCAAGATAACCCAAATCACCATTCACCAATAATACTTGTATGATGAAAATGCATAATTGTGCAGGAATGCAATATAAACATATAAAAAATTAAACACAGAAAGTATTAGACCCTGGACAACATACATTGAGAATAACAGCAATAACAATGTTCTGAAATAGGGGGGAAAATAAACATAATAGAAGAAAGGCAAACTCAGATGCAAAATAGAGAGGTAATGACAGACATTGTTGAAGACCATAATCATAAAGTAAATAAAACACCAAATTTAATTGCAAAAGAGTAAAGCCACCAAATTTTTGTAAGGAAAAAAATAAAGAGAAAAATAAAAATTGGTGACTGGCCTGAGAATGGAGAGTGCATGCCTGAAGAAGCCCTCTCTTCTTCTGGGTTGTCCATCATATTCGAAAGAGGAAGCAAAGACTCTATTTTTATCCAGCTTCTTTGTAGGAGAGAGAGAGAGAGAGAGAGAGAGAGAGAGAGAGAGAGAAGGATTCACAAGAAGAAAAAATTCATGAAACGGAGAGAGAGAGAGAGCTCAGAGGAAAAGTGGCATCCAAGTAAATAAAAAAATAGTTAAATTTGCCATAAATAAGAGATTCGGTATAATTTATAAATGAGGTGAGAGTGTGAGCGAGAGAGAGAGGGCTGGGCCAATTGGCAATTGGTTTTTTAATTTTTCTTTTTAATTAATTAATTATTTTAAGTGGTTTTTATGTTGGCTATGTTTCTTTTTGCATGATAACCTACGCGCCTGCGTGATGCAATTTTGATGCTTTCGAAGTCTCTCTCTCTCCTCTCTCCTTCCTGTGAAACCGTGGATGAGTCTTTGAGCGTGACTCAATTTGCTTTCTAACATTTGTTTTCTTTTTTCTTTTTACTTCTTCTTTTCTGATTCCTAGCATTCATCAGACAATTACATTTCAACTGCAACTGTCCATCACAATGGCAAATGCAAATTATAGTTACAATTCTAAGATTACATTTTTACTTATGGTGTGTTTGGAATTAGGAAAAAAATTTGGAATTTAAACAAAACTTAGCATTTAAGAAATTACATGTTCTAATTTCCTTATTTTGGTCAATAAATACAGAATTTTATAAACTCTAGGTGGAAAAAAATTTAGAATTTGAAAGCTGTAAATTACAACTTTAAATTCCACCTAAAATGATGTGATTTTTAAAAATTCAATTTTTACAAAAGAAAAATAAGTCGTGTCGACCATACCGACACTACTAAGGGCCAGTTTGGTATTGCTGTGTGAAAAAACAGCTGTGAAGTAAAGTCAGCTGTAAAGTAAAGCAGCTGAGTGTTTGGTATATTATAAGAACAACATTATTAAATAACTATGTCTATTATTTTTATTAGCATTAATTTTTCTAAGAACAACATTATTAAATAACTATGTCTATTATTTTTTTAGGTATATTATAATTTTAATCGTGCAAAGAAAATATCATAATTAATTATCACAATATAAAATATAACTAACAATGAACATATTTTTTAATTTAAAATAAACAAATTAAAAATATAGAAATCAATGAGGATATTATGGGTAAAATAAAATATTCATTGTTGCTGTGATTCACTGCAGCTTTCAAAAGTATCTAGAAATCTGCTTTCTGTTTTTGTTGTGGGGAGTTGAGAATTGTGGGGAAAAGCAGTTTTTAATTTTTTTACCAAACACCAAACTACTGTAGGTGATTGAGAATTGTCATCCACAGCAGCTTTTGGGTCTTCCACCGCAATCCCAAACGGGGCCTAACACTGCCGCCAACATCACCACCACTAACATCATCGCCCCCGCCACCGAGACCGCCACCATCCCCGCTGCCGCTGCTGTTGCCGCATCCACCACCACCACCACCACCATTGCCAACACCCCAATTTTCACCTCCACCATTTCTCCCACCGCTTGTGGGCCATCACCCTTACCAATATCGTCAACTCACCACAAACATCATTTTTATTGTTGTCACCATCACTATCACCATCGCTCTTTTTAATTGATGCATCAAAAATTAAAACTACCATAAATTCTGTATTTAAACTCCATTATGTTTACATGTTATCCAAACAAAAGAATTTACATATTCTAGAATTTAAATTACATCGTTTTAAATTCTGTCATTTGTGAATTATTTAGTAATTTCAAACTACATAATCCAAATGCACTATAATTTAATCTATTTCATTGCTTATCGTTTTTTAGGTATTTTTTTCAAAGGCCAAATGAAGGACTTTCTAGACAAAATGTCCCACACGAACTACGAAGATGGGTAATACAAGCGGACCCAGTTTTTTAATAAATCAAGCTCTCAACATTTTTCTTTTACTGAAATTGTTCAATACAACCTAATAAAACTGTTAAACAGTTTCAATTATAAAATTGTTTAAAATTATTTTTATACAAATATATTTTACCTTTTTGTTACATATACATATGAATGACGAAGAAACCAACACAAAAGTATAATCATTTGGAATCACATTCATCTTAATTTTGTTAATTTAAATTTAATAGTTTTAAGCATTGAAAGTACCAATAAAAAACCGTCGAAAAATATGTTGCTCATTTTATTACTACGTCAGTTTTTCATTATGAAAGAGTGGGATGGACTTTTTTAACGCTAAATACATTAAGTAAATTATTTTCTCATGACAAACTTTTAATGGACTAATTAATCATTTATTTATAAGAAAATATGTGATATGGATGAATAAATTATGGGCCATATAGTAGAGATGTCTGCGTATGGAATTATGAGTTAAACCAGCAACATTATGATTTATGGATCCCAATCATCACCTTTGGGCTTTTTCTGTCTTGTTATGGGCTGCAAAGACTATTTTTGAAGAGTATGGAAGTGCAGGCTAAAACATGTTTACCAAGAGAAGAGTAGAGTTGTCTTCAGTTTAGCTGTTGGGTGCTGTTGGCTTCATATGGGCCTCACTTCACAGTTCACATAGACGGATGGTCTACTACTTTTTGTGCAAGTCCCCTTGATCATTGTTAGGTAAACATTGTTCTTTAGTCTTTACCATTAGTTACAAGTCTCTATTATCTTTTTTCTTCTTCTAACTTAAGAAAAAGTTAAAATCTATCTAGATTGTCTCATAACAAACCCTAATTTATGTCTCAAGAGCTATTACTCTAGAAACAATGGGAACTACTTCCTTTGCGAAAATTAGTCTTGTGGTCCAAGAGTAGGCACACCTCAAATAATGTTCCAAAGACATTTGTTAACAAGACACTTAAATTTTGACGGCTAAATTACCTTTTTTCGTCTCTAGATTCATCTTGATTTCTCATTCATACATAGTCTTGATTCCGATGCAATATTTCCACCAATAATTGTAAACAAAAAATACATGATTAAGCCACATAATTTGCATGAAGACTTATACATTTGTGATAGGTCGAGTACTAACCCCGGCTCATAGTTGAGAAATGACACGATTAATATTCGACTCTCATCATTATTCTTCTGCATTAAAATAAAAAAAGACACATCACTAATATTTTGAAAAGTAATGTAGATCTAAATTATTGAATACAATAGGAAAAAAAAAAACATTTTATTTATGTTATTTCTCTTTCCCTTCCTTGATGATGGACACATGCTATTGCTGGTGGGTGTTCACCCAAAGTAGAGATTAAGAAAGAATGGTCCTTGCTTATGTAATGAAGTAGAAAACTACACCCTAGCTACTATGTATATTAAAGCAGTATTTTTTCCCCAATATATAATTATATACTTAGCAGCTGTCTTGTAGAACAATGTCACGTACTTGGTATTACAAATTCACACACTCATTGAATTGTGTGATTAATTCAATCCTTTTCGTATGTACGCCATGATGGCAATTAATTGTGCTGCCCATGCTTGCAGGGTTTTGAAAAGAAATGTCAGTAACCCTAAACCCTAAACTCAACTAAATTAGTAATTACATATATATATATAAGGGTAGTGCTAAGAAGACTATCTCTTTGTACTATCTATTTGTACCATCTAGTGTATCATCTTTTTAATAGAGGTGGAACCCACCAATACAAATAGGGTTCACCTTTATTAGATAAATGGTACACTAGATGATACAAACTCATGGACTTCCTAGCATTTTCCATATATGTAATTATATATAGGCTTTTTATCAATTTACTCACCTGAATTTTGACTTATTTTTCATTTCACCACCTAATAAATTTTTTGACTTAATGTGACACCTTAATTTTTAAAAAGTTTGAATGTCAGACCTCTGTTATATTCTGTCAATATTTCTGTAAAAAATAAAGGCATTTTAGTCTTTTCATATTAATTATCTATTATTAGACAAAAAAAAAACAACATACCTGACTTGGACCATTAAAAAATTTACACATGTCTTTTTTATTTAATAAACACTTTTTAAAATTCTTAATATTGTTTGCAATTAATATATATTCAATATTATTTTTGAAAGATAAAAACAAATAAAAAAAAAGAATTTACTCATTCCATCGTCTCTTCCTCCTCACCCCACCATAACCCTCCGGCAAAAAGCATAACCCACAGACTATCATCATCTTTCATGGGTAAGTTGTACTTTTCATTCCCACAATTGGGTTTCAGTTTCAATTTGGCGAAGGCAACTCTTGGTTCCTTTATGGAGAAATTCAACCACCCAAGTTATTTTTTTTTTTTTCCCTTTTAACAAAGGCAACTCTCAGCACCCTCTCTCTCTCTCTCACTCCCCAACGGCCAAGATGGCCGAGTCACCACCACCACCATAGCCCACCCACCCACCCACCCACCCAATCACTATCCTACCCACTCCCCAGTTCAATCCCCAACCCATCACGCAACACCACCAGCTCACCCCCATCCCACCACAACCCACCCACTGATTCACCCTCCAAAGCCAAGCTACCCACCCAAGCGTTGTGGCAGGTGGTTATCCATTGGAGTGAATGAATCTACCAAGATTTATAAACTCCAATTCACCAAAAACAAAGCCCTCACATTCCCAAATACCAAAACCCAGTTCTCCTGCCTATAAACCCGGATTTATAAATTATGCAAGAGAAGAGGGGAGGGAACTGCTCGGGAGGAGGGGAGGAAGAACGAGGTGGCCAGAGCGAGGGACCGCCGGCGGTGGGTGGAGGGAGGGGCGGTGGGGTTGCTGCTATGTTATTTGTTTATCTGAAAAAATTTTATTTTTAGGAAATTAGAAATTTTGTGGGTATTGAGAGAAATTAGTGGGATATGAACATAAAAGATCGCTGCTATTTGCATACTTTTTTTTTTCTTTTTGCACACCTTTTAAAAAAAAAAAAAAAAATTCAAGAAAAAAGACCACTTTGGCCCTCCTCTCACCCACACACCCCATTCCTATCTCCCCCCCGTACACACTCAATTCCTATCCCCATCCTTATCTCCATTTTTTTTCTTTTTTTTTTTCTTCTTCACCGTCTAAGTTGATGAGGTCACTCCGCCGCCAACCTTGGTCACGCCTGTCATCGCTGGCCACCTCCCCGCGAGCAGAGACCACCAGCAGCTGCCAACCCAATCTACTAGCATGTGCGCACCTCGTCTTCGCAACCGCCTGCGCGCAGCACCCAGCCTCCATGAGCTCGATGTCCTCCCACATGCTACTACACCTCCGCCCGCAACACCTCGTCTTCCACCTCGAAGCCGAGAACCAGGCCCACGCTAGCTCCAACTCCAGCCTCTGCATAGCGGCGACTACTCAGCCTCTCGGGTCACCGTCACCCCGCAACGCCTCTCCTTCCCTTTGGCAGACAATCACCGAACATGGCAGACAACCAGCCATGGCAGACAACCACCGAACATCCACCATTAAAAAATAATTGCAATTCGGCAGGTTCGGCGGACCAGTGCCGAACCGGGCTGTTTCGTTCGGCACTCATCCGCCGAATATAATAGGATTGTTCGACGGATGAGTGCCGAACGAAACAGCCCAGTTCGGCACTGGTCCGTCGAACCTGCCGAATTGCAATTATTTTTTAATGGTGTTCGGATGGGAGGAGAAAGAGGGAGGGTGGTGCTGCGGAAGAGGAGAGAGAGAAATGGAGGTGGTCGGTGAGGGAATGAGGGAGAGAGGGAGGGAGGGAGGGAGGGGGATGGGTCTGAGTTGATGGGGGTGTGGTGGGTGAAGGGGTGTGTTGTGGTGAGAAATTTTGTGAAATGTATAAAATAGGGGTATTAGGTAATTGGAAGGGTGTGTTAAAGAGAAATTTAAAATTTCAAGAGAATATAGAAGGTGTGTAGGAGAAAAGCGTGTGCAAAAAGATAAAAAAAGGGTGTGCAAATAGCAGCACTCCCCTAAAATTATCTTATAGAGGTGCAAAAAGACCAAAATATCCCTTAAAAATAAGTTACATGCGTCACACATGACTATGTTAGATGAAAAATTGGACGGAATGTAACAGAGGTCTGACACTGAAATTTTTTTAAAATTGAGGTGCCACATCGAGTCAAAAAATTTATCAGATGGTGAAGTGAAAAATAGGTCAAAGTTCAAGTAGGTAAATTAATAAAAAGCCTTATATATGTATGTAATTACTAATTTAGTTGGGTTTCTGACATTTCTTTTCCCCTAAGATTTGTTGTGTGCATGAGCCCTTTGTCCCATCTGGCGAGAGTGTGGGAATTAAGGAAGATCGATATAAAAAAAAAAAAAAAAAAGAGAATGAGAGAAATGAAGAGAGAAAATGAGGGAGGGGTGGCTGCTGCCAGCCATTGAGGGGGGTGGGGTTGCTGCCTTTTGTTAATTTTTGTTTTTTTTAGCTTTTTTGTTTGGGTTTTTTTTCATATTTAATATCTTAATTTTGATTCAGTACATGAACTCTAGTTTGTCACAATTTAGTATATATCTAAATCAAGTATTTGTGTCCAATGAAGACAAAATAAAAATTTTGTTATAAATTTTCAATTGAGTTCTATGCATTTAATTTATGGGATTTTTAGATTGAAGCCCAATAATGTATTTAAATTTTTTATAAATTTTCAATTGAGTTCTATGCATTTAATCTAAGGGGTTTTGGTTTTCGATTTAGGCCTATTTCTTAATTTTGTATGTCTATTTTACCCCTTGTAAATAATGGAAAACAATTAAGAATCTATAAATTTAGGCATTTATTACTTTTAATTTTTAATTTAAAATTTTTTTATTCCCTAATATTTTATGACGCACCTACATTTAATTCAAAATACACAACTATCATGAGCACGTTAAACACCAAATATATACATATAATTTACCTACTATATAGATAGAGAAAAATGATGACCAAATAAGCCTCCAAAATTTAAGAGAACAGAAATGTAATAAACACTAATACAAACCTATTCCTAAAGTATATAATCACAATCTTTTTACATAGTCGTACAATGCAACAATACATTAGAAAACAAGCGTAACTATATTATTTCATTACCTAATCTTTAGATAACAAAGCCTTTACTTGGGTAACATTCCCGTATACAAACTCACATAATCTTCAACCTTAAACCATTATTGTTCTTTCCCACCCTCCCCATAAGGTATATAAATCGACAAAAAATTCATAACAACATTTCATCAAGTATCTAAATAATATCACCTAACATACTCCAAATAGTCATTTAAGCTCTATACTCAACTCCACTAAAAATTCAATTTCCTAATGAGGTGTATAAACCAAAGGTATCTCAACCCAAAATAGGTATATAAACTCAAAAATACAAAGTATCACCACCTCTAACTCAGGTAAAAAAGGATAAAAGAATAAAAAACCTCTACATCATGTCAAATAAATAAGAAGAAGATACATTTGGCTCAGGTAAAGAAAAAGATGAAAGAAAAAGAATATACCTTTCGCTCAGGTTAAAATTAAAAAATGTAAGAACGAAAAGGGGACTTAAAGAATGAGAACATTATATCTTTAAATCAGGACAAAAAATAAAATAAAAGAAGAAGATGAAAGATGAAACAAGAAGAACAAGAAAAAACAAGAAGAAAGAATAGGAAGACGATTGAAGAATAAGGATGACAATTTTATTTACCATGTTATCAGAAGTTTCAAGATAAATATACGAACACTCATATGCATATATCTTTGAAAAATGATAACACACTGTCATTATGTAACAATATTTAAAATTAAAAATTAAAACTTTAAATTAAAAAAATTTAATTATCATAATCATAGTTGTTAATTGACAATTGCTTAAAATATGGTATCATTAATTCAACATTAAAAGTTACCATTTAAAAAAATAGGGGTTGTTGAGTAATAGCGCGACTCATCAAAACTTAAGAAAAATAATTCAATCAAAATGAGTTTAAATTGAAAGTGAAAAACCCTTGGGTTTTACCCAGTCATGTATATCTTTTTGGTTTATTTCTAATTATTTCTTAATTTATTTCATAGAATTATAAAAAAATTGACATGTTACCAAGGAGCACGAATAGACTTTCCCCAAAAGTCTTTCACCTCTGTGAGAGAGTTCAACATTTCCTTGGTTCGTAATTAAGTCTTGCAGTTTGAGCGACCTATATGGCTCCTTAATGATAGTATCCACTGTTATATAGGTAAGGCTTAGCATTCCCATTGTGTGGTATGCTAGTCAACACGTCCTATTATGTGTAGGTGACTTGAACTAAATACTTGAATAAGACTAGACCAATAGTTAGTAACTAGTTTAATGTTAGACTAGACCAATATTTTTCTTTGTACTATTTAGGAGTTAATTATATTTATACCTCTTGAAATTTATCGTCTTTTCACATACACCTTCTGAGGTTTCAATAATTATACATACACCATCTGAGGTTTTAAAATTATTGCATATAACCCCCTACAAGAGAAAAAAATAAAAAAATAAATAAAAAAGAAAATATTTGTATTGAGGTTGAGCGGTTGAACCTTACACTTTGAGTTATCTTATCAGGTTATTTAATCCCTTAACATGCTTTTTTGCATAATTTCTCATCATTTTTCGTCTCACTATAAGGGGTTATATGTAACAGTTTTGAAATCTCAGGGAATGTATGTGTAATTATTAAAACCTCATGGAATATATGTGAAAAGACGATAAATTTCAAAGAATGTAAGTGTAATTAACTCATACTATTAGAAATGTTTCAAGTTTAAATCTGTTATATAAAACCTTCAGATAAAAAAAGAAATAAAGAAAATGTTATCCTCTTCGCTTAGAAAAATTATGAGTATTGGTCTTGATCGCAATTAAAAGGCACCAACACTAGCAACTCCCATTCTCCCAACTACCATATTCATGCAGAAGCTGCCTCTTGAACTAATTAATAATTGTACCATTGTTTAAGGCTTTAAGGCTTTAAGCATTGATGGCAAGAAAACGGTGGAAAATTAATTGACAATAATTTGAAATTTAAAAAAGGGAAATTAACAAACCAGCCCCCTACATGTTGGACTACAAATGAGAACAATTTATTGCTTTAAAAAATATTTCAAAAAAAAAAAAAAAAGCATTTACATGGTACTATTTATGTCCCCAATATTAGTGGGGCTTTCAAATCTATACATTTAATAAGGTAAATGATTAACACAACTCAGGGCCGTATTTGGCATGATGCAAGTGGTGCCACCGCACAGGGCTACAACAGTAGAGGGCCTCGTATTTTGAACTAATGTTATATAGATTTTATTGTTTATTAAATTTTGGAATAGGAAGATAATTTGTTCAGCAGTTGTTTTATGGCCAGCCCATGTCTTCAACTAACTTATATGTTAAAAAATTATCGAGGCCTTACAAGGACTAGACACTAACTTACATTAATAATCTGATATCAAACTAATTAAAAATAATAAAAATAGCCAAAGAAGATAAAGAAAAAAAATTGTTGGGCTTTAGTAAATTATTTTATAAGTTTTATATTTGGTCTGAGAAAGATAATTTTACTCTTTATTTTGAATTAGGATTTTTCTTTGTTTATTATTTAGATGTATTAGTATGTTAATTCAATGCTTTACTTTGATATCATTGAGGTTAACAAAATTATAATTTAGTTATGTATTCTTAACTTCAAACATATTGATTTTATGTTTTATATTGTCATGCTTTACAAGAAATGTACAAATGTTTTATTATTTCTTAAAGTTTGCATTTGCTTTCTAACTCAATACTAAGCATATTCGTTTCTTTGTTTTGTTGTAAATAGATTAAGAGAAATTATTCTGTATAACCGTTATATTGACACGTGGTATAACCAGTTTATTTGTTATAATATGAGTGAATGTTATTAATACTATATCTTACTAATATAAACACATCGTCTAGTAATACCCTTACACGTTGAATTGGTTATACCACGTGGCGATATATCGGTTATACCCAATAATTTTTCGTAAATTGAGTCAATTGACTCATTTCATTAACCTTAGTACCAATGCATTTTTTTATAATTAAATCTTACAAATAGCATCTAATATGTTGGAAAAAAAATATACAATAATAAGGCCCCATTTTAAAATTCCGCATAAGGCCCGTAAATTTTAGGAATGTCCCGATCCAATTCCCAAGTTATTGCTCCATTGTCTAACTTGGGTTCGCAGTTTTCTATTTGTCCAAGAGAGAGCAACGTACGTTGTTGCTCATACATTGGTGCACTATGCTTTGCACAATAGAGGTATATATCTTTAACTGGTTAGAGGCCATTATGGCTTATGAGTTGTCTAGCTAAGAATCTTCATGTCACTTGTTTGGAAGTTTAATTAATTAAATTTTATGATTCTATAAAAAAAAAAAAAAAAAATCAAGTTATTGCTGGATTGCTCCTGCTATATATCAGAATTCACATGGTACAGTAACTGTGTGTCTTCTTGAAGTTAGGCATGTGCCGTATCATAAAAAACATTTCCATATATGTATATATATAGACGAACATCTTTCACCTAAATTACGAAGTTGCATTCATATATTGTCTCGTGAGCACAAAAACTGTTGAAACTTATTAATGCAACGAAATTAATTTGCTGCAGTTGAGAGGTGCATCACCTTTTGGTGATTGATAAAGATAAAGAGGAAGAAACAGATAGAAAACAAATTAGAAATGAAAATTGAAAGACAAGAGTACAGAGAAGATAGTTCTAAGCTGCAGGCAGGCAACATATAGATGCAGCTGGGGGCCCAATCATCTGGTAGTGGTGGAACAAGTGATTTAAATTTGTTTGGTTCATACCCTCTTGTACGTCACTCCCTCACATGATCATTGAAAATTCCCATGTTTCTAACTTTTAAGTCCTCTCCTTGCACCTTGTATCAAAAAAAATAAAAATAAAAAGAATTCCAAAATTATGGATCTAAATTAACGGTATTAAAATAGTTTTTTTTTTTTGTTGGAGAGAGAGGGGATTGAACTTGGGCGCTGTGGGTAATTATACAACCCTTTTAATCGGGATACCCAACAACTGTAATATATATCTAATAATAAAAAATTATTATTAAAGTAATGCCCAACTAAAGTAATGCATCATTTCTAAATTCTAACTAAAGTAATGCCATCTTTTCAACCTTATTTCTTGCTGTCAAAATCTGATCAAGAAGGATTGGGCTTGTTCCATTAGCCATATTTATAGCTAAGTTGAGTTATGATCTTGAGTTAGGTCTTCCTATTTTCGACTCCCCACCCCCCTCCCTTTTTCCCCTCTTAGCTTCTGAACTTTTGGGTCTAGGCAGTGCGAGATCTGGGTAGTTAGGTTCATTCTTGTTTCTGAGCTCTTAAGCCTGCCATGTAACCAAAAAAAAAAAAAAGTAATGTCATCTCTCCTAATTCGATGGCTAGCTTAAATTTAAGAAATTTTTTTATCTCTATTGTTATTAACGTTGTGTTCTATAGACTAAAGATATTGGCGTATGCGCTCCTTAAATGAATAATAATGGGAGACTGCTACTAAGCCTACTATCAGTCCCCGCAAACCCTATTTCAACCGCTATAGGCTTGTGCACCACCGTTGCACATAAGTGCGCGCAGCAATACTTTCTTACACAAGCAAAAGTATGCAAAAACAAACTTTGCAGTTTGCACCGTTCATTTTGTGTAAGAAATCAAGAAATAAAATTGTGGAGTAATACTACTACATAAATTACATTTAATGATCCATAATATAATAATTGTGACATTTAATATATTAATTAAAGTGAACATAAATTCAGTTTGTGGGTGGATCATGTGTAAGGATTCAATAACTAGGCCCATCTGCCCCATGTCCATATACCACAATAAAAGCTAATCCAAAAGGCATGATCTACAAATGGTAGTAATTTAGATCAAGACCCAGAACACACTGTCCCTAGCTAGCCAGTACTTTGTGATTCATTCACCAAAATTAGAGTACTCCTCCTCCACTTTCTCTCTCTAAAATGGTGTCATCAACCAACACTCAATGCCTCATGTCCAAGCTGAGGCTTTCTTCTGTTGTGCCAGCCACAGTGACAGGTGACCAAAACTATGAGCTCACCAACATGGACTTGGCCATGAAGCTTCACTACATCAAAGGGGTTTACTTCTTTGAGAGTGAGGCAGTTGAGGGTCTCACAATCTATGACTTGAAGAAGCCCATGTTCCAGCTGCTGCAGCTCTACTTCACCGCCTCCGGCCGGATTCGGAGATCCGAATCCGGCCGGCCGTTCATCAAGTGCAATGATGGCGGTGTGAGAATTGCAGAAGCCTACTGTGAGCAAACCGTTGATGAATGGTTGGCCTTGGCCATGGAGGATTCTTCTCTTTTTGATGGTCTTTCTTTTAGTCAAGCCCTTGGTCCTGATCTTGGGTTCTGTCCTTTGGTATTTTTACAGGTACGTAATTGCTATTTCAATAAAGAGTTGAGAAAAACTAGACAAAGTAGAAAATTTATATATATATCGTCAAACACGACATCTTGTACAGTTAATCAAGTATTATGATCTCTTAGCACGTTTCTTAATTTTAGGCAATATTTATCATTGTTTATAATAGTATATTTTCTATATGCACAATAAATAGGGATTTTCAAGGCCAAACTAAGCAATCATGATTCATGAGTTATATATATATATATATGAAAATGTTCTTTTACAAGTATCTTAGGCTTATTTATGATTTTACTATCCATACATAATTTTAGTTGATTTTCATTTTACAACTCAGATGTTTATTTGTCTTACTTTAACGTCTACAACTATTTCTCAGTCTAACTTTACATTTTTCCGTCTATTTCGTCACTCAAGCTGTCAAAAATGCTGACGTGGTAGTGACATTTTTGTCACCAATATTGATGAATTAGCTGACGGAATGAACGGACAAATGTAGAGTGAGACACCAGAAATAGTTATAGGTGTTAAAGTGAGACAAATAAATATATTGGTAGTAAAGTGAAAATCAACTAAAACTATGAATGATAAAAACACAATTAAGCCAGTATTTTATATTGTCACACTGTCTATCTAAACTATATGTATATATATACTAATTAAGTTCATTCGATCTAGTCTAAATCTAAATATGTACGATCTAACAAAATAACAAAATATCTAAAAACTATAATTGCATCTCTGTATCTACCTGATGAGGAAAGTTAATGCCAAACGTATGTGCAAGTGTAAGAGGAAGCTTTAGTTCTTGTTGGCACCCATTGGTGTAATGGTTTGCAGGCCGGCAGGCCATTATGGCCATATTCAATTGCATGGGTCCATGTCTAGTTCGAATATCAATTGTGATTGAAAACTATATATATATATATATGTATCAGTTTTCAGTGACCACATGCATTGATCGATATCCAAGCAGGTTTTATTCACCCATGAGAGTTAGTACTAGTAAGGTAAGGTAATTAATATGACAAATACATATATATACTTTCTCTTTTTAATTAAACCATTTCAAATAAAATCTCAATTCTAGAAACTAAAAGCCAAAGCCTTATTATATTGATGTTAAAGTTGGTGCGACTCAAGTTTTGTTCTTCTTATTATAGCTCAGGTACTTCAATTGCTGATGTTTTTTTTTTTTTTTTTTTTTTTTTCAAAAAATTCTTTCACTTCGCCAATGATCATTTCGTCTATTGGCATATAGTCTTTCCTTTGTGAATGAGTTACTATGATCAAATCTCATAAACAACCATTGTTAATTAAAAAAAATCACTTCATATGATTTTAATTTTCATCTATGAATTTTCTCATTATTTCAATTCTTTGTATTTGTTAAATATATAAATTGCTATTATTTTCATTTAGAATTGTATATTTTCACATGGAAATTATAATTTTTATACTTCTAAAATTGTTAAATTTTTAATCGCATATTTATTGTAACCAATGACTTGGTGGCCTAGTCTCTTAATTGAGTTGGTGTATAGGTGCCGGTGGGGGAGAGAGTTTTTAGTGAGCCGGAACAATCCCTAGAGTCCTAGACGAATACATATTATTTTCATTTAAAATTGTATATTTTCACATGAAAATTATAATTCTTGTACTTCTAAAATTGTTAAATTTTTAATTGCATATTTATTAATGACTTGCTGGCCTAGTCTCATATAATCATATTGTCTAGGTCGCGCGCCTAGTCTCTTAATTACTTGAGTTTTTTAGTGAGTTAGACAAAATGTCGTTAATTATTGGAGTTACAACTTACAAGTACGAAACAAATTTTCTTATATTACTTATTACATTATTCTTTTCCCTTTTTACCCTTTAACAAAATAGCATTAATTGGTCTTTGTTAATTTCATGCGGATGTTTAAGCAGTTTACATGGTTCAAATGTGGAGGAATGTCAGTGGGTCTGAGCTGGGCAAACGTCCTCGGAGATGCATTTTCTGCCTCAAGCTTCATCAACATGTGGGGGAAGGTCATGGCAGGTCACGTGCCACTGAAGTCCCTGCACGTGCCAGACCCTGAAGGGAAGAAATCCAATGAAGAACAAATCCCAGTACTCTCAATTCCCAAAACACCCTTTTCCCTGAAAAGGGTCGACCCAGTTGGCGATTACTGGCTGACTCCCAACGACTGCAAGATGAAGACACACACTTTCCATGTAACTGCCGAGAAAATAGCCCATTTTCTCTCCAACCAAACAGCCACGGTCTCACCTTTTGAAATACTCGCAGCAGTGATATGGAAATCCCTGTCCAAGATCAAGGAAAACTCAGAGCAGATAAAAATGGTGACAGTTTGCACAAACAATTCCCACAAAAGAGAGTGTGAGATTCCCACAAATGGGATGGTGTTGAGTGTGGTTGAAGCAGATTTCTTGGTTGCAGAAGCTGAGGTGTCAGAGTTGGTGGAGGTGATATTGACCAAAAGGGCAGAGGAGAATGGTGTGATTAGAGAGACGATGGAGAAGGAGAGTAGTAGTGGGGAGGCAGTATCAGACTTTATAGCATATGGGGCAAAATTGACATTTGTGAATTTGGAAGAGGCAGAGATTTATGGGCTTGAGTTGAAGGGGCAGAAGCCAGTTTATGCAAATTACACCATTAATGGGGTTGGTGATGAAGGGGTTGTTTTGGTACTTCCAGGGCCAAAATGTGGGGAAGAGAAAGGTGGTGGTAGATTGGTGTCTGTGGTTCTGCCTGAAGATCAACTTGCACTACTGAAATGTGAGCTCCAAAGGGATTGGTGTATTGCTTGATTAAATCAGAAAAAACAAAAGAAAAAAATTGAAAACGAAATGTTAATTGTTTGGTTATAAGAATAAAACCATTTGAAAGGACTTGGGATTAGCAAGTGATGAAGAAATGAAATGAGTTAGGATATTGATAATTGAAAGAAAAAAAAGAATAAAACTACTTGAATTGTCTTGTCATTCAATATATCATCTCTCTAATAAAAGTAAAATTGAAATACTCAACTGTGATTGATTTATTTATAAAATCTTATCTTTGTAGTATATAAAATGGTACAAATAGTATTCCTCGATGATATGATAATGAGTAGCAAATCTTCATTTCCTTGACACATATTCTCACATACATGAATGATTTGTGATTTGTGATTTGTGATTTGATGATGTAGATTTGGTATTTAAAGTTAGGTTATAGTATTTTGACAATTAATTAAATCTTTTTAAGGGTACATCTATTTTTAATAAAATAAAGTGTATTAACTTTTCACCATTAAATGGTGAATATATGTGGCCTAAGTGTTTGTATGGTAGGAGGTGTCTTGAAGTTAAGCAAACCAATCCTAATTCTATCAATTTATAAATAAACTGAGAATGCATTCTTCCCTCCCTGAGGGTTAATTACAAGTTTTTTTAATGGTTGTGTTTATGTCATTACATTTACAACAAGAGAAAATTACAGATTTGGTACACTTATTTTATACCTAGTTTAATTTGGTTTATAATATTTTTTAAGTTTTGTTTTGATCTACTAATTGTTTCATTTGTTTAATAAAGGTCTAGATTTATGACTTTAAATCTTTTGGGTTGTATTTTCTTTAATTATAATTAAAGTATAAGTTATATTTCATTATTTCTTAGTCATAGGAACCAATTTAGAGTATTATAATATAAGAGAATTGAGATTGGGTGAAGTTTGAAAAATTAGCAGTTTCAGGTACCCTATTTGGGGTCAATTATCTTGAGTTTTAGAACTCCAATTTGAATGATCTTTATATGGTTGTAAAATGGAGATGCACAGCTTTAAAACAAGTATATGTTTGCTGAATTTGAGTGAAATTTAATAGGGTAAAAGAGATGCCATATTTGAGAAAACAAATCTGGACCTTTATTGAATAAGTAGAACAATTAATAAAGTAAAACAAAACTTAAAAAAGATTATGAACCAAAATTAAATTAAATATAAAATATGTAGACTAAATTTGTAATTTCCTCTTTACAAGATTCAACGATCTCTTGGCCACTCCGAGCAAGCTCTGACCATAGTTGCCTTCGTTCTTGTCACCATCATCATTGTGATCACGCCCTATATCACCATCACTATGTACTTGATGCTATCAATTACCATCACCACCACTGCTATTATAAATGTTGATCGCCATTATGACCACATGCATACACGTTGTACGTTTGAATTGGTGCACCAATAGCCACATTATGGCCTATTAGAAAGTATACGTCCGAAAAAAGAAAACAACCTATTAGAAAGTAGACTATCTCAACCTTTAATAGACACACGAAAACTATAGGTGATTAATGAGTTTATACAATTTCAACGTAACACGTTAAGTCTTAATTCAAATATCTAATTTTTTGTGTAATTTTATGTTGTGTTAACGAGTTTTGTAAATATGCGTCAGGGCCATTCATGAATGTGAATTGATTACAATTAATATTTATAGGTATTATATATGTTCAATGCACTGAAAAGTAATATATATGTATATATATATATATATATACAGTGACGGATCCAGAATCTCCAACCCGGGGGTCATAGTGTAAAGAAAAAAAAATTGGACGACAATAACAATAAAAAATGAAATGATAAACAATATTACAAGCTACATGTAAATATGTAATAACCTAATTTTTAAATTTTTTAAAAATTGTGTTTATTAAAATGATTACTTGTCTTTATATTTATTTATGTTTAATTACTTAAATTATTCTTTATTTATATTTATATTTGTGTTTATTAGTATTAACTTTAATTACATTTTAATTATGTTGTAGTATATATATATACAAGAATGCTCTAAAACTAACTGCTTAGTAAGTTAATATAAAACTAACCACCATGTTAAGCCCACTTCACAATATAATCTCAAAATCCAAACCGTTTATTTTTTAAGCCCTACTTCAAAGATCATTTCTGTAAAAGATCTCCAAAATCTGAAGTCATTTAGCCATTTGATTATAATAACAACTATTTTTATGCTTTTATTGAAAATATTGATTGTCTATTTATTTGATCTCAGTTAGATGACTACATGATTTTTGATTTAGTTGATTTTTTGCAATGATGATCTTTGAAGTAGGGCCTAAATAATTGATGGTTCGGATTATGAGATTAGTTATGTTGTGGGCCCAAAAGCATGGTTAGCTTCGTATTAACTTGCTAACTGGTTAGCTTTAGAGCACTCCTGTATATATATATATATATAATTATGTTATATATACATATATGTATTGAAAAAAAAAACAGAAAAAAGGTTGTGATTACGTGTGTGAGCTTTCCTAGCTTGTGAATGGCTGAGAGTGAGGTGTGTGTATGTGTGTTCAGTGGTGTGTGTCAGTGTGTGTGTGTGCTAGGCGGTGGTGTGTGGCAAATCCCATATTACCCGGGAGAAAGAAAATAAAGGAGAAGAAAGAGAGAGAAACCGAAAGAGGAAGAGAAGATAAGAGGAAAGAGCTAGAGAGAAAGTCCAGCAGCCATTGAGGCTTTTCATCAAGCAGGTGATGGGCGACTGGGTAGCGAGGGGTCACCGGCTAGAGGTCGAGGGGTCGCCGTCTAGAGGTTTGGGGGGTCACCGGCGGTTAGGAAAGGAGGTTCACGGCTAGGAGATTCGGCGTTGGGGGGTCGCCCGACCCCCTACCTCCTAACGTGCGTCTGTCCTTGTATATATATACACACACGTAATTAATTAGAAAATATGCAAGAAGTTTTGCCACGTCCTATTAAATCAATTTTAGGTTTAGTTATGGCTGCCTATCTAATCATTTTTTTTTCTTCTTTTTTCTGGTAAACAATTAATACTTTCATTAATTTTTTTCTCTGTGTAGGAGTCTAGGAGATTAATTGATAGATGTTGATGATACTTTTGGTCGCCAACCCATATGTTTTGCAACCTCTACACACGTACATGTTCATATGTTCATTGCATTGGACAGTGATTTGTAACCAAAATCATATGCAACAATGACAAAGGTTTGCCACGTTGTACATTTATTATTGAAAAGGGTCCTAGGGTTTAATTTTTTATTTTTTTTTAAGGTATGCCCTCAAAGACATTTTTTATAACTTTTTTTATACCTATTTACAAGCACAAAAATTTGACATCTTCCAAAAACGAAAATTCAAGCCTCTCCCAAAAGTAGTGGATCCCACATTATATGACATGTATTTTGGTTGGTGGACCTATTAGGATGGATCAAGGAATAAAATTTCGGGTTTCGAGGAAATTTCGATGGAAATTTCGACGGAAATTTCGAAGATTTTTAAATTTCGACAAAAATTCGACGGAAACGATGGAAATTATTATCAAAATACGGAAATTTTGAATGAAACTTCACAATATGTTTATTTAACATATTATCTACTACATTGATAAAAAACATTGAAAAAAATCAAATTATATGGTAGGTTTCATGTGATATGTGATGAATATAATGCGCGCTGGAGGCAAATACTATGAAATAAAATTAGTATAATGAATAAATAAAATTGATATATTATTTATACTCTATAATATATACACTAAATTCTATATACTTTATAATCTATACTCTATATTATTTAAGATATCGTATAGAATATTAGGGTTTAGGTCCTTTAGGATATTTTTAATTATTTTTTATATAAAAAGGTATTAGAGTTTATTGGTTTAGGGTTTAAAAACAATTAAACGAAACTCCAACACGGCCAAACGAAATCTCAAATCATTTTTTTTTTCAATTGCCCAAAAACCTCAAACTAGGATATGGTATATGATATTAGGGTTTAAGTTCTTTAGAGTATTTTAAATTATTTTTTATATTAAAATATATTAGAGTTTACAAATTTAGGGTTTAAAAACAACTACATAAAACTCCAAAAAAGCCAAATAAAAACCCAAACTATTTTATTTTCTTTACAATTGACCAAAGGCCCCAAACTCCAATCTACCCTAAACCTTTTAATTTTTTTTTTCTCTTTTTTTCTTCTTCTTTTTCTTTTTTTCTTTTCTTTTTTTCTTTTTTTCCTTTCTTTTTTTCTTTTCTTTTTTTCTTTTCTTTTTTTCTTTTTTTCCTTTCTTTTTTTCTTTTTTTTTTCCTTTCTTTTTTTTTTTCTCCCTTTTCTTTCCTTCCTTCCCTTTTCTTTCTTTCCCCAATTCCCCCCGAGTCTCCACTGTTTTTCTTCTTCTCTCTCTCTCTCTCTCTCTCTCTCTCTCTCTCTCTCTCTCTCT